>NC_069657.1:284261673-284616673 GCF_027244095.1 Hemicordylus capensis | reverse complement strand
TGTTCTTGAGAGGTACTTTGCTGGAGTACCTCTCTGCATCTTCCTAGATCTATGAAGTACACTGAGTAGCTGACTCACCGATCACCAGTTGTCCATGCTGCGAAATTCTGATCTCACAATGAGAGTACCCATGAAAAACATATGATGCCAGTTTAACCAAACTGGTCAAAAGAAATGTTTAAGATGTATCAGTGCAAACATTCTTGAAGGCAAGTCCTTGAAACATGATTCTTCACAGTATTTACCAAAAGTAGCTGGCTGTAAGAATGGAAGTAAATCATGGGAATGGAAGGGAACGTCTGGCACGTTGCTGTTTAATGTACAGGGCACCTTCCATTTCTTGCTCTGTACAAAATCAGGCCATCAAGTAGTTAAATCATTTCTCTTCCCTCATTTAGTGCCTCCTGCACACAAGAGATCTCTTGCTCCTTCACCTTTTCCCCATGCAGAACCTATTACACACACACAGGGCTTTCATTTGCTCCATATGCTCCACAGTGCTTTCCAAGAGAATTAGAATAATGTGGCTCCTACTGCCATGCCTGTATAATTAACCTCTGGTCTTTCAACTGTATTTTGATACACTTGAAACACTACCTAGAATTTCAAATCCCTTGCACATTAAGCAGGCTAAACCAACAAGCAGATTTCTCCTGCTCTCTTCGGAGTTTACTTCAAAATCAGGGTTGGTTTATCAGTCTCTCCAATTTGCAGAGCTATCAAAATTGCCCAGGATGCTAGCAGATCATCCTCCCCTGCATTGTTTTCTGTGAAATAAATAAATCAAGGAGGAGACACCCCAGCACCTGTCTGGAGTTGTTGTGCTGAGGAAGGAGGAGCAACCTCTTTTTCATGCAACCCTACACTTTTCACAGGCAACTGCCAGGGTTTCTAGACACCATTGCTCATAAATCTACAAAGTCTGACCTTCCTGCTGCTGCCTGCAGTCTGTGGCTTTCCCTCATAATGTATTTTCAATGTGGCGTGAATGTTGTCCCATCCTGAGGACAATGCCAGCATTTTTGTTTGCTTTATATGTTCCATTTATCCAGGTATTTTGTGTATGTACACATTTTATCTCTTTCATGCTTGTCAGTGATGAATCTACATGCTGCACGCTGGTGCATCTGCTAAATCTATGGCTTTCATATAGACCTCATTCATTAAACAACTAGCTAGTGGATACACAATTAAATAACAAGGCTGTACTCATGGGCAGCCTAACCCAGGCTAGGGCAGCCCCTAGGCTAGGGCAGCCCAGCCTGGGTTAGACTGCTTGTGTGCAGTGCTGGAATCCATGCAGATCCTGGTGCAGCCTGCCTGCCTATCCCTACTTTGGAGCCCAGCTGTTAGCTGAGGTTAACAGCAATGGGATTGTATGTGTGCTTGGGCTGCTTGCAGTCTGAGTGCACATAGAGACAGGCACCAAGAGCACCCATCTCATGGTGCTTTGTGGGAGATCTGGTGCATTGTGGGAGATCTGGAGACTGGGATGTGTCATCCCAGCCTCTGGAGATCTGTGCTGCTTACAGCAGCATGGGCCATGTGGGCATGTGGCTGACTCACCCTAGACAAGACAAGCAATCATCTGGAGGGAGCCTGCCTTCTTTCCCACCGTGGTATTAAACATGAGAATGACCTTATTGTATAGCCTGAGCTGAAATTGAGGTGTAGATGGGGTGGAGGATTTTATGGATAATCCCCCCACCCGGGATTCTTTCCTTTTGGCAATTTGTCTACAGATAAGTAGGCAGGAGTGAAAAAATCTGCAGCATGGTTTTTTCTGTGGCACTCATTCAGAGTGAGAGCAATGTACTGTATGTACAGTACATTTAACTGACTACATGTTATCACAAAGCCAGTTCAGAGTAAGGGCAAGAAGCACCGCTGTCTTTTAATGGCAAGAACATTAAATTGGCTTAATGGTTTTGCCAATGCAAAATCTGATTGGTTACAATGTTTAATTAATTGAAAGTCAAGAATAGTAACTATATAATAGTACAGCAAACATCAGACTAAAATTTAAGAGAGCATTTCTGGATTACTACTTTATTTTAGAGGTTTTTTAATCTTACTGTAAATTGCTGCGGGTACACATCTTAATGGGAAATGGGGTATAAACTGACTTAAATTTATCAAATTGTTCTAATGTATAATAGTTGTACTTCAATACTGAAATGCATAAATCTGTCTTATGATGTGATATTGCAAATTGGTTTATTATCTATATTATTGTTAGAGACCACACTTCTCTTAATATGGAAAACATTACTTCTGATAAGTGGTTAATGTCATAAATATAAATGCATTAATTATTTTATCAAATCACTCTTGTTTCAGAGGGTTTTATTTGGTTTTTTCCAATAACTGTCAAAATCTAATCTCAGAGCTACGAATACTAGGTGTGTGCAAGAAACCGGCTGGCCCGGTTCAGTTTGAGTCTGGAATGGACTCAAACCCCACCAGCCAAGTTCGGTCCACCCCCCCCCCCGTCTGGTCTGGTCCGAGGGGGGGTTCGTGAATTTTTTAAAAATTAAAAATAAATACAAATTACCTCCAGCCCCTTTGGGGGTCTTCCTGTAGGTCGTGGGGGGTCTGTGAAGGTTTCCCCTCCCCCCACCAGCCTCTTAAATCACCGCCGTGGCTGGGTAAAATGGCTCTTTTTGGCCCGCCAGCCTTAGTTTAGTTCCCGAAGGGTCCACACTCCTGCTCGGCCCCCACTCAGGAGCTAAACCAGCACCCTCACGTCTGATGTCAGAAGCGGGGGGGGGTGTCGGGGCCACGAGGTGCGACCCCTGATTGGGCATGGCCTGGGTTCTTTGAACCCATTGGCCCAATGGTGGCTCCGCCCTTGGGCAGGGTGGAGAGAGACAATTTGCCTCTGCACCCCAACTTTTCTGTCAAAAGTGCTCACTGGAGAATTGTTGACACAGCACAACAATGGATCTCTTTCTTTTCAGTGGAGTGGATTCTCTGTGACAAATACTGATGGAGAAATGAGAATGACTGCACAGCATAACTGGGTAGCAAATGCTTCTAATCATGTAAATTGGCACTTTAGCATTGTAAGTATGTTCATACATTATATGCCATTGTATAAAATCTTTGTTCATTAACACAAATTTTATACAAGAATAACTTATATCAATAAGACATAACAGATTTGTACATTGTATGAAAGGTGTAAAGGAAATGGAGTGTGATGTATGTGAATAAATGAGCACATATTAGACCCTGGGAGTTCTCCTCACAGCAGGCTTTACCATGAGTTTTCTGCGAGGCTTTACTGTGAACTCAAAGTTATCCCAAAAACCATGATGCAAAAAGTGGATTTCTTTACCCCGGATATAAATCAGCCTGCACTCTAATCCACAGTGATTTGGGAGTAAATCTGCCCAATATGTGAACGCACCCCCTCTGTTCTGAAGGAGATGCGAGCTAAAGGGCTTTAAAAGCTCTGTGTGAAAAATGTCCTGGGAACCTTTCTTTAAGCAATTGGAACATTGCATTGATGGACCATAATGTCTCACATCTTCATTCTGTTTTGCTGGAATTTTTCAAAGGATTTGGGCAGAGGGATGATTTTTAGTGATTTGTTGAAGTTTATGCATCTTTAAGGTTTTTCTCCATAGGGAATAATGTAGGTTTCAGCAGCCCCATAACTGCACTTGGGGGGTGCTGGGGTGGCCCAGAGTGAGTGGTGGTGTAATGAACAGAGGGTGCCAGCCACCCCCGTGGGTTTCTAATCCATGGGGTACAGGGTTCTGTTGTTTCTGAGGTGTTCTGAGTGTAGATTCTTTGATAGCAAATGAGAGTGGATTCATGGTTTGTATTGAAAATTTCATTTCCAAAGATCCCACTTTATGCCCCAAATCTGCCCCAAAGCCACTAAAACTTCAAAAATTCACCAAAAATCAGCCCTTTGCCCAATTCCTCTGCAATTTGGGTGGCAGCCTCCACCCATTAGGCAATACCATTAGGCATTACCACCCCACACATTAGGCACTACCACCCCACCCCAATCGTTTGGCCCTGGGACCCATTTTTTGATCTGAATCAATTCGGATTCAGATAAATTTGGATCCAAATCAAATCTGGGGTGATTCGGATGGGTCATATTTGGACCCAAAAACAAATTGGGGGTGTTTAGATTCAGATCTGAATTGAAACACCCAAAATCCGAATTTTACACCCCTACTAGGTTAGATGTGCCTATGCAGCAGAAGGCTTCTACTAATGTAGCTATGGCGATCACAGGGATGTACACACAGTTTTTTATCCTTTCCTTGGAAGTGCCCTCCACCACCCAAAAATATGTCCCTAACGGTTGCACTGCCTTCAGGGATAAATTTCCAGGTGGTGCAGGGAAGAGGAGATTTGCAAAAATTTGGCCCTCCATATGAGTGCCAGTGCTGTGATAGTTGGGAAGAGCCTTATGCAGCATGGGCACTTGTGTGCATAGCCTTAGTCAGGATGCCAGCCAAGCGCAATTTGCATGGATGTGAAATCAAGGTAGTTACCAGGATGCTGAGACTTGGTTCAAGGCTCACATGAAACTGAACTTGCTATAAATGGATAGAAGCAACTGTGAAGTTAAAATAAGTCTCTCCACACCATAAAATGCCAAAAGTGTCATTTTCAGTCCTAAACCCTGAACTCACCAGTTCATTTGAATGATCAACTCATAAGAACATAGGAACATAAAAACAGCCCTGCTGGATCAAGCCCAAGGCCTATCTAGTCCAGCATCCTATTTCACACAGTTTCACATTTCACATCCTATTTCACATCCCATTTCACACCAGATGCCTCCTGGAAGCCCACAGGCAAGAGGTATGTGCATGGCCTCTTTCCTGTTGTTGCTCCCCTGCAACTGGTATTGAGAGGCATTGTGCCTCTGAGGCTGGAGGTAGCCAGACTAGTAGCCATTGATAGACCAATCCTCCATGAATTTATCTAAGCCCCTTTTAAAGCTAACTAAGCTGGTGGCCATCACCACATCCCATCGCAAAGTATTCCATAGATCAGTGTTTCTCAAACTAGGAGCCTCCAGATGTTGCTGAACTACAGCTCCCATCATCCCCAACCAGAATAAATTGTAGCTGGGTCTGATGGGAGTTGTAGTTCAGCAACATTGGAGGCTCCCAGTTGGGAACCACTGCCATAGATTAATTATGTGCTGTGTGAAAAAGTACTTCCTCTTGTTGGTCAAAAAATTTCCCAACCTTCAGTTTCATGGGATGATCCCTGGTTATAGTGTTATGAGAGAGGGAGATGATGAAAGAAAATTCCACCATCCCCTTTCACCTGGTTGTGTCACCTACATAAACCCTAAAGGTCACAAGTTTCTGCACCCTGTTGTTACAGGGCCCCTTTTCCTGGAAACAATACTCAGCCCTGCCTACTAGAGATAAGCATCTGTTGACCATATCTTGCCCTGCCTGACCAGGGATAAGCACAGCTAAAGCCGATTGGTGCCTTATTGTTGGTTTCTGCCTTGTAATTATTTCACCTTGTCTACCAATGGCTAAGCATTATTCTGCTTGTACTAGTATGATTGGTACATACCATGAAACTTTGGCCTTTGATAGGTTATGTACTCAGTTTTATAGCCTGTATGTAAACAGTATAAAAGACTCTTCCCTAAAGCCTGGGTGTATGCTCTTGGAAAAGAGACACCTATTGTTGTGATCAATAAAAGCTTGAACCTGATGGATGGTGATGGCCTTTGCACATTAAACAAACCCAGAATTCCCAGAATTTCTCCATCAATTTTGTGCTGGAAGTGGGATGAGCCAGAACTCTAAACGGATGTGACCTTCAGCAGTAAGCACCATTTTCGCCATCCATGGAGGGTCGAACCTCGAGGACTACAACCAAAAAGTTGGTTTTGGCCATAGTAAGTGAGAGCCGGTTCAAAAATACAATACCCAGGAAAGGCTGGGCAGGGCGGGCAGAATGACTGTCTAAGTGTGAATTTTCCTTTATGTCCATTCTGTGCCACCCAGGGCTACCTGCAGCACTGTTTGTTTGTTTGTTTGTTTGTTTGTATCCGCTCTTCCTCCAAGGAGCCTGGAGTGGTGTACAATGTTATGTTTATCCTTACAACAACCCTATGAGGTAGGTTAGGCTGAGAGATACATAACTGGCCCAGAGTCACCCAGTGAGTTTCATGACTGAATGGGGATTACTCAGGTCTTCCTGGTCCTGATCCAACACTCTAACCACTACACCACACTGGCTCACGTGTGTCTGAATAAACCATTGACCAGGGCTACCCGGATGGTTATCTCACCTCCTGCGAGCCTCACAGCTGTGACTGGAAGTGGTGTGACTCAGTGGGTTGCAAATGTGGTTTGAGTGAACCATGAAATATAGAAAAAGGGTCCATCTCTACTCAGGGTAGGTAGTTGGGGTGGCAGACCACTACATCATCTCCCTTTTCTTTTTGTGTCTTTGGGCAGGGTTCTGTTGTTTTACTCATTTTAAACTCATTCCTACCCCATCTGTCTCAGGAAAAATGCACCTAGGACTAGGTTAGTAGAAATGGGAGGGTCAGGTCAGTCTAAGTGCCCTTTAGGTGACATGCCAGTAGTCTATACATGTTACAATTATGGGCGAAGGTCAGTTGAATACATTTCTGAGTGGGTCCTTGACTGCAATTCCTGAAGGAAGGCAGTTTTGACCAAGAGATCTTAATGTAAACCTCCCTGAGACAATTTTGGAAGGGGGGTATATAAATCAAATAAATCAAATAAATAGATAAAGAGATAAATAGACGTATCTCCAGAACAATCCAGAGGACAATCAACAGGGACAGATGGATGCATGGTATCTATGGAGATGGGTTAGATGCATGGATGATGTGTTGGTGAAGCAGGTATCACTCAAACAGCCTGAAAAGGTGTCCCCAGGCATGCCTGCCTGACAACTCGTTTCTCCCCACATCTGCCCCACTATACTGCTGGGTTGTATCCTTCTCTCCTGCCCCAGCACACTCCGAAAAATACACTCTAGGAAGGAGAACAGCTTGTTAGAAGAATGGTTTCCAGCTCCACCACTGCCGCCTGTTCCTGCCCCCAACCCAAAACAGCAGAGTGCTGCAGCTGTTGTGGACGCCCAAGTTAAGACCATACTCCGCAAGGAAATCCCTGGCCAGCACCTTGCATCATCACCAGCTGCCGCTGCACTTGGGGAAGAAAGCAGAAGTGAGGAAGAGCAGTTAACAGTCCCACCATTAAAGGGTGTCACCCCGGCAGCTTTGGGTAAGGCCCTACACCTGGACCTAGCTGCTGTCTACAGGGAATGCCAACCAGAAGGAGAGAGAAATTCATTGTACAGTGCTATGAGATCTCCACCAAATTAATTAGGCAGCTGCTATCACCCCAGATTTATCTCCAGGATGTTTTCTCTAACTTGACTCCGCACAGAGGAACGGGATGCTATTCTAACCACGGACCACTAGTTGCTGCCAAAACCTGCCATTATTGCAAGGAGCCAGGACATTGGAAGGCAGAGTGTCCTAACTGCCCACCTCCTTGCCCCCGCTCAGAGAACAATCCTTTTTTCTTTTCTTTTTGCAGCAAAGCAGCTACCCTTCTCAGAACCCTCCTTAGTGTGCCGGGCCCTGATGTAGTGTGTGGTGCCTGGGCCCATAGGAGGGCCTTTTCTGTGGCTGCCCCCTCTTCTTTGGAATAGCCTTCCCCTCCAGATTCATTCAGCCCCCTCCTTAGTGGCTTTTAAGGCCCTTCTTAAGCCCTATCTTTTCCACCAGGCTTTTCTCTTTAACTCCCCCGCCTGCCCCCCTCCCGCCAATTATTGCTACTGTTCTTGTTCTTGTTCACCACCTAGAGTCTTGGAGGAGGCAGCATACAAGAAATTTTTAATAAATAAATAATAAATAAATCAATAAACCCACATTTTTCAAAAACCTGCAGGCCGAGCAAGGGGCAGAGCACAGCCGCCTGCTGGCCCTCTAGACCATGTTGATCTCCGACATTTTGACTAGGGTTGCCGGGGACCTGACTTTCACAACAATATTTCTGTTTTTGCTGCCTTGTTAACTGTTGGTTAATCTGGGCCCTTTGTATCATGTGAAAAAGGGGGAAGGGAAAAGACCTCTGTTAGCGGATACAGGTGCAACCTGGTCCCTCCGGCACATGGAGGGCACAGCTGCCCTGGCTCCATCTGGACACATTGTCAATGCTGTGGGAATGGGTGGCAAAATGATACCCCATCCAGTCTCACACCCCACTTCTGTGCAAGTGGGTCCCCTTACTTGTGATCATGCTTTTTTGTTAAGTCTCACCACTCTATTAACCTACTGGGAAGGGATCTGCTATGCAAATTAAGAGCTACCATTTACTGCACTCCAGATGGCATATTTCTGGATATTTCCACTGTTTCAGCCCCACCGCTCATTATGGCATTAGCAATGGAGGAGCGCCTTGTTGGGCCTCCAGGTGGCCAACCAGAGGCATTGCGATATGTGCCAGTCCCTATGCGGTGGGAAAGCTGCTAACTGCCATGCCTGTGAAGACTGCAGTTAAACCGGGCCAACCCTTCCCATTTACTTCTTTATACCCACTCCCAGCTGAGGTGAGGGGGCAGAATACAGCTGGTCACTGATTCCCTTTGAGCTCAAGAAGTCCGCGTAGCATCTCGCCCCTCTTCCGGGCCTTATCGCTCAATCCCTGGTCAAGGCAGATGAAGTACTGTTTGTGGATGGGTCCTGCCTTGGAAATCAGACAGGCACATTGTGTACTGGTTGTCACTGAGTTTGCTGTTCTTGAAGCTTTTGCCCTCCCAGCCCTTTCTAGTGCACCACCAGCTGAGCTGGACCTGTTCCTGCACCCTAGACTCGGGAACCAGAGCCACAGTGTACACTGATTCAAGGTATGCCTTTGGGGTTTCCTGCTTTTGGGGGGGTGCTTTGGAGGGGACAGGGTTTTCTTACCTCCTCAGGCACACCCAACTCTCATGCACAGCTAGTCACGGCACTCCTGGAAGCCACGCTGCTTCCTTCTGCACTTGCTGTTGTACACTGTCATGTTCATACCTCCTCTAATTCTCTTGTTGTGAAAGGAAACTGGTATGCAGAGCAAGCAGCGAGGTCTGGCCCAAGTAATACTGGCTGCTCGGCTCCTAGAGCTCCCTTCTCCTTCTAAACTGTCCTTCCTACAGAGGGCCATTTCCACGGGGGAACACCACCTCTGGGAGCACGCTGGCTGTACTTTTGCTCCGTATGGCACCCGGTACCATCCGGATGGCTGTCCTGTGGCTAAGCATGCCCTAGTTCAGCATTTTGTTCATGTGCCATATGAACAAAGGGGGGGGGACTGTATTTAACAAAATCCAACAATGTTTTTGCTCCCTTCACCAGCACTGAGGCCCATTGCGTCTGCCAATCCTGCACCACTTGTTATGATTCTCAGAGTTCAGCCTATATGGAAAGAAGGAACTTGGACCTGAAAACCAAGCTGGCTAAGACTGTTAAGGATACTGGTTTGCCCTGGCCAGATGCCCTGCCCTTTGTGCTCCTTTCTCTCAGAAACACTCCTAATAGGATCCATGTCCTGGCGTCTCATAAGATAGTCACAGGAAGGTCCCTACGGGTGGGAATTGATCCCAGGGTAGAGGCAGTACAGGACAGCCTAGTCCAGCTGGACTAAGATATAGTAGGCTGTTGACCTAACTAATGTCTTTATTTAAGTCTGTCCACTGATTCAAGGTAAAGGAGGCTCAGAAGCCTCCCAGCACTGAGGCCTCCCATTCTCTACAACCAGGTGACAGGGTCCTAGTGAAGGACTTTAGACACAAGAACTGCCTGATGTCCTGTTGGGCCAGTCCTGTTCAAGTGCTGCTGACAACCAAAAAGGTCGTCAAGTGTGAAGGAAAGGCTACCTGGATTCACACATCCCACTGCAGAAAGGTGCCACTTCCAGTGGCTGATCTAGAAAAACTGGAAGAAGGACTGGTGACTGTGCAGCCAGACCCACCATCAGCATGAAGGTTTCCCCGATAGCACTGGGACTGTTTAGTTTTATGCTCTGCATCTCCACAGTATGCAGAGACAATTTTGTGGTGAGACTCTCCTACAAGGTGGCACAGGCAGTCAATAAGACCGACTGCTGGGTCTGTCATCACGTGCCCACTCATGGGCTGCCCATGATCCCCATGCCTCTAAATCGTGCACATAGGATCCATTTATGATAACCTCATTTTATGTGAAGCTGACTTTGCATGAGCTGCTTCCTACTTGTGGGCCAGATACATTCTTCCTACTTGTTGGGCAGTTCTATTGCACTGGAAGCAGAACACTCCTCCCTTTGGTACAACATATAGGAATGAATTAATTTCGGCCTGTCTATCTGCCCAAGTGCAATAGAACTGCCCAACAAGTAGGAAGAATGTATCTGGCCCACAAGTAGGAAGCAGCTCATGCAAAGTCAGCTTCACATAAAATGAGGTTATCATAAATGGATCCTATGTGCACGATATAACTCCCTCCAGCTATTCTATTCCAGGGTACTACCATCAAACAGCACTGTACATCAAAACCTGCAAGAAAGGGTGGGTGGTCCTAGCAGGCCACTACTATGTGTGTGATAATCAAGCCCTCAGAACCTCCCCCCCCCCCACACACACACTGGAACAGAAGATGTTAAGTGGCCCAGCTATGGCCTGCCATCATAGTAAGAGCTCACAGATCTGAAATACTGTAGGTGGGACCTGTGTACAGCTAAGGACATAGTGGATAGCAGGAGTCCCCTAATGGTATCAGCTGCCGTGAGATGGTCATTTCTTCCACCAGTAGGGGTGGCTAGAGTTGGTGGAGTGGTTATTAGGCTCCAGACCATAGTGGAATTATTGGCCAGTGAGGCAGGTAAAGCCTTGCTTTCTGTGTCCCAGGAACAAAGGAAGATCAGACAAATGACTCTCCAGAACTGCCTGGGTCTGGATTATGTCTTGGCCTCCAAGGGAGGTGTCTGTGCCCTGATAGGAAAAGAATGTTGTGTCTATGTGCTTGATAACTATGATGAGACTTTCGACCATGTCCAGAAGATTCAGCAAGTGGCTTATGTACCCACAGACAACTCTGGGGACTCTTGGTCTTGGCTAACCTCCTGGTTGCCTGAAAGAGGGGCTCTGGTAAGGAAAATATTAGCAATCTGCTTGGCTATAGTAATCTGCATGGTAATCCTATATATTGGAATAATGCTGATAAAATGCTTGATGCAGCAGATGACTCACTCCACCTTCCAGTATGACCCCCAGGCACTCAAATATGTAGGTGATATATATGTAACAAACTGCACAGGTTGGAAGAGCAAACTTATAAGAAGGGTTTTAGAAAGAGTGAGGCTTAATGTAATGAAGCCTCAAAGAGGGACCTGATGAATGAAATGTCCTGGAAACAATACTCTGCCCCGTCTGACTAGAGATAAGCACCTGTTGACCATATCTTGCCCTGCTTGACTAGGGATAAGCACAGCTAAAGCAGATTGGTGCCTTTTTGCTGGTTTCTGCCTTGTAATTGGTTCACCTTGTCTACCAATGGCTAAGCTTTATTCTGCTTGTACTAGTATGATTGGTATATACCATTTAACTATGGCCTCTGATAGGCTCTGTATTCAATCCTATATCCTGTGTGTATAAAAGACTCTTGCCAAAAGCCTGAGTGTGTGCTCTTGGAAGAGAGACACCTAGCATGTCGTGATCAATAAAAGCTTGAACCTGATGGACAGTGATGGTCTTTGCTCATTAAACAAACCCAGAATGCCCAGAATTTCTCCATCAGAGAAAAATTTCTCTCTGCCCACCCTCTCCACTCCATGCATAATTTTATATACCTCGATCATGTCTCCTCTTAGTTGCCTCTTTTCTAAACTAAAGAGCACCAGGTGCTATAGTCTTGGATCATAAGGAAGGTGCTCCAGGCCCCTGATAATCAAGGTTGCCCTCTTCTGCACCTTTACCAGTTCTACAATATCTTTCTTAAGATAAGGTGACCAAAACTGTACTCAGTACTCCAGATGTGGCTGCACCATAGAGTTGTATAAGGGCATTATAATAATAGCATTTTTATTTTCAATCCTCTCCCTAATGACTCCTAGCATGGAATTACCATTTTAAACAGCTGCCACGCACTGATTTGACATTTTCAATGATCTGTCCACCATGACCCCAAGAGATTTCTCTACTGGTCAGTCTGTACGACTGACTGAGCAACAGCTCAGACTGTATGTGAGGTTGGGGTTTTTTGCCCCAATGTGCATCACTTTACACTTGCTTACATTGAACTGTATTTGCCATTTAGTCTCCCACAGTCCCACTCCCCCAGTTTGGAGAGATCTTTTTGCAGCTCCTCACAATCTGTTGTGGATTTAACTACCCTAAATGGTTTAGTGTCATCTGCAAATTTGGCCACTTTGATGCTTACCCCAACTTGTAAATCATTTATGAACAAGTTAAAGAGCACTGGTCCCAGTACCAATCCCTGGGGGACCCTATTTCCTACTTCCCTCCATTATGAAAACTGTCCATTTATCCCTACTCTGTTTCCTGTCCTTCAACCAGTTACTGATCCACATATGGACCTGTCCCCTTATTCCATGACTGCTAAGTTTACTCAAGAGCCTTTGGTGGGGAATTTTGTCAAAAGCTTTTTGGAAGTCCAAGTATACTGTGTCACCTGGATCTCTTTTATCCACATGTTTTTGTTTGTTTTTAAAATTTTATATTACACTACACTCTTCCTCCAAGGAGCCCAGAGCGGTGTACTACATACTTAGTTTTCTCCTCACAACAACCCTGTGAAGTAGGTTAGGCTGAGAGAGAAGTGATTGGCCCAGAGTCACCCAGCTAGTATCATGGCTGAATGGGGATTGGAACTTGGGTCTCCCCGCTCCTAGTCCAGCAGTCTAACCACTACACCATGCTGGGTCTCATGCCTGTCAACACTCTCAAAGAACTCCAAAAGTTTAGTGAGGCAAGACTTGCTCTTGCAGAAGCCATGCTAGTTCTTCAGCAAGGCCTTTTCTTCTATATGTTTAATGACTTTGTCCTTAAGTATGCTTTCCATCATTTTACCTGGCACCAACATTAAGCTGACCAGCCTGTAATTTCCCAGATCCCTCCTGGATCCCTTTTTGAAAATTGGAGTCACGTTGGCTACTTTTCAGTCTGGTACAGAGGCGGATTGTAGGGACAAGTTACATATTTCTGCTAGGAGAGCAGCAGTTTCACAACTGAGTACCTTCAGAACTCTTGGGTTGATGCCATATGGCCCTGGCGACTTGTTAATTTGTAGTTTCTCAAGACAGTTTAGAACATCATCCCTTGTCACGTCAAATTGGCCCAGTTCTTCAGCCGCTAAACCTGAAAAGCTCAATTCAAGAGAGGGTATATGTATCCTCCACCATGAAGACAGATGCAAAGAACTCATTCAGCTTCTCTGCAAGCTCCTTATCCTCCTTAATAATCCCTTTCACACCTTCATCATCTAAGGGGCAAACTGCATCCCTGGAATGTTTTCTACTTCTGATATATTTAAAGATGTTTTTGTTATCACCTTGACACTTCTAGCTATATGCTCCTCAAACTCTCTTTTGCATCCCTTATTGCCTCCTTGCTTTTCTTTTGCCAGAGTTTATGTTCCTTCCTGTTTTCTTCAGTTGGGCAGGCCTTCCATTTTCTGAAGCAAGTCTTCTTTTTTTATAGCTTCCCTGACCACTCTGGCATCCTCCTGAACTTGGTGGTACCCTTCCTCCTTCTTGATATACATTCCAACTGTGCTTCTAGTATTGTGGTTTTAAATAGGTTCCATGCTTTCTGGAGTGATTTGACCCACCTGATTTTCCCTTTCAACTTCCTTCTTATCAGTCCCCTTATTTTTGAGAAGTTCCTTCTTCTGAAGTCCAACTCCTGAGCATGCTCACTAGAGACAGGCATAAAACATTTCCAGGGAGTCTAGATTGAGTTTCAGTGCTGACAGTTAATAGTGCTGACAGCCAGGAGATTGTGACAAGAAAAGCCCAAAGAAACTCCCTGGAGAAAGGGGCACAAATCTTCAAATCAACTGTCAGGCTCCACTCCCACGTCACTGGTGACTGAGGAAAGCAAGATTCAAAACACAGTAGGAAACAAGGCTGTGTGGTTGACAGGAGTAGTAATAACCAGAAGTTCTGTGATGGAACCAAGAATTTGCAAGCGCAGTCACAGCATCTCCTATTTGTAAAGCTCCTCATGTACGATAGCTGGAGAGAGCTTTGCTTGGGAACTTAGAGAGCCATTCACTATACGGCAGCTCTTCCTTAACCCCTTCCACAGTACACTTTCATCTGAGCATCAGACAAATATGCTACACACACACACTCACACTTCATCTGAATCAACTTGGATATGTACAGTAGGCGGCAACCCATTATAGCTTGTCCCCCTGATGTGAACAGTGTCATTCTATTTGCTATCCTAGTCATTTCTGAAATGCTTACTTCTCCATCATACTCACTGTCATCACTACAGGAGCAGTAATGACACTGAGAACCACAATTCCCCAGTACTCAGTGCCAGCTGTGGGATTCTCTTTCATCACACTGAACTCCCCAAGGCTAAGTACTACTAGCTGGCCTTGCTTTCACCATCTCTAGAATGTCAAATGATCCCACCTGAGAGCTTTAGTTATCCTGGCAGAAATGGTACAGCATCACACACACACACACACACACACACCTACCTGAGAGGGGAAAAACTGAACCTATGTTTATTATGCCATAGTGTTCGGGTTTTGGAATTTGTTTCTGTTTGTAAAGCTATACTTTCTCATCTTGCCAGGATGCAGTATCTCCTGTGGCAGTAGCAAGTGTCTAGAGTCTTTTGTTGTCTTGTATAAAAGAATGCTTCCTTGGCTATGCTCATCTTGAATGAGGTGGATCCAGCTACTTGCTCTCCCTCATTTCATCTTTACAATTGATTTGTGATCATGATCTTCCATCATTTTCCACCTCTCTCTGTCTGACCACCATAAACTTCCCAGTTCTCCTCTTGCAACCCAACTGCCATTTCATTTGCCACCCATTACTTAATAACTGAATGACTGAAGAACTGAATAACTTTCTTTAATCATTCCATTGACTTCAGTGTGTTTTTTCTCACCTAACATACATTCTAATATGTGACTCATGTATCCCTCTTCAAAATAGGCACAATATGGCCAGCTCAGTTAAAATTATTCTCATGAGTCATCATGTTCTCGCAGCTGAAACAGTCACCATACTCCTACTTGGAGTGGAGTTGCAGTCACATGGAGTGTGGAGGCTGCCCTCTCAGGGCAGCTAGAATTAGGTATAGATCTTACAGCATTTCCATAGTGGAAGGTCAAGCCATAAATACCAACAATCTATTCCATCAGAGAAGGAAGAAGCATCTTGTATGAGATGGCATACCACAGTGGGAAGAAACTTAGCACATAATTGAGCTTTGGATCTGCCAAAGGACATAACTGTGCTTTGGACCCAATCCTAAACAATGGTGCTGCAGTGCTGTATCTGCCTACAATGCCAGCCCTAATGTCACAACAACATCTTGGCTGACATGGGCGCTTTCCAGACTAGCTGCTCATCAGCAGCAAAATGCCTCCATTCAGGCAAGTTGCATTCAAAACGTAAACAGCAGAGGGAGCAGTCTCGCAGAACTAACAACCCCCCCAAACAGCAACTTTTTTACACCGGCTATATGACATCCTCGTATTACAGCGATTAAATTTGAAACAAGGCACTGGAAATGTGAACGGTACCCTGCTGTCCACGTAGGGACTGCGGTGTCACGTCACAGGAAGTGTGGAAGCACACTTCCGAGATACGTCCTGAACCCGTTGTAGGGTCTCGTCTGGAAAGCAGCCTGATGAGCAACAGTAATAGTAATATTAACATTATTTATTTATTTATTTTGTTTATTAATCAAATTTGTACACTGCCCCAAATTTTTGTCTCTGGGCGGTTAACAATAACATAAAACAACTTAAAACATCTATATCTATATCTATATCTATATCTATATCTATATCTATATCTATTCATCAGACTTATATACCGCCCAAACTTTCTTCTCTGGGCGGTTAACATAAAGCAATTAAAACATATATACAATTGTCCTTGTAATTTCCCTTTTAATTTCCATAGGACTACTTTGACTAATTTCCCTCATCATGTTAGCCCTTATCATTTGAAGTCATGTTGATATTCTTGGCACAAAGGTGCTAGGGATATGCATGGAACCGGTTTGGCGCTCCTTTTCTGGAACAGCGAACCAGTTCCATTGACTGGTTCTGGAACAGCGAACCAGTTCCATCTGAACTGGTTTGGAGCAGGGTTGCTTTAAATGACAGGGAAGGCTCTGCCTCCTTGTCAGCCCCCACTCTTGTGTGGTGACGCTGAATGGGGCTGCAAGGAGGAATGCGGCAGCCGCACACCGGTGCTTTTTGGGAGAGCGCCGGCGGGGGAAGAGTGGTGGGGTGGAGATGGACAGGCAGGAGGCACATGCCCTGGCCCTTAAAGTAACCTCCCACCCTCCCAGGAGTGCACAGAAACAGTTCCATGTAGTACATCTCTAAAAGGTGCTAGTACAGTCGACTACACGCTCCATGAAAAGCATTTCTTGGCTTTCATGATCAGACCATATGCAAATTGGTGGATTCAGCAAGAAATCAGCTATCCCAACTAGTCAACTTAAAATATTTTCCTTTTTAAGAGAGGAGAGAAGAGAGAATGGTCGAGGAGGGGTTGCAGTCCAGAGAGAATAGAGTAAGCAAGAATAGGTTGTGAAGACTAGTGCAGATCTAGTGAGGATCTAGCAAGAGAGAACTGCAGTTGAAAACAGGCTTCCATATGTAGAGGAAGTTTCAATGTGGGTGCACATCCACTTATGTAGTTAGGCCTCACTGAACCATGGATGGGGCTGTAGTTCAGTGGCAGACCATCTGCTTTGCATGCAGAGAGTCCGTCTTTCAATCCCTGGCAGCATCTCCAGGTAGGGCTGGGAAAGTTTTCTGCCTGAAACCTTGGAGAGTCACTGCCAGTTATTGTAAACAACACTGAGCTAGATGGACCTAGGTCTGACTCAGCATAAGGCAGCTTCACTGCCTGGGTGAGTCATTTGGAGATGGTTAGGCACATGTCCACCCAGAAGCACTAATTGTGCACAGCCAGGGTTGGAAGAACGCCTATGTATTTTGCACTTGATTCCTCACAGGTCATATCCATCCACCATCCATGACTGCCCTATACTAATGTCCATAAACAAATTCTATCTCTGCAACGTTTCCTATTGTCAGCTTTGAGTCAAAGCAGACCTCCATGTGCTAGCGGTTCTCTTTCTCTCCTAATGAGCACCCTCTGTCCGCTTCCACTCTTTCATCAGGACTTCATTATTTTTAAAAAGTTAAATACACAGAATTGGGTTAAAAAACAAAACAAAACCTGGAGTGAAAATGCCTGTATGACATCTCTGCTGTGGTGTAATGCACCTTCAGATGAAAGAGCATCTTATTCTGGTTTTTGGATTAATTTCTCATTTGTCAGTAACAATCTTTCATAGATGTAGCAAATCTGATTTGAAATGGCCGCTACCCATCTATTATTTCCATTGGCATGCAATCCGTGCAGTGGTGAGGCGTGCCCTCCCCCCTCCTTCTGCCTAAAGGTAGGCTTTTGTCATGCTTGTGGAACCACTGAGCATAGTGGCAGCTTATTTGCTGAATGAACACAAGTAACCCTGCTTTAGTAACGGTAGCTTGGCTTGGGGGGAAGCTTGCCTAGCAAGGGGGAAAGAAGAGGCTTTACCTCCAATGATTAATTAAAGTTCTGATCTCAGGACATGATAATTTTTTATGGAAAATGGGATTCTGTGTTGCATCTCTTCCTTTGTTGTGAAATTTTCATTTTTCATGGGTTGGCCCAATAATTCCATGTGCAGTCATCCCTAATTTAATCTTGAATTAATTTCTAAATCTGCTGTCCGTTCGTATATAATTTACCATATGAAAAACCCAGGGCAGTCAATCTTTCATTAGACATGGGGTGAGAGAGGGTCAGCAGACACTCCTGCTGTACTAAAAATAAAGGCACCACATCTGGTGTGGAATGATGTCTGGAATGGTAATGCACATGCATCCACTTACTTGTCCGGCTGAAAACACAAACTGGAGGCCGCTTGCCTGTTGAAACATGAACCAGTGTAATAGGAACCCAAGCTCTGAAACAGACTGTTTGTGTACGTAGCCAGTTTATTAGCAAAATGTGCAGGCCCAAGAAGTACAAGGACCTTAGCTGCAAGTCGATCTGTCGCACACTTAACAAGCTGTTTATAATATAGTCCATTTCAGGTTTAAAAGGAGGGAAATACATTCCCACCGTCTAAGTAATGCATGATGCTTTTAACATATGGTTGAGTTCTGAGTTTGCCATAGGAACTTTTGAGACATGTAGGAAGGGCTGTTCCTCGTTTTTAAAATGTTTCTCTCCATTGTGTGCTTTATAATGAGGTCGACATGAATCCCAGGGCAGCAGCATTTCAAAATGATACAAATGTTTATGTTAACAATTGAGTCAGCCCTGAGGCAGGGAGCTGGTGTCTAAAATATACACTCAATATAGGGCAAGTCAACAAGAGAGGGGCCCCCAAGTGCCTTCAGCCACATAGTATAAACATCAGCAGTCAAGCAAGGATCAGCTTCGCCCAGTTTATGTTACCCAGAGCAGTGTCAGACATGGGTGCTCCCACATAGTTCTGTGTAGGTTTGCAGTTTTTGCGCATGTGGTTACAGGCAGATTGCACAGTTACATGTGTCACTAGTGAGTGACACACCTAGAGATATGCATGTCCCCAGACATACAGATGCACCTCCTAAAATGGAAGAGATAGATGGCTCCTCTGTATTACAGTGGCAATGTGAATAGAGGAAATGTGACTTATTCACTCCCTGTATTGCAGCTTCTTATGAGCATCTGAAGCATTTCCGGGGGAAATGGTAAGAAGCATAGAGCTGGTAAAGGGTAAAGAACCAAGGGGCTTAGACAAATTCATGGAGAACGGGTCTATCAATGGATACTAGTCTGGTGGCTGTGGGCCACCTCCAGCCTCAGAGGCAAGATGCCTCTCAATACCTGCTGCAGGGGAGTAGCAGTAGGAGAGAGGGCATGCCCTCCCCTCTTGCCTGTGGCCTCTCCAGAGGCATCTGGTGGGTCACAGTGTGAAATAGAATGCTGGACTAGATGGGCCTTTGGCCTTATACAGCAAGAATGTTCTTGTGTTCATATAGAGAGCAATTGTTCATATGTCAAGATAATATTTTAAGATACAATATTGTATTGCCATATGGTGTTAAGCTGCACAACACAAACTTTTCTAAAACAGACTTTGGGTGGGTTCTCATGATCTGCATGAGAACAGCTGACCAGGAAATGGGAAATTCATGAGCCACCTCTGCTCCTGATTTCCCATCATAGGAACCTGGAAATTTTCACTGATGTTGGCACCATGCCAACCCAAATTTTAACCAAGATTGACAACCCTACATCAAATCTCAGATTATCAATCTCTTTAAATATCAGGTTGGCTCAGTGTCAGCCTGACATTGGTGAACATTTCCAGATTCTTACAACTGGAAATCGGGAGCATGCACAACTCACAAAACTCCCATTGCATGATCATCCACCCTCACACAGGTAATGAGAACTGTCCCTTTCTGTAAATCTGAAAAAATAAACAGCATTGTTTCTTCAACATGTACTTGCTCAAGTTTTTCTGCTCTCTGATAAAAACAATGGCTGACATCCAGACCAACAAAGCGCTTGTGCATCAAACAATGTTGCGCTAGTGCAAAGCCACAGGGATGCTCAAAAATTAGCTTTTGTGCAAAAGGTCCCAGCAAAACATGAGGCGTACAAGAGATTGTGCACCTTATTGTACAAGCGCAAATGTATCTGCACTAGTGCAGCAGTGGAACACAAACTCCAGACTTAGTGCAACTAGTTAGTGCAGCACCTTGCACTAGTACAACATATTTGCACAAGTGCTTTGTTAGTCTGAATGTCAGCCATTGTCTTGTCATATCTTTTTTGCATTGTTTTATTAGCTAATGTAGATATATCCTGGTAAATTGTACACATTTCCTTAACATCTGTTTAAATGAACATATTAGAATACATTTTAACATTAAAAATCCAAATCTGTTCATGCACTGGTTTAGATGCAGTTCTGTAGCAATTCACTGAAGTGAAGGAAGACATTATAAAGATTTACAATGCTATAATTGAACAGAATCCGCTTCTCAGATTTCATATTACTTTCCTGCGGTTTTAGACGAGAGGAAAACAAAGCACTTTCCCTGTATATCATATCCAACTGAAGAACACATAACTTCAAAACTTGTATATTTCATTTTTCCAGTTGTTGAAAAAGAGGATGATAGTCAAAGTCTTTAAGGCTTACCAGAATTTAAAAAATTAAAATACTTGTTTTGGAAAGAGTCTCTATGAAAAGACAAGTAGGTAATCAAGGTGGGAAGATCTAGGCCCAAAGTCTCTTTGATGTTTCTAGTATTTTGAGAAGAAAGGACATAAAGACTCATGAATGGACACTTGGGAATTTCTGTGCAAGTGGGTAGATAGGGTGAATTTAAGTAGCTGCAAATGTATACTATCTGCAAAAAAAAATTAATAAAATGAATGCACAAAAGGCTATGGGTGTGATGATTGGAGATCATCTTACTGATGTGGCAACTTCATCCATTTGTTAAAATCCACATCTTGAATTATATCCATGCATAAAGCAGAATTCAGCATGACTATCTCTAGCTGGGAAGGGAATATTGTTCACAAATCAGTGTTGTACTTGTGTCCCCTAACCTCGACAACCTAGCTCAGGGGTGTGTCTATGGTGGGGCAGGCAGGGCACTTGCCCCAGGCGCCACTTGAAGGAGGTGCCATTTTTTTAAATTAATTTTTTTTAAATGGCCACCAAAAACAAAATGGCCACCGCACATGCGCAAATGGCCTCTGTGAGGCCTTAGGCCATGCCAGCCCTTGCAGAGGCCATTTGAGCATACATGGTGGCCATTTCATTCTCAGCGACCTATATATATATATAAATGGCCACCGCACATGCTCAAATGGTCCCTGAGAGGCCCTAGAGGCCAGCAGGGGGAGGGGGAACCTTTGCAGACCCCCCCACGGCCTTTAGGAAGCCCCCTGAAGGTGCTACAGGTAAAAATAATTTTTAAAAACTTTAATATAATACAAGTCACTGTACACATATTCAGTTTGGCACTATGTACAGAGAATCAGGGCTTGTGAATACTGAGCTGAAGCTTATGAGCTAGGATTGTATTCATTTGCTCTTATTTTGCTTCTTGTGATAAATGAGTTAAATGTGATGTCTTAATAATATGGCTATTAATGGTGAGTTTGTCTTTGAATCAGTGTGAAATCCTTAGTATTAAGGCCCACTGGGAGTTTCTTGCTCTCTTTCTCTCATTTTAACTGTCTTTCTGAACTACTAGAATATATTCCAAGCAGTGACACAGTTCACTCTGCATATCCTTTAATTATTTTCAGAATATCTGAGAAAAGTCAAATTCTCCATTGATTTTTAAAACTTATGTAATAGTGATGCTACAATGCATAGTAGAGAATTAGACAGGCACTTCTGTTTAGTTTCCCAAGTACACCTCCACATAGTCTTTGGGTATTCCATGAGCCCCAGCAGACTGAAATTTGTACTTTCCCAGCATTTTTGCCCTAGGCGCTATTTTCCCTAGATACTCCTCTGGGGCTACTCAAGATGCAGTCCATGGGGCCACATGTAGCCCACAATCTATTTATTTGCAGCCATGACTGATCTTTTCCATTTTTGAGGAGTGCAGAATTCCCTGGAACACAGTTTGAAAACTGCTGCCCTAGGAGACATGCATCATTCCATGGCAAGCAGATTCTAAACTGGATAGCTAACGTAATGCAAGAAAGTTACTTGAATTGGGATGGGAGAAACTGAGTCCTAAATTGTATGCATCATCACATATTTTAAAGATGTTATTCACAATTTGTTATGAAACCAGGAATTGCTTGTTTCAGTATGTCACTCAGCAACTCACCTGAAACTGATTACAGAGCTAATCTCCATTAGTCAGAGAAGGAGGGAGGAAAAGGCATAGTAAGTGTAATGGAATTCTGATAAACCCACATTAGCTTCTCTACAAGCAAATGCATATTTATTGCCTTTCTGCCCAGCTTCTCAACCTTTCAGCCTCCTCCACCACAGAGCTGATCAGGAGCACTTTGATTTAAGCAGAGACATTTTGAATTTCTCAGGTACAATGAATTACATTTGGATTTTAGGGTACAATGAATTAATTCTGCAATGCCCACTCTCGACTCATCCTCTTTCCTTAGACTAGGAGAAACTGAGGCTGTTCTCATGACACGAGCCGCTTAGGAAAGAATGAGTTAACCCAAGCAGCCCACATTGTCTGGGCCACCAGGAGGCCTCTCATCCCAGCTGTTCGACCCAGGTAGCCTAGATTCACTACGTGGGCAAAAGCACACCTGCCCCAATGTCACTCAAGGACATTCTCAGCATGTCCTTTTATCACACATGAGGGGAGTTCATCAGATTCGCCCCTCTACAGGGACTCCAAAACCCTGTTTAAACCAGGACTGGTTCAGATCAACATGGCTCCCACCTTATAAACAACGAAGGTGGGGACGCACTAAGAATGCACCTGCTCTGACATCACTCAAGGACATGCAACACATTCTCAGCACATCCTTTAATCACGCATGAGGGGTGTTCTGGGTAGGCTGGGAAAGACGCCTGCCTGAAAGGTCACTGCCAGTCAGTGTGGACAGTACTGAGCTAGGTGGACTAATGGTCTGACTCAGTGTAATTCAGCTTCCTATATTTCTATGTCAGAGTGAAGGTAGTCATTTATTTTGCATTGCATGGGGAAGCAAAGAAACAAACAAAAAAACATTTTCAACAACATACATGTTTTTAATATGCTACCCTGTAGAACTGTAGTATATCCCAAAGTTAAGTGGTATTTAGTTTGAGAGGCTAGATATATTCAGCAATGTGTATTTATTCCCACGGGTTGCTCCTACCACCATAAATCTCAGACACTCCCTTTTTCTTGCCCTTTCCTGCACTATTACTGTGTGTGTGTGTGTGTGTGTGTGTGTGAGAGAGAGAGAGAGAGAGAGAGAGAGAGAGGTTTCAGGCTAACATCAGCTCATATGTTAAGGAGGGGCTATCTGTGTGCTTGTGGGGGAAGAAAATAAAGAGGGAGAAAACTATTGAAGGAGCTGGGCTCACACATGAAAAAATTTGAGTGAAACTCTACCAGAACGTGGGCGGCTTTCCCACCCTCAAACCTCTATTTTTGTCAAATCTGGCTTCCTGTTGCCTAATAAAGCCCGGCATAGTGTTTCACTGTATGCTATTTACAGTAGAGAGCATATTTCTTAGCTGCTTGGCAAGTATCTCAGGAGAAGAAACCTTCAATGCACAGGACAAACTAACTAAGGAAAGAATAATTTTAATATACCACAATATTATAAGAAGAGGATTAGATCCACTCCCTCTTTGTCCATGTCCTACTGACATTTAAAAACCGGTTTCTTCCGGCGAGGTTTCTGATGTTGTGTTGCTTTGGTGGTTGTCTTTCTGATCGGTTTGTTTCATTTCTCAAATATTTGTTGTATTCTTATTATTAATTGATTGTTTGTTGGTGCTGGTGGTTAGTTTTTATCTGGCCTCTTAATGAGCTGAGTCTCACAATCGGTGAGACCCGGTTTGGTGAGCTGAGCAGGGAGAGCAGGCTAAGCCCGCTCTCCCCACTCACGATCAGGGAGGGAGCCATGGGTGGCCGGATTGGCCACCCATACAATTGCCAGCTCCGTGATGGAGCCGGCAGGGGCTGGGGGGAGCGGGGGCCAATCGGCCCCCGGAAGCTTCAGCATGCCCTGTGAGAGTGCGCAGGGCATGCTGGCAAGACCCCCAGAGCCGGGAGGCGGCTTTTTGCCTCCCCTCCGGGGGTCTCCTCATGAGTAGCCGCAGTGCAGAGCTGCACCGTGGCTACTCACAATTTTTTAAAAAAAGCGCTTGCTCTGCAAACCTAGTTTTAGGGGAGGGGTATTTAGACGGGTTAACCGCCTGGGAGCCACCACGCTTGCTTGCTTGCTTGGTGGCTCCCACGATCAGCCAAAATCGGTTTTGGCTGATTGTGGGAATAGCCCCAATGACATTTATTTATTTATTTATTTATTTATTTATTTATTTATTTATTTGATTTTTATACCGCCCTTCCAAAATGTCTCAGGGCGGTTTACAATTAAAACACACCACTAAAACAGTAAAGAGCTAAAACAAATTAAAAAACAATATAACAATTAACAATTTAAAAACATTTTAAAACAACAATTAAACAATTACAGTGATTAAAAAACCCAAAATCAGGTTTTGAATTTTAAAATAAACCAGAAATTAAAACCCCCAAAATTTAGGAAGCTGAGAAAGCTTGGGTGAAAAGAAGGGTTTTCAGGTGTTTTTTGAAAATTGCCAGAGATGGGGAGGATCGTATCTCAGCAGGGAGCACATTCCACAATCTCAGGACAGCGACTGAGAAGGCCCGTCTCTGTGTAGCCACCAAACGAGTTGGCAGTAACTGGAGACAGACCTCCTTAGATGACCTCAATGGGCGGTGGGGCTCATAACGAAGAAGACGTTATCTTAGGTACCCAGAGCCGAAGCCGTTTAGGGCTTTATAAGTTATAACTAGCACTTTGTATTTTGTATTTTTAATGGATTGTTAATAGCACAGTGGGGAAGTAACTTGCCTAGGGAGCAAGAGGCTGCTGGTTTGAATCCCCACTGGTATGTTTCCCAGACTATGGGAAACACTTATATCTGGCAGCAGCGATATAGGAAGATGCTGAAAGGCATCATCTTACACTGCACAAACCCTTCTTTTAGTCTACCAAAGACAACCACAGGGCTATGTGGTTGCCAGGAGTCAACACCAACTCGAGGGCACAACTTTACATTAGTTGCTTTGGGTGCCTCTGTTTCCCCCCCTGCCTTTGAAGGAAATGCTCTTTCCATCCCAAAAGGATGTATGTTTGAACACTAATTATTGCACCACAGTTGTCATAGCGTCTGTTGGCAGAGTCCCCTCATGGCTTGTCAAAGGCAAGTTAGCAGGCAGCCTGCTTCCCCCACCAACCCTCCTTTCTGTTGTCCCCTATTGAAGCAGGGCCAGCAATTATTTCAGTATTTGGGGTTTTTACATTGATGCATGATGCACTGGGTGACATACTGCACAACGTTACACATGCAGTGCAACGTAATGTTTGAGCAGCCCTTTTGGGGCCTGTCTCTAAATAAAAGAAACAGCGCCTTTTCGGTTGTGGCCCCTTCGCATTGGAATGCCCTCCCTGAAGAGCTTCTCCATGTTCCTTCGCTTCAGTGTTTTTTTAAAAAAAAACTAAAAACACATTTTTTTAAAGAGGCATTTTAATGCTGCATCTTTGGTTATATCTGGTAGGTTCTTTAGTTTTACATTTATAGAATTTTAAGTTTTTAGCTTTTAAAATAACTTTTAATTTGAAACTTAATTCTGATTGTGGTTTTAGCCTGACTTTTAAATTGTTTACTTAATTTGGCTATTTTTAAAATTATTTTTATTTTACATTTTATCTATTATTGTTGTGAGCCACCCCAAGTAGTAGTGTACTGGAGGGGTGGGGGTATCAATATTTTAAATACATACATACATACATACATACATACATATATACAATGGCTGCACCATTACACAACTTAATTTGAGCAATTTTGACACTTACACAGCGGTGCTCTTGAGCAACTGCACAAACATTTCTTTCCACCGCTTGCATAATGTCGTGCAGTATGTCAGGCAGAGAGGAGAAATGGGGGTGGCAGGAACTCAAATTCACATTCTGCCCCTGTGCCTCTCAGAGCCTTTAAAAGGCCCTGGTCATGCCCTGGCATTCTGGTCATCCTCTGCATGAGCACTGGAGCCAGCCCCATCACCTGAACAGGAAAAAGATTTCCGTAGGTTTTCCTGCCACTAGATTTGTCCCCAAGGCTGGAAAAAAACTATAACCAGTCTCTGCTCCCGCTTGACTTTGGGACATGATCAACTACGAAAGAGACAAGGTAGGACCAGGAGGGCCTGGCTAGTCACTGCTGGAACTCTGGTCAAGCTGCCTTTGGGGCACAGTTTTCTAGGCCTGTTTTCATGGGAGTCATTGCCCTGCTAGAACACTTGATCATGGGATCCAGATGCTTGGGGAATGCTAGCTTGTGCAAGTCACCCGAGTTCCTGGAAACCTCCTCAGTAGCAAGGATTCACAAGGTCTTATCTCATGCTCTGATTGTCTGTGAAGGTCAGAACTCCCTGAGGGGACAGACCCAGAGCCCCATTTGAGCCTGAGATGTGCCTGAAGGGGGCTTGCTGTGAGTCCAGTACTGGTGCCAGACAGCCCAAGACCCTCAACACTCTCCAGATTACTGTGAGCATGCACAGAGCTACAGTCTGGGCTGCTGCACTTGCACCCGGTCACCTGTCCAAGCCCTCTGCAGCCTGTCTCTTTACCTCAAACCCTGTACCCTTTATCTCTATCCCTATCTCCCCTTTCCGCTTCCTTGCCCAAGCAATTGCTCCCCCTCTCTTTTGGTTGGCTCACTTAGTTCTTGTGGGAGTCCTGAACCCTTTCACCTGCGGGATTGTGTTATGCATTCCCGGGGGGGGGGGCACTGTGTTGCTTAGTTATGTTTTTTGTTCCTCTGCAGCTCCTGTACTTTTTTTGGGAGCTGGAGCTGATGGGTGGAGTTTCTGCAGATCCTGAGTGAAACAACAGAGCAATTGTGTTTTAGGCCTGTGTGTTCCCTCCATTTCCCTGCTACCAACACAACAGATTGGTTGGTATTCTCGGGCCTGGTTACCAAATACTTCCATTTTGCTTTGTGCTTCTGTTGTTTCAATAGACTTTATTTCTGTTTTTCACACACCTTGGTTCCAAGTCTGTTGTTCCTCTAGGGTGCTCTAACATTGATTTGCCTTTGTCTAGACTAACAATCCTTTGTTGCTGCACACTTGCCAATTCGTGGCAGAGCTAATTCCCCCCAGCACGAGCAAAGCATAGTCACAGGTCATGGTAGCTGGCACACCACTGAACAAGTGTGGCAAGAAGTTTTCGGGGAAACGAATAGTGTTGTGCAGCTCTCTGCTTTGAGAACACAGACATTTGAGTGCGAGGGCAAAGGATTTATCCTATGAAATTAACACACAGGGAGGCTCAATGTTTGTGATGGGTTATATTTCCTAGCACCCCACATACAGGACTTGTGATGCAGGCAAAGGCAACATTTCTCCTGAGAATGCTTGGCATTTTCAATGAACTCCTCGCAGATAACAGTTTGCCTGAAGAAATGTAGCATGAACATGATGCTACTGCCAATGCCCACTCCCTCTGGCAGCCGTTCAACAGATGGACCTGCCCAGACTGTGTCTACATCACCAGCAACCATGTAGGCAGGAAAGAGGGAGAAGAGTAAAACACCAATTGCCCTTTGTAAAGGAGGCCCTGGTTTTTAGGCAAGTCCAATAGCACAACTGGTAGCCATGCCAGTGATCTTCTCAGCCACAGGGTCCATATACCTCCTCCCCCCGCACCCCAGCACCCACACCCACACCCCTCAGGATTAGGAACAAAGGGACAGAGGCAACTACCTTATAGCAAGTTAGACAGACCACTGGTCCCTCTAGCTCAGTATTGTCTACGCTGATTGGTGGCAGCTCTCCCAGGTTTCAGGTAGGAGTCTCTCCTAGCCCTACCTGAAGATGCCATGGATTGAACCTGGGTCTTTCTGCATGCAAAGCTGATGCTCTAACACGGAGCTATGGCTATATGATTCTGCCAAATATTTCCATGAACCCCACTGAGCAAGCACCAGGGGAAATCCCAAGAAGGCTCCAGAGAGGACTTAATTTCAGCACCCTGTTAGCTGCTGCTGCTGCCGCCACCACTGAAAATCTGGAGCCAGGAGCAGAGGTGACCATTCCAATTGCCCAGTGACTGAAGGGAGGAGATTAGCCTAGTGCTGCCCATCTGTCACATCTTCGGCAGCTGCCCTGCCTCTAGCCCATCCTCACTAGTATGCCGAACATCCGCCTTCACCCCCGGCAGCTCTATTCATAGCTGCCCACACGAGCCTCTCTGAAGGCATTCAACCAGCAGCAAAAGAAACGCACAGCAGTGTCACCCAAGGAAGAAATAGCGGGGAGAGGCTAAATAAAGATGATACATCAGCAGAAGGGTTTCAGAGCATTTGAGAGCAGAAGCATGTTCTTGGCTCTATTGCAAGCAGCTTGGAGTTATAAGGAATAGGGATGTGCCTGAACCACGGTTCGAAGCGCGGTTCGAGCTCTTTGAGGGAAATTAGAAAGGGAACTTTCTCATTTCCTACTGGGGTGGTGTGTCCGTGTCCCAAAAAGCCTGCACACCATCAGCACACACATGGTGCACATGCACCATTTGCATCATTTGCACAGGCATCGTGGGGTTTCTGACCACACAAATGATGCCCACGCATGTGTGTCTACATGCTGTGTAGTGCCTAAGTGCATGCTGGTGGCGCACGGGGCTTTTTTAGGACATACGCCACCCAGCAGGAAGCTGGAAGGGGAGGCAGAGAGCAGGTAAGCACCTGCTCTCCATTTTCTTAAAGTTCCCTCTCTAATTTCCCTCAAAGTGCTCAGACCACACTTCAAACCATGGTTTGGGCACTTCCCTAATAAGGACGTAAGCCCTGTGGGATCAGACCGAAGTCCATCAAGTCCAGCATCCTGTTTTCTGGCCTGACCATAAGCAGACATGAAGGGAATAGCCTTCCCCTGCTGCTCTCCCCAAACAAACTGGAATTGAGAGCTATACTGCCTCTGAACATGGAGGTTCCACATAGCCATCATGACTAATAGCCAGATACCAGTTGTAGAACTGTCCTCCTTGGTTTTTCCCCCCCTAATCCCCTTTTAACTACAGGCTGTGGCAGGCAATTCCATAAATTCATTTTAGGTTGTGGGAAGAAATACTCTTTCAATCAATGTCATTGGATGACCTCAGATTCTAGTATTCTGAGAAAGGAAAAATAAAAACCTCTCTGTCTGTCACCACCACACTATGAATAATTTTATAAATCTCATTAATAGATCCCTCTTAGTCTCTTTTTTTTCTGAGCTAAAGAGCCCCAAATGCTTTAGCTTTTCCTTGCAAGAAATGTGTTCCTGCCCCCTTATCATTTTAGTTGCTCTTTTGTACACCTTTTCCAATGCTGAAATTTGTTTTAGATGGCCAACCAGAAATATACACACTATTCCAAGTGTGGCCACACCATTCATTTATATAAAAATGTGGTGATACTGGCAATGTTACTTTTAATCCCATTCCTAATCATCAGTAGCATGGGTTTGACTGTTTCACAGATGCTGAACTCTGGGCCAACATTTCCACTGAGCTATATTTACCACAACCTCAAAATCCCCTTCTCAAGTGTCCGTGTGAAAAGTGGGGTAAAAATATTCTAAATCAACAAACAGAAAAGGTTGATTAAAGGTATCCTCCTTATTTTTTGAGGCTATTTATGTTTCTGATGTCTTACTGAAATAGGAATGAAAAAGAAAATATTAAATCTGGTCTTTTCTTCTGGCAATGAGTAGTAGTTTAGTTTCTTATTTCACACTTCCCTGAATATCCTAAAAAAGGGACCTCAATGGAGGTATTAGTAACAGCCAAGCTAATTTAAATTAAGCACCTAAAAGGTAGGTGATTAATCAGCTAAAATTATCTAAACTCTAGTGTAAATAGAGTTTGTTTATCTAAATGTATTGTCTTATGCATGTCTTACATCTATAACAGGAAGTGTGAATGATGTGCAGTATAATTTTGTGTGTCTGTGTCTCTGTGTGTGCTGCTTAGAATGTATATATGCAGGGCATGTGGAAAAGAACTGGGAAATGGGTTGAGTAGAAGCCGCCTTATGATAGGGACAGAAGTGGCTTATCCTAACAAACCTAACAAACAAACGAGGTGCAGCTGCCTCTGGTTTCCAACAGCTGCCATTACTCCTCTGTTTCTCTTCCTGCCTCGCCCCAGCATTAACGAGAACCACACTGCCTGCAGGTTGGCTGTTTGTCAGGTAGCTCTGGGCAGGCTGGTTAATCACTTAACAGCCCGTGCAGCTCTACCTGTCAAAGTGCAGCTCTCTCATTAATGCTGAGGCAGGGCAAGATGGGAGAGAGCGCAGCAACTGGAGTTGCCAGGAAACAGAGGCAGCTGGGCCTTATTTGCAGCCTCCTTGGCTCGTTAGGACAAGCTGCTACTGCCTCGGAGTTTTTCCACACAGGAGCCCTTTAGCCCACATCTTCTTCGGAATGGAGGGTGTGCGTTCACATATCGGGCAGATTTACCCCGAAGTCCCTGCAAGATATCAGGGAGTACTTCACACAGATTTCGGGTTTGTTGTTTTTTTAATTACACGTTAGAACCCGATTTATATCCAGGGTTCAAAAATACACTTTTTGCATTGTGTATTTTTGGCCAATTTTGAGTTCACAGTCAAGTCTTGCCGAAAACTTGTGGTAAAGCCTGCTGTGTGGAGAACTCCCAGGAAGTCAAGGATGTGTATGGTGTACAATTCTGCTCTACCCTTCCATGTATATACTCTTTTAATTTCATACATTTAATTGTTTCTTAATAATGGTTCTATTTTTTTTAATTAAAAGTAATGTTTGAGTGTTTGTGCTAATCTGAGACTGTAACAATAAAAGACTTGAGACAAATAATGACCAAAAAGGGCTTAAATCAGTAACTCCTCTTTTTGTTATCTGATCATTTATTTAAAGGGCCAGACCCAGATGACCTGATGAGAACTATGATCTGTGCTAGGGATCATTAGGAAGGGGGTTGAAAATAAAATGGCTAATATAATAATGCCCTTATACAAAACTATGGTGCGGCCACACCTGGAGTACTGCGTACAATTCTGATCACCACATCTAAAAAAGGACATTGTAGAACTGCAAAAGGTGCAGAAGAGGGTAACCAAGATGATCAGGGGCCTAGAGCACCTTTCTTATGAGATAAGGCTACAACACCTGGGGCTTTTTAGTTTAGAAAAAAAGATGACTGCGGGGAGACATGATAGAGGTCTAAAAAACCATGCATGGAGTGGAGAAAGGGGATAGAGAGAAATTCTTCTCCCTCTCCCATAACACTAGAACCAGAGGTCTTCCCATGAAATTGATTGCCAGAAAATTTAGGACCAACAAACGGAAGTACTTTTTCATACAACACATAATCAACTTGTGGGATTCTCTGCCACAAGATGTGGTGACAGCCAACCACCTGGATGGCTTTAAGAGGGGTTTGGATGACTTCATGGAGGAGAGGTCTATCAATGGCTACTAGTCGGAGGGCTATAGGCCACCTCCAGCCTCAAAGGCAGGATGCCTCTGAGTACCAGTTGCAGGGGAGTAACAGCAGGAGGGAAGGCATGCCCTCAGCTGCTGCCTGTAGGCTTCCAGCAGCATCTAGTGGGCCACTGTGTGAAACAGGATGCTGGACTAGATGGGCCTTAGGTCTGATCCAGCAGGGCTGTTCTTATGTTCTTATGAACTGTCAGCTCTCAGGATCCTTCCCAGAGCACAGCTTAGCTTAGGATTCTTTGCTGATTTATTCTCACCCCAGGGTATCTGTTAATAAAGGCCTTGCTTTTTAAAATCCAGGATATGTGAATCTACAACATAAAATTAATGCTTCTCCAGCCAGCTACACTTTACTTGCCAGAGATTCCAGACATTCTAGGAGTTACTGTTACCCCGTCTGCCCACCCACCCCCTGCAACAAAGCAACTAATTTTGCTGGGTGTTTGAAGGTGTCTTAAGTACTTAACTGCTGAGCTCACATTGGCATTTGGGGAACCAGGCAATAGATGATGATGGGATAGAATGCAAGAAAGAAAGAATAACTGCTGAAAAGTTTGCTAAGCAGATTATCTCATTTCTGGATTTGTTTTGCTTCGTTAGCATTTTTTTCCTTTTTTTGCCCCTCTGCAAGGTATTTTCCTTGGATGGTTACTTACAAATTCACCGCTGGCCTCAGCATGTGTGAAGCCAGCCAGCCTAGACAAACACAGCCAATTGGACGTGCTCTATAAATCATCACCCACATCCTTCAAGCAGCAAAAATAATAATAATAAAAGGTGGAGGGGTGGGAAGGAGAGAACAACTGGTAAGTGTTCAGCAGCAGGAAATGGAGTCGATTCCCTGTGTCACCCACTGGAAATATTTTGAGTGCTGAAGGGGAAGCACTCTGCATGAGCTCACTTGATCCCAGAAAAGACACCAACACCTTCCTAAACCTTATCACATTTTCTTTGACTTGTATAGGCAGTGATCTAAATAAAAACAGGAGCCCAAGAGAAAGAGAGAGGTTTTCCTCGCTTGCATCACGGTTGAATATTAAAATATTCTGTGATGACCTACTGATTTAGGTACTACCTTTCTGCCTAATTGGTGCTGGCCAGCAGCTCATAAGATCAGCTATACAGACATCAGCACAGGGCAAGGCCCACGTTCTAACACCAAGACATCATCTGTGATGCTACACCATAGATTCCTGTGGCACAAATGTATATCCTTCAAGGGACAATTGTATAGGGTTAGCTCTCTTATATTTAGCTGGGGGGGAGCAACTGACTCTATTCATCCCAGCATGTCATCTCTTCAGTGGCTGGTGCTGGTGTCGTGTGCGTGTGTGTGTGTGTGTTGTGTGTGTTTAGACTGTGAACACTTTAGGCACAGCAAACATTTTTGCAATGGACAGAATGCAACTCTTGTTATTCAAACGATGAGCTGTTTTTGGAATCAGAAAGAGTAGTGCAACTCTATATTCTCCCAACAGAGCAGAGTCATGTTATATAGCAATTCTCTCTTAATAGCAGAGTCATGGTATTCTTCTAATAATAAGATGCTATTTTCGTTCCACGTGTCCCACCCCCAGGAGCTGGATGTTTTTCACACCCAGCTTCTAGTTCACATCTCCTCAGGAGTGGAGGAGGTGCTTTCACATATTGGCCAAATTTACCCACAAGTCCCTGTTTGCTATCGAGGAGCACTTCACACACAATTCGGGTTTTTCATTGGCCATTAGAGTGTAGCCCGATTTACATCTGGGGTAAAAAAAATCCACTTTTTGCTTCAGTTTTTTTGGGAAAACTTTGATGTCGCAGTAAAGCCTCGCAGAAAACCCATGGTAAAGCCTCCTGTCTGGGAAAGTTCTAGGAGTTACCATCCTGTGGTACTCCAGATGTTGCTGAATTGCTCCCATCATCCCTAGCCACAACAAATTGTAGCTGAGGCCAATGTGCAATTGGCCTCTGTGTGACCCAGGCCACACAGAGGCCAATTGTGCAGGCGCAGTGGCCTCCAAAATGGCCACTGCGCCTGAGGAGGAAGGCACAAACGGGCCAAAGAGCCAGCCGAACAGCTGGTATGGGCATGAAGGGAGGCCGGCATGGGGAGGGGGAACCTCCGTAGACCCCCGCCTTGCTGCCTCCAACAACTCCCACGAAGGGGCTAAGTTTAATTTTTTAATTATTATTTTTAAAAAATAAAAATAAAAATGTCCGTGAACCCCCTGAACAGTTGTGGAGGTGTTCAGTCCAGGGTCAGACCGAACAGGGGATGGTTTGGTTTCACCCCGAATGGTTGAACCGAAGCAGTTTGACCTCGAACACGTTTGACATCGAAAATGTTTGTACATCCCTACTTCACACACCATTTGGGTTTTTCACTGCTCATTAGAGTGCAACCCGATTTATATCTGAGTTTTAAAAATTCACTTTTTGCATCGGGTTTTTTGGATAGTGTTGAGTTTGCAGTAAAGCCTCGCAGAAAACTCATGGTAAAGCCTGCTGTGTCGAGAACTCCATGGGGAAAAGAACTAAGCCATTTCCCTCTGTGCAGCAGGCAATATGAGCACATGTAAGTGGGGAAGGTGGGTTTGCAGCAGCAGGTTCCACCCGTGACCTATGCCATTTTCTCTAGCATTTCACCAATGAAAATAGAGACATGCCTGTGAATGTGTGGGGGGCATGGCCAAGCAACCTGGGAAGCATGGCACACAGTTCCATAGGCCATAGTTTTTATTGTGGTCTTTGACGAAAAGACCACAATGGGAAAGCAAGTTATAAAGTGCATGCAGGGCACATTGCCAAAGCAGCTATCACACCATCTGACATTTCACAGCTGAAAACAAGGATTTCAACTAACCTAACAACCAATTGCTGATATGTTTCCGGGCAAAATACAATGGTCTGGTTATTACCTTTAAAGCCCTGAATGGATTGGATCTGAGCTACCGTAGAGAACACCTTCTTCTGTATGATCTTTATGGCACATTGAGGTCATCTGGAGAGGTCCATCTCCAGTTACTAGGGATGTGCAAGGAACCAGCTGGCCTGGTTCGGTTCAAGGCTGGACTGGCCTCTAACCCAACTGGGCCAGTTTGGTCCGGCACCCCCTCGAAACCCCCCCCCCATGTGGAGGGGTTCGCAGACCATTTTAGTTTTTAAAACCATTTTTTGTACCTTTACTCCCCTTGGGAGAGTTCCTGGAGGTGGTGGTGTGGGGGTCAGCGGAGGTTCCCCCTCCCCCTGCCAGCCTTCCTCATGGCCCCCTCAGCTTGTTCAGCTGTTCTTTGGCCAGTTTTTGGCCTTCACCCAGTGGCGTGGCAGGTGAAGGCCGAAAACCTGCCAAAGAGTGGCTAAACCAGCTGAGGGGGGAATGAGGAAGACCGGCGGGGGGAGGGGGAACCTCCATGGGAAACCCCCCCCCCCACTGCCACCTTCAGGAACTCCCCCAAGGGGAGTAAAGTTTTTTTTAAAAAAATGAACTAAAATGGTCTGCAAACCATCGGGAGTGTTTGGTCCGGGGTCGGACTGAACAGGGGGTGGTTTGGTTAGGCAAACTGTCAAACTGTCAAACCAAACTGGTTCAACTTTGAACCTGTTCGACGTTGAACCTGTTTGCACACCCCTACGAGTTACCACCACTACGTCTGGTGGCAGCTCAGATCCGGGCCTTCTCTGTAGCTGCTCCTGGCCTATGGAAGGCACTCACGGAAGATATCTGCAGTTTAGGCTCTCTGTTGGCCTTTAAGAGAACTACTTAAATTCTCTTAAAGTAAGTCTCTAAAGACTTACTTGTTTGGCCTGTCCTTCCAAGGTTTTTAAAAAAATTTAACAATATTTTAATTGTTTTTAAATTGTGTTAAAATTGTTTTTAGTAGTGTGTTTTAAATGACGTTTGTTTTTATGGTTTCTAAACTACTTGTACACCACCCAGAGCCTCTGGATGGGGTGGTCTATAAATGTAATAAATGAAATAAATAAATAAATAATCATACCAGACATTACTGCCAAATCCCCTACCCACTTTTACACACTGTTCGAGACAGGCGCGTAACAATGATAGGGCAAGGGGAGACAGTTGTCTGGGGGCCCCACTGCCTGGAGGGGCACCCCAGGGGCACCTCATGTGACTCCCCATTGCCCCCTGCCCAGCCCCATAGCCTCTCAGCCACTTGCCCTCTTCGCCGTCTCTCCAGCTTGTTCTCCTGGCCGGCAATCCAGGCAGCAGACACTCTGCCAAGAGCTCCTTTTCTCCCGCCTCTCAGCTGATCGGCGGGTGGGCGGGGCTTCCAGGGAGGCCTCCGTGTAGGCCGCAGTGAAGCCTGAACTCGAGTAGGGCCCAAGCAAGCCAGGAAGGAGGAGGCAGCCAGAGTGTTCTCTGCAGCAGAAGACCCCTTGCTGCCCTGCTTAACCCAGACCAGCATTTGCCAGGTAGAGTGTGAACTCCTTTTTGTGGTTACCTTTCCCGCCCCCCCCCCGCCCCATATATAGGGATCTGCTTGCCATAGGGCTTGGATATGGGGGGGGGAGGGACCGAGAAGTCTCTGAATATTTATTTTGAAACAGCTTGGAAAATTTGCTGACTTAAAAAAAACTATCTAAAAAGTCCTATAAATGGCTTGTTTCATGGCAGAAAATTGCAAAAACTTCTGGAACAGTATTTTATTAATTTTATTTATTCATTCATTCATTTATAAATGCACTTATGTTCAAGTTGTTTTGCAACCCAGAAGGTCTGAGTGAGAACTGTGAAGCATGTGTGGTGCTTTTATTTTATTTTTCTTGTGTGTGAACTGCTCTCCAATAACTTGCAGGGACTTCAGGGTAAATCTGGCCAACATGTGAATGCAGCACCTCCATTCCAGAGGAGAGGTGTCTTAAAGGGCTTTAAAAGCCTCCTGTGAAAAACCTCCTGCAATCGAACTTGACTGAATTTGTTCAGAATTCTGGGAAAACAAACATAGGTTCACCCTGCATGGTTGAAAGTCTCCTTTGCTAATCTGCAGCGAGGGGCCCATTTTAATAATTCATCTTTCTAGTGTGTTCTAGGCATTAAAAGTAATACAAATGTATAGTACTCAATGTATATCACTATATATTGTGATGTGTGTGTGTGTATTCAGTGAAATGTATTTGCAGGCAGCATACTTATTTTGGAATATCAGACTTAAATCCTTGGGGGCCTGGGGTGTGCGGAGGCCCTGGACTTTGGGGGGGGGCATTTTAAAATCTTGTCTCTGGGCCCACTCCAACCTTGCTACGCCCCTGGTTCGAGAGACAATGCATCCTCTCACCTACTTGGAGCCTTATTTTCTAAGAGACTCAGGTAGGGGCAGGGGGGAGCTGGATCCTGAGAACGACAATTCTAGTATCTTATATTTAAAAACTGGGCCTTCCCAGCAGGCAGAAAGGGACAGTGATTTACCAGGGGTAGATTCCAGAAAAGAAGGACTTTTTCTGATGAATAGGGGCAGTTGGAGCCTATGATATGCAGATGTCTTAATAGATCCTATGTGTGTACGGATGCACTTCATATGGGGTCCTATCTGCTTCTATTTGCATGAACGTAGGATATTTTCAGTTCTTCCTTGGAAGAACGTATAAAGTTTGAGAGCAGAGCCTGCTGCCACCATCCCTCCTGTACACATTCATATTCCTGATCTTCTCAGCTGGGTGGGGGTGGGGGTGGGGGCGGGGAGGCAGCACAGTCAGGAAATGGAGGGATACTGGAAAAAAGGAACAAGAGTGCAGGTCCTGCCTAGATTCATTCTGAGCAGAAGGCATGAATATGGTATGTATCCACTTTCATTCTTCAGACACAGCAGTGGGAATATATATATTTCTTTTCAGTAAAACAAGAATGTTTGTACTTTCTCTGAGTCATAGACAATGCTGCTGCATAGGCGCTCCCTCAGATGACAGCAATCTAGGCTCCTAATATAGATTTTAGAAAACTGTCCATTTATCCTAATCCCCATGGGAAGGGCAGGAAGTGTTGGGCTGACTGACATTCAGAGGGATTTGCAGTGAGTTTGCTTTTTGGTAACTGTAAACTAGAGCCAGACCATATGTGATGCTGCAGATCTATGACAGAATTGTCCAGCTTTTGCTTGTTTTACTTTCATGGATCCTTGGGCAATTTTTACACAAGTGCTGGCACTGGGGCCTGATTCCTCTGTGTAGGGCAGTACCAGGTTGGTATTGTTGGGTAGCTGCTGAGGGCCCACCACCTTCAGATGGACCCACTGCTCAAACACCTTTGCATCCATAGCCTCAGGGGAGGAACTACATCTGAACAAGTGTGTGCAATAACAAGGGCCACCGCTAGGGGGAGCTTCACCTGAATTTCCTACTTAAATAATAACTTCCCCATAGAGATCAATGGGAAACTCAAAAAATGGGAAACTCAAAAACTCCTGAATGGCTGGGCAGAACACTCTGAAATTTCACATGCTATTCCTACATGATTATAGCATTAAATGTGTGGACATTCAAGGAGATCAGCATACCTGTTGATTATTATTTTTAAATTAAGAATTTCTTTTAAAATACAGAGGTGGACTGATCTCCTTGAATATCCAGTGTTTAATGCTTCCATCATGTGCTACTACTATTTGAAGTCTGAGAAGTTTCTGCCCAGCCATTCTGGAGATATAACATGGGGGTACAAAAAATGGGGGTACTACTACTTTTATATGAAGGCAAGGGGCAGTTTCTTCCAAATGATTCCTGAGACTCCTGAATGATGTACAGAGTGGAGAATTAAATTCTAGAACTTTTTGTCACTTTCTGCTATGAAACAAAGTAGACTTCTAAAGTTTTAGAAACTGTTTTAAAAATAAAATCATTAAAAAATCCACAAGTTAACCAATCTCCTTGAAAGTCTGCACATGTCATGCTATCATCATGTGGCAGCATTATTCAACACCAAGTGAAATTTCAGAGCTTTCTGCCCTGCCATTTGAGGAGTTATTAATCTTTGTGAGTTCCCCATTGATCCCAATGAGTTCCCTAAGGGGAAATTATCCGATGAGGCCCATGTTCAGTTCGAACACACAGGCACCATTAGAGTTTGTTGCTCTACTGCATAGGCTTCATGGAGTGGTGGTGGAACTGGAACAGAACTCTTGGGGCTCACCCAAGTAGGAGAGTACCATGAGGGAAATTTGCTGAGAGGCCCCTGGAACCTGGAACTGGTCTGCCTTGGAGTCAAACTACAGGTGACAAGGGGAATCAATGATGATGTGGACATGTATGAAAGGGAAAATGTCAGATAAGTGCTGCTGAGTCAGTACTGCAGAGAAATGATAAACCCCTACTTTCTATAAAAGTGTCATGACTAATAGATTTCTATTTAAGAGTTCTCTGTAATCAATCTCCTATGCATGTGCGCTCTCTCTCGCTCTCTCTTTCTCGCTCTCTCTCTCTCTCTCTCTCTCTCTCTCTCTCCCACACACACACACACACACTCCCCGGCCGATAGAGGGAGTCGCGAACATTTTTGGTTTTTAATACTTACCCTCTCTGGGGCACTTCTCCGAGACTGTGGGGAGGAGGGGGGTCCACAGAGGTCCCCCCTCCCACCGCCAACTAGGGATGTGCATAAAACCGGTTCTCCCGGTTCGGTTCGGGTCCGAACCGGGTCCGGACCGGACCGGGGTGGTTCGGTTTTGGTTTTGCCAGACCACCCCCCCCGGTCCGGTTCGGTTTTGAACCGGTTCGGATCTGAACTGAACCGGTTCGGATCACAAAAAGTGGCTGGTTTTGAAGGGGACATTGTGTTCTACCTGCCACCCAAATTTCAAGTCGATTGGACCTTCCTCTGATTTTTTTACAAATTTTTTTCAAAAAATAAATTTTTGCCCATAACTCACAATGTGGAGCCCTTAGGGGCAAAATAGCTGGGGTGGGTGGTAGCCACCCATGGGTGTCCTCCACCCCAAAAATCCCAAGGCAATTGGTGGCTCCTAGTATTATTGGTGAATTTCTGAAGAAAATTTTTTTTCCATTGGCTAGAATGGGGGTTTGGGGCTGCCCCAGACCCACCTCTGTGGGGTGGCAGCACCCCCAAAGTGGGTCCGGGGCCATGGCAAAAATGCCCTCAGTCCCTCCCAGCAATCCCCGTAGAGATAGGAGTGATGGTTCTGTTGTTTTTCTGAGGTATTCTGAGTGTAGATTCTATGATAGTTTATGAGATTTCCAATGAGACACCATGAATCCACTCTCATTTGCTATCACAGAATCCACACTCACTCAGAACACCTCAGAAAAACAACAGAACCATCACTCCTATCTCTACGGGGATTGCTGGGAGGGACTGAGGGCATTTTTGCCATGGCCCCGGACCCACTTTGGCGGTGCTGCCACCCCACAGAGGCGGGTCTGGGGCAGCCCCGAACCCCCATTCTAGCCAATGGAAAAAAATTTTTTCTTCAGAAATTCACCAATAATACTAGGAGCAACCCAACAATTGCCACCCCATCTTTTTGGCCCCTCTCTCTGGGCGCCCTAACACGTAACACCTAGTCAGTCCATCTTAATGCCTACCTACTACCACCACTCCTATCCAAGCAAGTAAGAGGAGGACACTCAGAGAGACAACACCCACTCTCTGATCTAACAAAAAGGCCACTGCTGTGCTGCCTGCCAGCACAGCAGCAGCAGCGGAGCAGCACACTAAGCACAAGAGCAGCACACACAGAGAAGAAGCAGGAGGCGGAGCAGCAGAGCAGCAGACCTGCCGCTCTGCATGATGGGTGACGTGATGCCCAAAGAAACCACCGCCTCACTCAGTGCCTGCCACTGACTAGGCCCGACAGACAGAAGCCAGCCAACCTGCTCTGCTCTGCTCTGCTCTGATGCTCCCCATGGATGATGCACACACACCCTACATCTGCATCCCAATGACCAGACCAGACCAGACCAAGTGCGCAGAGTCAGCACAGGCCAGCAGCCACCAGCCCAGCAACAACAACAGCTACTACTGCTACCACCACAACCAGTGTTGCCGCTACAATAACATTCCCAGTCCAGTCACGCGCGCCACAGCCTGAGCCTAGCACACAGCCAACAGCTGCTGCCAGCCAGTGCCTGGCAAGCCCAGCCAACATGAGGAGGAGAGAGCTAAGTAGACGGCGCACGCACATCACCAACCCATCACAACGGCGCAACTGCAAGGGGAGAGGGCACAATTACAGGCAGGAGGAGGAGGAGGAGGCAAGGCAATCCTAGCACAGATTTGAAAGTTTAAAATCCACCAGGACATCTTCTAGAATCTAGACTTCTGTTTTTTCTACCACCAGCTGTAGTGTCTAGTTAGTCAGTGTGCTGTGCAGCTGAGCTGCGTGTGAGGAAGGATGATTGTAGCTAGTTCTTTAGTTTCAGCAGACTGAGCATTGAGCATGGGCAGTGGCCTTGGGAAGCAACACAATTACACGACACTCACCTGCTGCTGCTGGTTCTAGAAGTTGCCTCTTCTCGTCTTTTCACCTCTTCGTGTGTGTGTGTGTGTGTGTGTGTGTGTGTGTGTGTGTGTGTGTGCAGTGAGTGCATGCCTTTTGCCTTGCTGGAAAGAAATGCTTCTCTGGTCCACCACCACATATCTGCTCAAGGACACAGAGGCCCAAGGCAGAGGTGGTGGCACCAGTGTGAGTGCATGTGTGCTGGTGGTGTTTGCCACCACAGGTGTTTTGTGTGTGTATGTGTGCGCTGCTAGCTAGGAGTGGGGAGGGAGGCAGGGAGGGAGGCAGGGAGGCAGGGGGGAGGAAAGGGGAGGGGGAGAGGGATGTAGAGGGGATTGAAGGGGGGAGGGTCCGGCTCAGAGTTGGTCAGCCACATATTTGTGCACACACGTGCTCACGTGTGTGCTTCGGTGGGAGAGACCAGACTCTCATCATCTGCCAGACCGGGGTTGGGGGCAGGTGAGGCGGTGGTGGGCTGGAAGGGAGGGAGGATGGAAGGTGGTGAAGAGGAAGGGGAGAGGATGAGAGGGGAAGGATGGAGGGAGGCATGGGGGGGAGGAAAAAAACATGTAGACAGACACACACCACACTACACACAGAAAGCATCCACACACAGAGACAGTGCTAGGCATCCATTCACACAGATAGACAGACAGACAGACACACAACAGGAAGAGACAGACTGCGCCTGCACCACACACACACACACACACACACACACACACACACAGACCCAATTCCCCCCCTGCACAGTTATCAATCAATATGTTGTGTTGGCAGCCAGTTCATTGCTATTCTGATGGTTTTGGGTTTTTTGCCATCAGCCAACATCAACAGTGACCACAATCAAGATGAACATAAGATGATAATAATTCATTTGTTTCATTTGAAAAAATCACCCAGTCATTTTCTCCATGTAAACCAAGCCCCCCACACATGATTTCTGGCAACATTTTCACTAAAATCAATTCATTTGGCATTCATCATTTTGTTCTCCCTCTGTCACCTTTTTTTCTTTCTTTTGCATAATTTTGAGGCTTGATTTTGACATGGGGTTTTTAAAGAAAAAATTATTTACATGTTTATTTACATACAGTATTTACATATCTACACTGCATTTTAGAACGTATACCCGCCGCTGCCGCTAAGTCTAGTTCTCCGTGCGCTGTGCTACTTTGGGGGTGTGTGCCGTGCCCACGCCAGGTCCCCAAATGCTGACAGGTGGATAGGTAAAGGGCCTGTGCTGGTCAGCATTGGGTTTCTTTTTAGGTGGGCGTGGGCATTGTAAACATCTGGCCAGTCGCAGCACTACAACTACTACTACAACTGCATCTCTGTGTGGGCACACTACACGCTGCGACTGGCTGGCACGGCTCAGCATCTATCACGTCAGCTCAGCTAGAGGTGGAAGGGGGGAGGGTAGGGATAAGCACAGAGGTCGAGCCAGGCAGGTGACCAACCATGGGGCAACCCACGGTAATCACTCGCCCGTCTCAAACTGCAGCTTGGGGTAGCCCAACAGGGGGAGGTTCACCTTAAGGAAGACCAGCTGCTCCACCAGACCAGGGTCCAAGCGGGAGCGAGAGGGTGTCACCACATCCCCGGCACGTGAAAACACCCGCTCGCTCTGGACACTGGTTGGGGGGCAGGAGAGGAGGCGCACAGCCACCACCGCCAGGTCCGGCCAGACTTGGCGGCGGCTCGCCCAGAACTGTGCGCAGTCCACGCCGTCTCCCTCCACAGGCTCCTCCAAGTACTGCGCAACGCATTGCTCAGCACTGGAGGGGGGCCTGGCAGGTCGAGCCTCCCGCATACCAGGCATGGCGCCATAGCAGAACCGCTGAAGCCACTGGGCGGATCTCGAGTCGGTAGCAAATGGCTGCTGTGATGGCGCCGCCTGGGATGCCGCGCTGCTGGACTGGGAAGAGGGAGGGGAAGGGGAAGCTGACGCCGGCTGGCCGCCCATGCTGCTGCTGGGTGCGGGTTGGGCCGCGAGGGCTGCCCCCGCACCACTACCAACACCCTGGTCTCTGCGGGCCCTAGCGGCCTCCTCCTCCCTAACCTTCTCGACCAGGATGCCCTTCCACCTGGGCAAGTCGTCGGCACTCACGGCATTGCCCTTGAGGGCTGGGTGACAGAGACAAGCAAGGACATACTCCTCCCTGTCTCCCAGCACATCAACGAGCCGCTTGTCAACCCCAGACCTCAGCCTCCCAGCCAGAGCACGACCCTCTGGCGTGGTCAGAGAGATATGGAGTCCACCCATCAGCTTCTCGAGACCAACAGCTGTGGGCAGCGCCTGGCTCAAGGGAGTGGTGTCGCCACACAAGCCCTTCGTGGCAAGCTGGAAGGGCTCGAGTGCCGACACCGCCTCGGACATCTGCTTCCACTCTGCGTTCGAGAAGTCGCAGACATCCAAGGACTCGTCCCTCGCCAGGGCGACAAGGGCTCTCTCCTGCTCCAACAGGCACTGGAACAGGAGGAAGGTGGAGTTCCACCGCGTCTCCACATCCGTAGGGATGAGATGGCGAGGAAGGCCAAGGTCATCCTGCTTCTGGCGAAGCAGTCTCCTGGACTTCTCGCTGCGGTGGAAGTGGGCGGCCAGCTTGCGGGACTTATCCACAAGCGTGGCCGTGGCAGCAACAGCAGCTGGGATGGGGCGGGCCCCCTTCTCCTGGGACGCCTTCAGCCCCTTAAGGCCAAGGGCGTCCCTGACGGTCAGATGGAGCGTGTGTGCCATACACCGTATGTTCACACAGTCCATGACTGTCTCGACAGTGGCGGTAACGTTGGCTCCATTGTCGGTGACAATGAAGCCGCGGGAGAGGTGTGGACACCCGCCAATCCACTCCTCTATCTGGCGGTCGAGTACGGCCGCCACCTCCTCCGCGGTGTGCCTCGTGTACATCGTCTCCACGTGCAGGACGGCCCACCTGTGCCGTAGTGCAGCGGGAGCCGCGCCGGACCCGGAAGCATCGCCCGCGGAGGTCCCCTCACTCTCCGGTCCCCACCAGTGGGCAGTGAGGGCCAGGAAAGAAGCGTGCATCCCACTGACACTGGTCCAGAGGTCAGTCGTGAAATGCACGCTTGTCCCGGCCGGAGCTGCACGCAGCTCGGCCGACACGAGCTCCCTGCACCGGCGGTACAGGGAGGGGACCACGTTCCGGCTGAACGTGGTCCTTGAGGGGATGACATATTCGGGAGCCAGGTATTGGAGAATCCGGCGGAAGCCGTTGTTCTCGACCACCTGAAACGGCTGGTCATCGGTGGAAATCATCTCCCCTATGAGGCGGGTGAGGTGATGATGGTCCACGCGAACAATACGCTGGCTGCCCGAGGACTGCGTCCACCGCTGGACGGGCAGTGTAGCCTGCCTGCTGGCTGGCACACTGCCGCTGCCCGCCCTAGTGGCAGATGCACAAGGCGCACTAGCGCTGCCAGCCTGTCCCCTGAGACCTGGGTGGTGACGCTCTAGGTGTCTCCACATAGGCGTCGTACCCAGGTGCGCAGGGTCCCTTCCACGGCTGACAAGCATCCTGCAGTGGACACAGCGGGCGTGGAATGGGTCATCTTGAGGGACCTCAAAATGCACCCATGCACCACTGCCCTTGGCCTCCTGCGCCCTGGGCGCCGTCCTAGGCCGTTTCTCGCAGGGTGGCTGCAGTCCTAGGGGGGGGCGGCCGCCGCTGCCTGCCCACTGCTGCCACCCAACCCGCCCCTTCCGCCCTCCACAGCGGAGGAAGGGCCCGGCTGAACTGGCATCGGAGAGGCAGGCCTCTCCTCCACCACCTCGCCAGACCGCTCCCCACCAGAGTGTCGGGCTTCACGAGGGGGGGCCCCACTGAGCGGCGAAAGGATAGGGGGAAGGGGCCCCAGAGAGAGGGAGAACCTGGCTGCATCGCTGCCAGCCGCACGGTCCTCACCGCCCTCTACCTGCTCTTCCAACTCCACAGTCTCCTCCACCTCAACAACTGGCGGTAGCTCAGCAGCACCTGGTGCCGCCGGCGAGGAGGGACCCGCCACAGCCCTAACGGTGCCTCTGCCTCTGCCGCGATTGGCGGCAGCAGGCGTGGGGAACTGAATCCTGCGCACCAAAGATGGGGCCGGAGCAAAGAATTCTCCAATGGGGAGAACTGGGGTGTCCTCAGGCTCCCCGCGTCCTCTCCCTCCCCGTGCCGCAGGCGCACCCCGCACCTGGCCTCTCCTACCTCTGCCTGCCAGCCTTGAGCGAGCCCTGCCCGCCACACGGCGCTCAGACATGCTGCTAGGTCAGAAGGAGGGAGACTTTAGGAGGAAGGCCAGAGACAGGGTCAAAAAAATAATTTGGAGGGGCTTAGGGCGGGGCCAAAAAAAAGGCAGCTGATTTGGAGACGGCGGGGGGGGGGAGTTTGTTTTTAAAAAAGGAAGCCAATTGGGGGGAAAGGAAGACTTTTTGATTGGGCGGGGGAGCCAATTGAAGTGAGGGGGAGGGTGTCCTTTTAGAATTTGGGACTCGGGAGTCAACCAAGCCAATTGGGGAGATGGGTCTGGGAGGGTTTTTTTTAAAAAAAATAGGGGGTTAAAGGGTGGACCCCTGGTGTGGGTGGCACGGGCAGTTGGGTGGAGTAGTTGTGGTGTGGGTGGCAAGTTTTTAAGTTTTTTGGGGGGGAGAGTGGATGGGGGGAGGGCACAGCACCTACCGGGGGTGGGGGAGGGATGCAGTCAACGCTTGGGAACCTGCAGATCAAAGGAGGAAAGCCTTATTTAGTGAACTGGAACACAAAGTGTGGGTTCTGGGGGGTGGTTCTCAAGTAATGCTCCTGTGGGGGGAGCATCAAACTCAATGCAGCCTATTTAGTGACTCTAAATTGCACACAACCAAAACCAGAACCCAGTCACACCTAAACAGAGGTTGAACCCACCCACTCTGTGACTCTGCCCGCCCAATGCCATGGCAAGCAAGCAGCAGCAAACACTTGATGGCAGCATCATGGATTGAACATCATCATCATATGTGTGTATTGGCCCGGCATGTAGTGGCAGCATCAGAACCCAGGACCCCACTCAGACTGCCCCAGAGGCAAGGAAGCACTCTGGCATGCCATTGGCCCAGCATGTAGTGGCAGCATCAGAGCCCAGCCAGGACCCCACTCAGACTGCCCCAGAGGCAAGGAAGCACTCTGGCATGGCATTGGCCCAGCATGTAGTGGCAGCATCCGATCCCCTGACCCCACTCAGACTGCCCCAGAGGCAAGGAAGCACTCTGGCATGGCATTGGCCCAGCATGTAGTGGCAGCATCCGATCCCCTGACCCCACTCAGACTGCCCCAGAGGCAAGGAAGCACTCTGGAAGAAGGCACCTGTTCAAAAACCACCTGCAAGACGCATGCAATGCAACGCAACACACAGCAGCAGCAATTTCTTTATTGGGCATGAAGACACAAGTTACAACGGTACATCTCCTCTCCCTCCTCCCCACACCCAAATGCATTTCAAGATAGGGGTGTCCCTATTTAAAACCGCCAGCTAGGGAGAGAAAGGGGGCAACAAAAGGTGCACAATTGCACACGCACTAACCCCTCTTCTTCCGGTCCTTCTCCTGCCGCTCACTGCTGGTCACGGATGCGCCGCCAACAGCCAACCCCCTGGACTGGGACACAACAGGGCGGCCGCACGAGGCACAGGCAACCGGGGTAGTTCAACGATGGAGGGGCAGAAGTGAGGAGACCACACTATTTATGTGTTGTTGCTCAACTCACCCCCAAGCAGAGACAAATGAAATAAAACAACTTTCAAAAGAAAAATAACCGATGGCGGGGACCTCCAGGTGAGGTCGGAGGTAGGATACTGTGTGGCTGCAGCTGTGGGAGGAAGAAGAAGTGAAGGGATGAGGAGAGAGAAAGAGAGAGAGAGAGGAAGAAGAGAGGAGGAGCTGTAATGTAGCAGCAGGGAGGGGGATTCGGGTGTGGGAGGAGGACAGCAGCAGCAGCGGTGACGGTCCCAAGAGGGGGAGAGACCAACAGAGGGTGTTTGGGGGGGTGGAGTGTGTTTCAGGGGGTCTGGGGTATGTAGCGGGGAGTCAGGGGGGCAAGAGGGGGAGAGACCAACAGAGGGTGTTTGGGGGGTGGAGTGTGTTTCAGGGGGTCTGGGGTATGTAGCGGGGAGTCGGGGGGCAAGAGGGGGAGAGACCAGAGGGTGTTTGGGAGGTGGAGTGTGTTTCAGGGGGTCTGGGGTATGTAGCGGGGAGTCAGGGGGGCAAGAGGGGGAGAGACCAACAGAGGGTGTTTGGGGGGGTGGAGTGTGTTTCAGGGGGTCTGGGGTATGTAGCGGGGAGTCAGGGGGGCAAGAGGGGGAGAGACCAACAGAGGGTGTTTGGGGGGTGGAGTGTGTTTCAGGGGGTCTGGGGTATGTAGCGGGGAGTCGGGGGGCAAGAGGGGGAGAGACCAGAGGGCAGGGTGTGTTTTGGGGGGATTAGTATGCGTCAAGGGGGATGAATCTGGGTGGGAGGGGGCAGGCAGGGCAGGAGTGGAGGAGGAGGAGGTGGCAGTGGGGGGAGTGGGTTTCTGGAGGGGAGGGAGGGGGGAAGCTGGGAGCAGAGGGCCACACAGAGAGGGGAACAATCAATGAATCAATCAAAGCAAACCAAACAATATGAAAAAAAGTCCAAAAAAAAAAACACCTGGGAACAATGGGCAGAAAGTCTGGGGGGGGGGGAGAGGAACCAACAACAACCAGCAGGGAGGAATGGGACACACACACAGCAAAACCAGAACCAAAAGAAGCTAATTGATTTCACACAAAAAACCAAAGTAACTAAGACAGGACTCAACAGGCAGCAGCAGCAGCACCAGGGAGGATGGGGAACAACACTCAGTCTGGGTGGGAGGGGGCAGGCAGGGCAGGAGTGGAGGAGGAGGTGGCAGTGGGGGGAGTGGGTTTCTGGAGGGGAGGGAGGGGGGAAGCTAGGAGCAGGACCACACAGGGGAACAATCAAATTTGAATCAAAACAATCTATACACAAAGTAAAAAAAAGGAAACCAAAGGGCAAAACCAAAACCAGAACCTAATTCCACAAAGAAATCCAAAGAATGCAAGGCTCAACAGGCAGCAGCACAGGAGGGAAACAATCTTATCTGGGTGGGAGGGAGGGAGGGAGGGAGGGGGGAAGCTAGGAGCAGGGCCAGAGGGGAACAAATTAACAATCAAAATCAGAACACAAGGAATCAAATTGCAGCAATAATATAAACTAAATCCTCAGAAACACAACTCAGACAGGCAGCCAGCAATAACAATAGCAGAAGTTATTAATTAAAAACCAAAATCAGCAAATATATAAATTTACACAGAAGCAATAATTGAATGAAACTCAAAAAGTGGAACAAAAGGCAGGCAAGGCACAAAAACAGGAAAGCAATGCAGAAGATGGGGGTGGGGGGGGAGGAGGGAAAGCCAAAACTTTGGGAGAAGGGTTGAGAGAGAAAGGGTGAAGAGAACAGAAAACACAACAGGAAAAGTTGGAAAAAGTTGAGGGGAAAGTATTAAAGAGGTTTGGACAGAGACAGACAGAGGGCAGATGGACAAGGTGGCACACAACAATACACAGAGAGAGCAGAGAGACAGACACACACTAATGTGACACACAGTCAGCAGGGACTCACAGCAGACACCAGCAGCAAAAGAGCAAGCAAGGTCTCAGAGATGATCCCACAACTGCAGCCAAGAGAAGTTTCCAGAGAAGAGGCTTGGGTTTATATAGGTTTGAAATTCCCTCCTTTGGGAGCCCCCACCTTTGCACTCCCCCCACGGCCAACAGGGTGCCAGCTCTCAACAGTGCAACAGCCAAGCAGCCTACCAGACCAAAGGACTCATTCTGGCCAATCAAAGGATCAATAGCGCAGCCAATACAATGCCTGAAAATAGCATCACAAAATGGATGCTAGGAGCAAAAGTTTCAGGAATCAGCCACAAAATGGAGGACACACTTCAAACTTTAAAGGGACACTCCACTGACTCCAGAGACTCAATTGAACTCCCGAACCGGTTCGGGAAACCCGAGCCGGTTCGGAGCCGAACCGACTCGGATTCGGTCCGGATCGGTCCCAGAAGGGCCCGATTCGGTCCGGGATCGAACCGCCGGATCCGGACCGGTTCGGGACGAACCGGTCCGGATCCGGACCGAACCGCACATCACTACCGCCAACCTCCCTTTTGCCAACAGCTCTGGTATACATATGGACAGTAAGAGGCTGCTCTCACATGCAGACTAACTGGGCGAGGGATACCCAGTAGAAGTGTGCACAAAACTGGCTGGCTCAGTTCAGTTTGAGTCTGAACTGGACCCAAACCGGACTGGTCCAGTTCAATTTTTGCGTCCATTGTGCATGAGCCACAACAAGGGAAAGGTCCCGAATGAGCTGAAGAATGCCTGAACCAAGCACCCTTTGGCAAAAGGGAGGTTGGCGGTGGGAGGGGGGACCTCTGTGGACCCCCCTCCTCCCCACAGTCTTGGAGAAGTGCCCCAGAGAGGGTAAGTATTAAAAACCAAAAATGTTCGCGACTCCCTCTATCGGCCGGGGAAGGGGGGTTCAATCCGGGGTTGAGCCAAACCACCCTGAACTGTTGGACTGACCAGTTCAGTGTCAAACCAGTTCAACATTGAACCAGTTTGCACATCCGTAACACCCAGTCCAGGTTAAGCTGCATGTGAGAACCACTGGGATCGTGCCTGATCCTGGTGGGGCAGCGCCGCCTAGCCCTGCTGTTTACCCCAGCTGTTAGCTGAGGTTAAAGGAGTGAGCGCTCCCTCACCCTAGGCTAATTGCTCATGTGGTCACTGGTGCTCTGTTTAGCCCCAGCGAACAATGAGACGGGCACCTAGCATGTTGTTGCACATTGCACTGTGGGATTCATGGAGGCTAGAACAAAAGGTTTCAGCCCCAGATCCCTCTGCCCTGCTCCATGCTTCACGGAGCAGAGCTGCCTGTGTTGGAGCATAGAGTGAGCTCCCACCACCAAGCCCTCAATCGTCGGCGGGGGGGATCAGATCCCCAATCCCCAATCCGATTTCAACAGTCTTTAAACTGACCTTTTCCTTACCTAAATAAATCCCACCAAGCAAATGTCATTGATGATATTTTAGTCTTCCCTTTCCCAGCTTATTTGCTTTTGCTTAGTTTGCAACAGCGGCTTTTGATTAATAGAGACTGAGGCATTGTGGCTTTTCCACAAGCTGTGTTTAACAGATGATGCAAAGATCCATTAATGGAAGAGCAACCAGAACGGGTGTGGCACCATTGAAGTTATTCTGTGAATGCCAGAAAGCCCACCAGACATATGCACAGAGCACCAGAGGCAGGACACTTTCATCAGGGGAAATGAAAATGGCTGTTATAATATTCTGTGGATCTTTGACACCCTCAACACAGCTCCAGCAATTCCATACTATCAAGTGAAGCCTCTCTTCTGGGCCACCCAAAAAGGTGTCACTGGAGGCTTCCTGGGTAAGGAGAGGGTGTCAGAAATCACTGCTTCCGCACTGCACTAGTGGAGTTAGTTGGGAAGTTCAGTTATGCTCCTCTCTTGCTGCACCAGGGCATCCATGTTCTCCATGTTGTGCTGCCCCTTCTATGTAGCACATTTTAAAGGCATATACATCTTCTGCATTGAGAATAAATTGTACAGCAGTGATGATAAACCGTTGTTGCTGTGTGCAGATTCTCTGATTGGTGCACAGTTCCTTCATAGGCACTGTCCAAGCAGTAGGGATGTGTGAACCGGCTCAAAAACGGACCGGTTCACACTCAAGCTGGCTCGGCTTGAAGACTCACCCTCAAGCTGAACCGGGGGGGCAGGGGACGGTCCGATGGCGAGTTGAGCCAAGCCCCCGCCTCGCAAGCTGGCTTGACGGTATGCTTGTAAAGGGGAATCCAGCAAGGATTAGCCTTTACAAGCAAAGGGCTGAGGTGGGGGGGGGGGCGTTGAGGGAAAAGTTCTATCTTTCTTTTTACCTTTAAGAATTGTTGATGCATGGTGGGGATGGTGTTGGTGGCGGCAGGGGGAATGGTGGTGGGAGAATGGTGGCGGGGATGGATGTGACAGCGGGGATGGCGGTGGTTGCAGTGGCAGGGGTGGTGGCGGCAGGGACTCCCTTCACCCTCCCACCCCAGCTGGCTGTAAGATGTTTCAGGCCTCTCTGTGCGTGGATTCTCCTTGCCAGAGTCCTCTTTGCAAGTATAGCCGTTGGGTCCCTCGAGCTGGCTCAATGGCGGAAGCAGACCAGGCTGGGCTCAATCGAGTCCGAGCTGCCTGGGGTGGCTCAAACCCGATCCAGATTTGACCCAAAATGGGCTAGCCCGTTCTGTGCACATCCTTACCAAGCAGGCCCATCCATACCTGAGAAATCTAAAATGAGTGTGGAAAAGAGTCTCTGCTTCTAGGCCCTTCTATTCTGTGTGAATGTTGGTCAAATGGGCAACAGCTGGAGCATGCAGCCTCCATTAAGCAGCCATATAGAGGACGCCCATCTTGTCACACAGAGAGTCAGAGAAACACGGACCTCATGAACAGATTCTTCCCATGATACAAAATGCTAGAAGGTGGGCTTCAGAGCATGTTAGTGCAAGGGCAGGGCCTGCAAGTTGGCTGTCTAGGACGCTGTCTTTATAATACCTGAAAAGAGCTCATATTCTCACTGCTTTCCTTAAGTATATACATCTAGGCATGACTGATTAGTCTTCTGAGCTGACTCAGAAGACCCAGTCAGTTCTATAGGATTGTGCCTACAAGGGCTTTGATGCCAATTTTTAATCCCCATTTGAGATACTTCAGTTTACACTGGGCTCTGCTCCAGTTCCAGGCTGAAATCCAATGCTATTTAGGCATTTTCCACATATGCCTTGAATATTGTTTTCATTGGCTGACATGTCCAGTAGTATACCACAGGCAATTCAGCACTGCCCATGCCGCTGCAGGTGACTAAAACAATGTCGGAGGTATTGCTTAAGAGCACTCTTGCACTAATATGGAAACATGTGGAATCACATTTGTGCTGTGCTATGGCCACTGGAAACAGTGGCTGTCATACAGGGCAAGGAAGCGCCAGTGCAGTGAGAGAGCAGCCTAACAGAACCTTCCAATAAACTGCACTGGTGCAGTGGGGAAATGGCCATTTTTGATGTTCTCCTCTTCCTCAGGAAGCTCTCTGTGCCACCTGAAAATATGTCCCCGAGGGTTGAGAGCAGCATATATCTTTCACAGATGGCTCCAAAAGTGCATGAAGGCTCAAAAGGCTCTTTCCCCCTTCCTCCGTGGCATTTAGTAGAACATGTGACAATATGCCTAGATGGCCTGCATTTAGTTAAAAACAGAGAAAGCAATTAAAAACAGCAAAACAAATAATTACATTGTATAAGACCAGAAGAACAAGGCAACAATAATTTAATGAGCATTTGGGAAGGCCCACTTAAAGAGCCAAGACTTCAGTCTATGCTGACAATAAGGCAGCCAAGTGCACATCATCAAAAAAGAGAACAGAGGCCACAATTTGCATAAAATTCGCATATGCAAATGTATTTGTATAGATGTAAATTTATACAGTATTAGAGTAATTTACACAGAAACATAGTACAACTTAATCTGCTGTCTAGATGCTGTTGAATTCCTCAGTGCCCCTGCTGCCCCATCTTAGGAGTTCTTTATCTTGTATTTTTTGCCAGGTTGCCTCCCTTCCTCTCAATTATAGGTTATATTATTTCACTAGGGAAATGCACAAATTATGGCAGATAAATGTGGAGTGTGCATTTCAGTGACCTCTCAGTGACATTCTCAGTGAGGAAGTAACACTTCTTGGTGCATTCTGCTTTAGTCTCCTCACTCTTCCTGAGGTAGCTGCAACATGGACCATCCCAGTCTTTTTAATGTCTCCCTTGTCCTGTTGGAGCAATTCCCTGCTTATCCCCCTCTGCCGTTCCCCCTTTCTTCTCATCCCTCTCTCCCGCTGCTGTGGAGGGGCTCCTCTCTCTCTCCCCTACTTTCTCCTCTCCTCCACGGGGGCACCTCACCTCTCCTTTCCCCCTAGAACTTGCAGTCCCCACTTGCACCACTGCTGTAGTGGCCAGTTTTCTTTCAAAGAGGAAGAAAGGAGACAGAGAGACTAGCTAGAGTGTCTCTACAACACTCATCCCACATCTTACCACCTCTCCCAGAAGGAGGGGAGTGACACTGGGGGAGAACTGACTGATGTAGAGGACAGAGCACATGTGTGGGGAGGAGCAGAGGGAGTAGCAGTGGCCCAGTGGCATGAGGAGGGACAGGCATATGCCTCATGGGGGAGTTGTGCCTCTTCATACCAGAAGTGACCCAATACTGGACCAGAACCTGGACAGAGAACCAAATGGAGAGGACTGTCTGGGCCAAGAGAGGACACACGGCCGTCCTATTTAGAAGCTTACCTGGGAGGGCACCAAAAAGACCTCAGACACAACAGGGAGTCCACAGAGTGGGGACTACCACTGAGAAGGCTTTCTATATTAAACCTCATATATCAGTTTTATACCACTGTAGCTGACAAAGTCTCCTCTAGGGAATTCTGCGAATTGTGCCTGAGGGAGTCTGTGTCAGAGATCTTTATCCCTACTCCTTCCAGAACTACAGCTCCCACCGTTCTGTGGGGAGAGGGAATGACTGCAGGGTAAATATGCCCTTAATGGGTTAGTTGAATATAGCTGCATACAGAACCCTGCTGGTTATGATAATCTGACCCAAAGAACTGCAGTTACCCTAGCAACCAACTGGACATGCCATATTCATGAAGTGTACTTTATTTCAGCTTCTGCAAGTGTTCCAGAGGAGCCACCTCAAAAGAAGTGGGCATTGTTACAGTGAGGGAGATGGAGAAAGGCAGCCAGATAGCTGTCTTTCAGACGAATAACTGTCCTTTGAGATAAATAATTAACAACTCCAAACGTATTCCTGACTGAAAGGGTGCCCTGTATGGAGATTAGAGAATCAATATTATGTGCTCACAGTAGTCCCCTTATTTAAAAACTCTAATGGCCAAAACCAACAGTAGGCAGAACATCTGGCACTTCAGTCCCATATTAATACCGTACAGCCACTGCCAAGCATGGCTCCTGAATAATGAATGTGCTGGAATCTCTTTCTAATTAATAGCCACGAGGATGCTAAAGCTGCTGTAACACAGGGCATGTTCAATTAGGGTGGGAGGAAACTTATTACAACCTTTTAAATATTCTGCTATGAGGAAATGGGCAAGACATTGTGCGCCCGGCCTACCTACAAGGTTTACATGGTTTGGACTCTGTGTGGTCCCTCCATGAGCCCATTATGATATGGTGTCAGTATTGTACTGCCAGTGTGACTGCGAAAAGCACCTTGCAGTCGAATGTCCAACCCCTTGGGCAGTTCTCCATGTGCTTCTCTCTCCCACTGAAGGCACTGTGATTTTACTGTGCTGAACTGTGGCTGGATGAACCTGACCTTCATGAAAATCATCTTTCTTTCTTACTTACTTACTTACTTATTTATTTATTTATTACATTTATATTCCGCTCTTCCTCCGAGGAGCTCAGAGCAGCATACATGCTTATTTTTATCCTCATAACAACCCTGTGAGGTAGCTTAGGCTGAGAGACCCATGACTGGCTCAGAGTTACCAGTTGAACCATTGCAAAAGAGATCAAAAGAGAAGTTAGCAGGGTGGTGGCGGCAGCAGTGATGGTGAAGAGTAAGCCACTACTCTTCTACCAGTGCACACTTCTTTGGGACTTGAATCAAGTGGAACTTCTGGCAAAATATGCAGTAGTTCTGTCTGTGCAGCTACTATGCTCAGCAATGCATAATTCTCTTTTTATTTATTTCAGTTTATTTATTCCTGCTGTTTGCTTCTGCATTCAAAGTAGTGCATAAATAAGATGAATATATGAAAACACTACAATTGATTGCAAAAAGACTGACGTGAAAAAAACCCAACAGTTATAAAACCAGCATAAAATAATGTTAAAAGCAGCAGAAAATGCAACACCAAATACCTGTTGGAATAAAAAGGTTTGAAATAAGTGGGTGAAGAGAGAAATGAATGAATGAAAAAATGTGTTCCATTTTCCCTGAAAAAGAAAACCCCAGAACTTTGGTGCCACCACCAATAAAGCTCTGCCTCTTGTATCTGCCAGTTAAATGTCCACTAAGAATGAGCCAGGGAGCAGGGCCTCCAAAGCTGATCAGGGCCTGATCAGGGCCTCCAAAGACTCGGGCAGATTCATGTGAGTGGTCTGTAAGATAAGCTGGTCTGAGACCATTCAGGGCTTGAATGAGTAATGCTAGCATTTTCAAATTCAGCCCCCAAATGAACAAGCAATCAATATAGTTGGTATCACAACAGTGTGATGTGTTCTGATTGCTGGGCCCTTGCTTGCATTCTAGCAGCCTCATTTTATAACACTTTTAGTTTCTGAACTGTCTTTAAATGCAGCCCCACTAGTCCAGGTCAGATGTCATTAGCATGTGAGTGATGGAGGCCAGCTCAGTTTTCTCCAGGAAAGGCCACAACTGGTGAACTAGCTGAAGTGAAACCCTCCTGGACTAAACATCCCACAACTTGGGATGTAACCCCTGCTAACTTAGCAAAGAGGCACCTTTTAATGTGGTGATTCTCTTTATTTAGCAGGGGGAGAGTAACTGGCCCTCTCCACCACCAGCATAGTACCTCCAGTGACTCTTGCTGGTGTCTATCTTGTGTTTCTTTTCAGATTGTGAGCCCTTTGGGGACAGGGAGCCATCTTGTTTATTTGTTATTTCTCTGTGTAAACCGCCCTGAGTGATTTTTGGAAGGGCGGTATAGAAATCAAATAAATAATAATAAATAAATAATAATAATAACAATGTCAAGTGCTCAGGTGGCACCTTTTAGCTATGACTCCCCCCACTCACCAGCTAGGAAGGGGTGTGTGTGTGTGTGTGTGTGTGTGTAAAGAAATATAGGACAGAACTGTGGTTCTTAAATCCCATTGACGATCAGACTTTTCCAAACAATTTTTTTTAAAAAACACCTATATGATGGCAGGAAGACATGATCTGCAGCAAATTGGCAACATTGTGAACTGTACTGGGGCTGCTGCAAACTCATAAGGTAGCCCCAACACTGTTGAGAATGAGTGGGTGCACATGCAGCATTACCCACAGTCATTCCCATTGTGGTGACTGGTAATCCAGAGCCAGTGTTATAATTAACCAATGCCCAAATAATGTGGGGATTGCCATAGTCATGATGGTGTTTTGTTTTGTTTTGTTTGTTTGTTTGTTTGTTTATTTTAATTAAGAGAACTGCAACATTGGAGAGTGAGAACGTGCATCTCTCTAACCTAAAATATAATGTGGGGGGTGCTGGAGTATTGCTAGGGAAGGGGGCAATCTTGCTTGTGTCTACCACTTTTTTTTTTTTTTAGGACTATATAAATACTCTTGATCTTGAGTGGTATTGCAGGGAAGAATTCAATCTCAAATGAATGAATGAATGAAAACGTAAATGGTCACAGATTTGTGTTGACAAGAGAGGAGTTTGTGTTCCCCATTGGCAGAAATGTCACAGGCACTGTCCACTAAATGTCCACGACACTGTGTAATCACATTCCATCAGCTATTAACACATTGCTGGGCTTGGGAATGCATTTTCCCAGTGACAACTGATACAACCAGTCTAGGTTTATTGGTTTCCATCATATAGGCTTAACTTCTGAAATCAAAGTTATCTATATGTGTTTAACTCTGACCGGATCATAGCCCAGATATTGTGTTTGAATGCTGGACAAATGCTGTGTCCCTTTTACAGAAATGCTACTAGCAGAAAAGGTTCCTGAATTCCCATAAAAGACATGCCTTAATTCTACAACTGATGGTCTACCCTCAGTGGGACTTGTAAGTAAATGCATTCATTATCTGAGTTGAAAATGAGCGCCCTCCTCTTCTCTGTCAAAGTCAGTGTTTTTATTGTTAATAGATTGCAGCTACATGAAATTGCCTCTTTTAGGGGCCTTTGATTTTTCTCAGAGTCCTTTTGACTTTTCTCAAAGGACTTCGTAAACTCTGCAACTCACATGCTCCCCACACAGAAATATCATCTGCCAGTGAAATATGACCACATCCATTAGAAGAGCCTTGATTATATAATCCAGCCACGGAGCGTTTGACAACTTTCTGTAAATAAGGCCTTCCCCCTCCCCTCCTTTGGTCCATAAAGAGTACCACAGGTCTCTGCCATTCCTATAAATATTGTAAGTTTGGAGAGACTCCCTCTCCAAATGTTCTCTTTGAATAACCAATGTGCCAGACAGCATGCTGCATGGCTAATTCTGCTCCGTGGGAAACTCTTAGCAAGGAGAGAAACTGCCTGATTTGAATGGCCATTGACACAGAACAGGATCCAAAGAGCTACTCTAGGGATGCTCAGAGGGATGTTTGACTTGTTATTTTGTTGGCGTTGGTGGGGGGTGGTGGAGCCACCATGCCATATCACAATCTGCGTCTGTGTGTCTCCTCAGCTTCAAAGTGGTTTACCATGTGGTGAGAGAGTGTGTGTGTGTGGCGGGGGTGGGGTGGGTGGGAGCAACCCTGTTGTTTGAGAAGCACATGGCCAAAGTGCTTCTAGGCATGCAGCACTATCCAGCATTGTTTTCGATGTATGGAGATGGACCTTCAGTGAACTGTGCTGTCACTTCTAATACCACAGAGATCGGTGGGGAACTGGTGCTTGTCTCTATCAATGAAGTATAGCCTGCTACACTGAAAAAACATATCAAGTTGAATTGTTGGCAGGTATGCGCATGTCTTGATATCTGTCTCCTGTTAGCACAGGAAAAAAACATGCTCTTTAAAAAATCTCATTGGCTGCCAGTGAACAGCATGCAAAAGAAAATGGAGCAGTCCTATAGGAGATCTCTTCAATTGCAGGTGTGAAACAGATTGCCAAGGCAGTTCTAGGAGAAGCTTGGTGTACTCTGCTGACCTGGCATGCATTCCATTGCCAATCAATGCAACCATCCTTGGTGCTACTAGAGACGCAAACATAATCCAATAGACTATGAGCTGAGTTAATCCCCCCACCCCCAGTTACCATCTTCATGATACAGTAAACTGAGTGAGTGGCAAAACCAGGGGACAATGGAGAGGGATCATAGCTCGGTAATGGAGGACATGTTCTTCCTACAGAAGGTCCCAGGTTCAGTCCTTTTGCCTCTCCAGTTACAGGATCCAGTGATGAGAATTGCCTCTGCCCGAGATCCTGGAATTCCGCTTTTAAGCAGGCCAGCTGGGTCTGATTCAGTATAAGGCATATGCATATATATGTTCAACCACTTCCTTCCACACCCAGTGCACCCTGGTCAGACTCCGAGCATGCAGAGACTGTGAAACTCACAGACAGCATGATGTTGTTGTCAACATCACAAGCCTCGTGAGCTGTTCTGCTCTCCAGGGCGCTTTCCAGATTGGACACTACAACAGTGTTACTACATGTCCATTAAGTGTCCTTCCATACTCCCTGTGTATCAACATCATTTTCCCTGCATGGTCCAGCAAGGTGCCGTTCACATTCCTGATGCCTTCTTCTCTGTTTTATTGCTGTGTAGTTACAGTCCTCCAACATTGTAAAAAACAACAACAGCGGGTAATCTGGAAAGCGCCCAAGGAGGGGCACAGAGGGATTATGCTCACTAACCAGATCCCCACTGATGGCATGGCAGCTAGCCCCCACACATCCCTACGTTCAATATTCAAACCCAAGCATTCTAGGATTTCCAGTCCCTGGAAGAAATCCTCCCTGCATTCAGTGCTTGCCTCTGCAGACAAATGTTTCATGTGGGGGCATCCAGGGGCATGGTTAGGGGGCCCTTGATGTGTTTTCTCTCTTTGGCAAACATAATTCCTGAGTAGGACTCCAGTAGTGAGGGCTTTATACTCCATTCTGTGGCCACTGGGGGGAAAAATCACCTCCTGAATTAGAACAGCTCCAAACCAACAATTTGAACAGCAAAATTTGAGAGTATCCATACTACAAAGAGAGGTTTGCTCTGCTGAAAACCCCACTAGCAATATAGCCACCAAGGACCAGGAGGCCTGTCAAGTTTAGTGGCAAGGCCAGGTGGCCATAGGGAGGGATCATCCTGTATAATGGATAGAATGGGTCTTAGACTCAAACTCCTATTCAGCACTGGTCAAGTAATGAGTTTCTGGAGGAAGAACTTTTTAAAAAATGTCCTCTCACTTTGACAGATTCCCCTGCCCATTAAATGCAAGGTATAGCAGTTGAAGCCCTGGACTCTACACCTTGGCTTTTGGGATTTAAGCACAAATAAGTACAACATTGGGTGATATCTGTGTTTGAAGATTGTCTTGATTGATCCATCTTTATGTGGCTCTCTTCAAGTATGATAAAGAGAGCCACATCCTACAGAATGATGCTGGATAACTGTCCTCGATAGCAAAACAGCAGCTGTCATAATTTTCATGAGCTCTTCAAGAAACAATGAACTCTGGGAGAATTCAAGAGTGGAAGGAGTTTAAGGGAGCACTATGTAGGTGGATGTCAATCAGCTAGGAGCATATGTTGTTCTTAAAAATAGAAAGTATTTATGACATGGTTTGTAAATAGATATGGATTATTATGAGAAACCATCTATTAAAAAAGCAATGGAAGAAAGAAAAATCATGTTTGGATTTTTAAAATTTATTTTCCAAATACTCATGCAGCAAAAAATGGCATAGCCAAAGGGCCATCCAAGAGTGGCAAGAACTACCTAGCTATGGTGAGAGGCTAGGATAACAGAAATAATGATATAAATGAAAATATGCAGTAATAAATAAACAGGAGAGGCAGATTAACCTGCTATTTGTCCAGTTCACACAACTGTTTGAATCTAGGTTTAATGTGAGTTACTGACACTGGCATGGTTGTGTGAACCCATGCAGTGGTTTACAGCCTGAGATGGATCTAAGATTCCCGTTGTTGTAGGGAAGGAATTTCAATGAAATCCTCATTATAACAGAGCAAGCATGTGTGAGAATAACCAAGCCCATTAAGAGTATCTTGAGACAGACATTCAAGGTCCAAATATCTGTAAAGATTTATTAAGGAAGTTACTTCTTGAATAGAAAGTCTGTGTCCCTGAGTTCTCTATGGCTTCATAGTGTGAGAGCAGAACAAGGAAGAACAAAGGGAAATACCTTTGGGGTGTATCTAGGTTGGGGCAGGCAGGGCACGTGCCCCGGGCGCCACTTGAAGGGGGGCACCATTTTTTAAATTTTTTTTAAAATGGCAGCTGAAAACAAAATGGCCACCATGCATGCTCTAATGGCCTCTGTGAGGCCCTAGGCCATGCCAGGCCTCACAGAGGCCATTTGAGCATGCACAGTGGCCATTTTGTTTTCAGTGGCCATTTAAAAAAATTATTTTTTAAAATGGCCACTGCACATGCTTAAATGGTCCCTGCGAGGCTCTAGAGGCCATGAGGGGGAGGGGGAACTTTTGCAGACACCCCCCCCCCACAGCCTTTAGGAAGCCCCCTGAAGGGGCTACAGATTTTTAAAAAAAATTAAATTAATATAATATAAGTCACTGTACACATATTTAGTTTGGCACGATGTACAGAGAATCAGGGTTTGTGAATACTGAGCTGAAGCTTATGAGCTAGGATTGTATTCATTTGCTCTACTTTGCTTTTTGTGATAAGTGAGTTAAATGTGGTGTCTTAATAATATGGCTATTAATGGTGAGTTTGTCTTTGAATCAGTGTGAAATCCTTAGTATTAAGGCCCACTGGGAGTTTCTTTCTCTCTTTCTCTCATTTTAACTGTCTTTCTGAAATACTAGAATATATTCCAAGCAGTGACACAGTGTACTCTGCATATCCTTTAAATATTTTCAGAGTATCTGGGAAAAGTCAAATTCTCCATTTATTTTTAAAACTTATGTAATAGTGATGCTATAATGCGTAGTAGAAAGGAGACGGAAAAACACCGCGCGAAGGCAAATGGTCAGGGACTGTGAAAATATATTGGTAGCGGAACCACTGCTAGATTAGCCAAAAATCTGTGTAGAGGAAAGAAGGCAAGACACATATGTCCGTAAAACAGATACAGGATGCTATATTATGATGAAACCATGCCAATCCATAATCTGGAAAATTAGAACAAGTACCAGTAATCTAACAAATAATTCTACACACGCATATACCCAAATATTTTACCTCTAGTAATGAATAAATGATCATAACAAGCACTGAATATATATATGAACAAGCACATAAATATGCTGCAAATAGAAGTGTATTGGTCCATATGAGAAGTAGTACTCCAACATAGATGAAAATACCAAATGAGTGACGAAACGTTGATATGATTGATGATGTCTGAGCATGCATGTAGAGAAATGTAGCTTCACAAAGAGGACTAAAAGTTCTTGCCAAACCGGAGAAATCCTATGAGGAAGGACTCAGGTCAATCATATCAACGTTTTGTCACTCATTTGGTATTTTCATCTATGTTGGAGTACTGCTTCTCATATGGACCAATACACTTCTATTTGCAGCATATTTATGTGCTTGTTCATATATATATATTCAATGCTTGATTTATTCATTACTAGAGGTAAAATATTTGGGTATATGCATGTGTAGAATTATTTGTTAGATTACTGGTACTTGTTCTAATTTTCCAGATTATGGATTGGCATGGTTTCATCATAATATAGCATCCTGTATCTGTTTTACGGACATATGTGTCTTGCCTTCTTTCCTCTACACAGATTTTTGGCTAATCTAGCAGTGGTTCTGCTACCAATATATTTTCATGGTCCCTGAGCATTTGCCTTTGCATGGTGTTTTTCCGTCTCCTTTATTCCATTTGGCGTGCATCCCGCTTTTTTTGCCTCAATGCGTAGTAGAGCATTAGACAGGCACTTCTGTTTACTTTTCCAAGTACACCTCCACATAGTATTTGGGTATTTCATGAGCCCCAGCATACTGAAATTTGTCATTTTCTGGCATTTTTTTGGTCTGGCTACATCCACTGCTAAATATTTTTTTAAAGATTAAAAGGTTAAGGAGCTTGACTTGTATTTTTCAGCTGATATTATGGTCAAGTTATCTGAAAGATGGGTGTCAGATGTTTGGATAGGGGGCGCCATTTCAGTGCTTGCCCTAGGCACTATTTTCCTTAGATACGCCTCTGAATACCCTTGCTTACTATCTCTAATCTCAATTCCCTAGTAGTCAATAGGACAGAAGGTATAAAGAGTCGATGCTGTTCACACAATCATGGTAATGTTGGTAAGCCACATGAAACCTAGATTCAAATGATTGTGTGAACCAGGCCAGTGTAAGGGCCCTTCCTGGAAGTAAGGCGAAATGGCCGACACCTGCATGTGGCATGCATGCAGCCAAAAGAAGCATGTGTGCAGTGGATCACTCCCTTTTCGGAAGCATGGGTGCTCATGCTAATGAGCTTACACATGGGGGTGATATTCCCTGATCTCCCTTCACTTGGAAGTGCTCTTGAGAGTGAAAATCTAAGACCACCGAGTGTGCTTCAGAAGTGGGAGCATGCATGCTCCTTTGGACTGCACACACACAGCATTAGGATGTTGGCCAATGATTGATTGATGGATTACATTTTTATACCACCTAATAAAATGTCCTCTAGGTGGTGTAAAAAATAAATTTTCTTCAGAGTTAACATGTTTAGATTAACCCCGGCCATATCAACAGGTTGCTCCATTCTAGCTTTGAAGCGGGTTTTTATAATGTACGACCCGCTGAGCTCAGGAAAGCCCACCAATCATGTTTGGCAGCCCCCCAGTGGGCCAATAAAGCTCCAGTTTTGGCTGCCTACCTGAAACAATAACCTAGGAGGTGGGAATTGTCACCCGGCAAGCCAAAGCATATGACTAGTGAGTTATGTTCAGTTCGGTAAATCACAGGGCAAGCAGGCTTGCACTGTAGAATGCTATTGTATGTATTTGTATTCGTATTGTGCCTTTAACTGTTGAAGGCCAAACTGTATATGGTTTGACCCTGAATTTTTGTTTTTGTTTTAAAATGAATTTCCTGGAGGGAACTATGGTGTGCAGGGATGGGTTGTTCAACTGTTTCTTGCATGCCATGGTCTCCATGTTTAGCAATATACTAGCCTACCCCATTTCACTCAATAAATGGGAGCAATTACCTTGCTGCCAGGGAATAATTACCTGTTCGTGTTAGTTTTAACAACACTCAGATTCAGGCGGTGCTTGGGGGTGGAACCGTAAGCTCAGCAGTAGAGCACCTGCTTTCCATACAGAAGGTGCCAGGTTCAATTTCTGGCATCTCCAGCTAAGGCTAGGAAAGACTTCTGTCTGAAACCTTGGAGAACCACTGCCAGTTAGAGCAAACAATGAAGCTCTTCTCACGATCCATTAGAAGAGCTTCTGTCGGGTCTGCGAGGAGAGTAGGCTTAGCCCACTCTCCCTGCAGACGATCAAAGAACAGCCCTGGGGCGGCCGGATCAGCCGCCCACATGACCTATGCCTCCATCACGGAGCTGGTGGGGGCTGCGGTGATTGGGAGCCATGCGGCCCCCAGAAGTTCCAGGATGCCCCGTGTGAGCATGCAGGGCATTCTGGAGAGACCCCCAAGGCCAGGAGGCTGGGTTAAACCTCCCGGTTGGTGATCTACTAGTGTGTCGCCATGCGCCATGGTGACACACAAACAGAAAATGAGGTTAATGGAGTGCTTGCTCTGTAAACCTCATTTAAGGGGAGGGGGAATTAGGCGGGCTAGCCACCTTAGGAGCTCCGGGCTTGCCTGCGAGCCCAGTGGTTCCTACAATCCTTGGAAAGTGGGCTAAACTCCCTTAGCCCACTTCCCAATGATTGTGGGAAGAGCCTCAATATTGAGCTGACTTGGAATAAGGCAGCTTCCTACAGGAGAATGGAATGCACTAGGGAAGTGCACAAACCGTGTTTCATGCACTGGTTTGAATATGAACCAGTTTGTGGTTCAGCAAACCAGTTTGTTCTGGGTCAGCCGACCCATTAACCAGTTCAGCAGTTTGAATGTAGCACTTGCAGTGAGTGGCACGTATAAAAGCGAGTAGCATAGGTCCCTGCATGCCTGCCTCTCCATACAGCTTCCTGCTGTGGTTCCACTCCCCCCCAGCAACCCACACATGGCGCCAGCACACACATGGCCTCCGCACACTCATGGAAGTCATTGCGTGGTCAGCAACACCATCTGTGTGGTGTTGGACTAACCATTTGCGTGGTCAGTTGTTCAACATCTTGGGTCCCAAGTTTGGAAACCTCTGCTTTAAGAAATGCCAGTCAGTGTAGACAATACTGAACTGGATGGATCAATGGTCTTGCTCTGTAAAAGACAGCTTCCTAAGTTCCCAAGAAATTTGCACAAGAATTAACAAAAACAAAAAGTGCATTTACTATGGAAGGAAATTGGTAAAAGCCCACTGTATATCCTTTCATGGTGCTGCATCAACCAGAGAAACTTTGCATGGACAGCCTTTCTCTGTTGTACAGCTGTTCAAGGAAATATATCCAGGCCTGTTGTTGGCATCCCCAATGTAGTTTCAAATACAGTGGGATGGGGCGGTAGCCTCATGCATGCTTAGTGGAAAGCAAGTGCCATTGATCAGAGTCTAACCACAATCAACTTCACTTGCCTATCTGGGAAATCAGGCACTCGACCCAACCCTCAAGTATGTGTTTCATACTTTTAACTTACACAGAATTCCTTGTGTGCTGCTTATTCTTATTTTCAGTCTTCTGCAAAGGCAGAAGTGAGGATTGCAACAAAGCATGGCTCTTTTGGCTTTTGTTATTTTGTTGTTTTGTTTTTGTTGTGATTTTATGTGTTTCTAAAACATGACATGTGAGCTGCCCAGAGAACAATGTGTTATGAGGTGGCTAACAAATAAAGTTTATTATTATTTATTATTATTTTTCCATGCAATTGGAAAAGTAGGATCCCACCCCCCAATGAAACGATGTGAGCAACAAGCAAGTCTTGGGTGTTAACAGAGGAATTAATGAAACAAATATGTGCCTATAATAAGCAAGATGACTCAAATTCTTCTACGGATCCATTCATTTCATTTCTCAACAATAAGCCCCGCTAGTTAAATGTGTTCCCGAGAGACATATGTTATTCTGGTCAGATATTCTGACAATGTCGTATCTTTTGCTAATGTAATGTGATTTCATTCCAAATCAAGTCCAATTATAATGATTTACTGACTCTGTATTATTCCTACAATACCAAAAATAATCTCATTTCTATTTTAAAAAACTAAACAAAAGTTAGAAATATCCTAGGGTGCCCCTCACCTTAAAGTAGCTCAATAATAATCCAGTTACACTCACACACTCCTGAATCAGAGGGAAATTTGAATTCTTATCAAGTCACTTCAAGGCTTCAAAGTTACCTCCTTTCCTTGCTGGATGAATGAGACAGACACCCTTTAAAAAAAACCCAACCCCCCCAAAAAACCCCAAAAAACCTTCCTTTCTAGCAGTGAGAGAGCAACCGTGATGGCTTCTTCCCACATTAAAAAGATCAGCAGTAAGGTTTACAAACAAGTTTTTAAAGGAAACTGTATCTCATTCATCCAGCAAGGAAAGGAGGTAACTTTGAAGACTAGAAGTGACTTGGTAAGGATTCATATTTTCCCCTCATTCAGGTGTAGGGGTGTGCGTGTGTGTGTGTGTGTAACTGGATCCTTATTGATCCACTTTAAGGTGAGGGGAGCTCTAGGATATTTCTAACTTTTGTTACAAAACCTGAAAGCACCTTCCTTAGAAGTCCAGGAAAAGCCACAGGGACTCTTTATGGGAATTATTGCAATGCCTCTGCCACCACTGCTGCTCCCTCACTGCCTAGAGCATCTAAAATTTAAAATAGGAGCCTACCACCAGCAAGTAAAAGGCAGATGAGGTCATATTCAAATCACAAAACAAGTTTGGGAACTACAAGAGCAAGGTTCTCATTTGAGTCTCAGCCCTGTGTTCTTTCACACACTTAAGCCCTTGGACATATCTAAGGGAAATATTCTTTTGAGTAAAAACATTGGCCCACATGTTCCTTAGCATAATGCAGGTGGTTTGGAGCCACCCACAATCATGTGGGCTCTGTAAGGAAGCACCGGCAGTCTTGCTCAAGAGGACAAATACATAAAGTAGTGTGCCTGTACTCTGGGAGCACTGCTTACATTATTTCCAATGTAAGTAGCTTTCCTGAAGCTCAGGCATACTATTTTAACTGTTTGCTCTCTTGAGCAAGATTGCTGGTACTTCCTTAAGAGCCTGCCGCAGAGCAGGCAGCTCACAACTGCCCAGGGGCGTAACAAGGCTGGAATGGGCCCAGAGACAAAATTTTAAAATGGGCCCCTCACTGATACACACACTTCACATGTGACTTGCCTGTGGGGGGCCCCTCGAGGCGTGGGGGCCCCCAGGCAGCCGCCTCCCCCTGCCTAATAGTAGTTACGCCCCTGCAACTGCCCCTGTTAGACTGAAAAACATGTCGACCCTTGATTGTATCCTAAATTGCTGTTCTGAGAATACTTGTGTGAGCTGAAACAAAGCCACGCATCATCCATTCTGGCTCACATCACTGATTCAGAAGATATGAAGAATACTGATTCTTCAGTATGAAGAAGGAGGAGGTTTCTTACTCAGAGGTGAAGGCTCCTTTTTTGTATGGAAGGTTTGCTTGCCATAAAATCTCATCATTGGCTCTATATAGTTCTTAAGTCTATGTAGTCTGTTCCGTATTGAAGAGTTAATTACCTTACCAGGCTCAGCCACCAGGTGGTAGCATTCCGCTTGTCCGTTGCTAGTCACATTCCTTTTGCAGGAGCTCTGCAACAAGCTGACCTCTCCCATCTTATGCGTCTCTGCCTAAGGGTGTGTGGCCAGCATTTCCTGCTGGGACTTTCTTCTTGTTTCCTGTTCTTTCTTTTATTCTGAAGCCTACAACTCCTAGGAAAATGCTGAGGTGTAGGCTTTTTTCCTTTAGTTTCTCTGACACCTTGTAACACCTGCACTTACCATATGGAAACAGTTTCCTTCAAAAGCAGAATAATTTGTACAACCTTTTCTGTGTAACAAAATATCACCTGCAAGTCCAACAATGTAATATATGCTATAGACCAGGCCTTCTCTGTGGCTGCCCCAGGGCTTTGGAATATGCTTTCTGTTGAAAAAAGAGCATCTACTTCTCTGTTTGCTTTTAGGAAGACCCTCAAGAAGATGCACCTGTTTCCTCAGGCTTTTAGCTGATATTAACTTTAAACTGTTTAATTAGTGGGGTTTTTTTAATGAGATAGATAGATAGATAGATAGATAGATAGATAGATAGAATGCAAGCTCCTTGGATGCAACATTCAGTACGTTAGAAAAATAAAAACATTAATCTTCATGCAGAATTCAGAAATTACAAGTCAGCAAACAACAAAGAAACCAAAGAAACTTGTTGCAAAACATTTTAATTCTGATGACCACAACTTTTCTGACTTGGAAATATTTCCAATAGAGAAAGCATTTAATCCAAGAATATTGAAAGAAAAACAGAACTTCTGGATCTATAGACTTAAGACCCTAGTACCTTATGACCTCAGTCTTGAATATAATACTTCGGTGCACACAATCTTCTAAAAGATTTTAAACAAAAACTTGAGATCCTTGCCATGCGTGTGCTCCCATGGAGCATGTTGTAGGGAACTCAGGAATGTTCCTAAGGATCTCAGATGTGCATCACGACTGACCAACATTTAGCCATCATCAACAAGCTAACTTCAGATCCTAGGCTAGAGATCTTGGTTGAATGTCGGCTAAATGTTGGTCAGTCATGGCATCCATCTGAGATCATAGAAAAATCCTGAGCTCATAAAACACACTCCTTAGAAGAGTGTGCAGGGCAGCATTCAGGTTTTCATTTAACCAGCCCCGGAACAATAATGAGAACCAGCCCTTAGTGAGTGAGTGTGCATGTAATGAGAATTTCACCACTCACAGCACTGATTAAACTGACACCTCGGTTCACAGTGTTCCTTTAAATCAGAACTGTGTATCTGAGGAAAGCAGAAGCAGAAACACTTGACCAAACAAGTTTTAAGCCCATCTCTGATTTGTTGTTCATTCAGATAGATAGATAGATAGATAGATAGATAGATAGATAGAGTGTGTGTCTTTTTAATAAGAGATTATTACTCTGCAAACTTTTCTGCAATCCATGATCTCAATTTTCCCCAGTGTGTCCCTTGATAAAGTAAAGTTTGCTGGGAGATGGACAACCACCACATGGTGCTGTAGCTGATCAGTTTCAATTCCAAACCTAACTCCAAAAAGTGATGGCTCAGCCTTCTAGCCAGCTCTTCTCCCTCATCTCCCAACACTTCCTGTAACACTCGCCATTCTGTTTCCTACTTCCCTCTAGAGGGCTTCAAGTACACTCCAAATCTGTTTCTAGTTAAGGACAGGAAAAGAATGGAAAGAAGTCACTGCTATTTGTTGTAGATGTCAGTTTCGTGAAAGATCACAAGGAGTTTGTCTACATTTTTACAATGTGGTTCTGTATGTGCAGTGTTTTTTGTCTGTCTTAGTTCCTGCTCCAAATCCCCAGGTTGCAAGCAAGGTTCATAATAATTAGACCTTTGCATCGCTCACAGAACTTTGAAAACACATTAAGATCCTTATGGTCTCTCCATCATCTGTTGAAATCAGATTCAGTTTTTCTAAACTTCATAGTAAAAATGGCTTTACAGTTTGTTCCTGTTTCTCAGCATTATGTAACAGGTAGGGAGATTTGGTATCTAACGAAGCATTTGCTTTTCTGAATGGCTTGTAATACCTCGAAGGTGCCAGAACTTACAAGATTTAAGCTGTAGGAAAGTTGTTTTAAAAGCATATTTCTTGTTCATAGTGTGAATGCTTAAGTAGTACTACTCTAGCTTCAAAGTCACAAAAATGAAGGCAGTAAAGACAAGATCATTTGTTGCTGTCGCTGTACTTAAAATAGACCATATTAGAGTAGGATGTGGGTCTGGCAGTCTAGTTAATATATACTTAAGCTACGAGGTATTTAGTATGGAAACTCTTTTAAGATGGAAGACATGCCTTCTGTGGGAAGAAACTAACTGTGCTTTTAAATATATTTATATACTCAGAATGACCTCTTATTAGGTCCCCTCCCCCTAATTTTATTTTGCAGGGTACCAACTGAAAGAGTGAGCAACTGAAGCACATTTTCCCCCTTCATCCTGCAAAAGTGCAGCCCCCTCCCTCTTTCTTTCTTTCTTAAATGCATGTTCCTTCCACAAGATGTTAGCATCAACTGCAGCTCCCATTGAATTATGTTGGAGAGGGTAAATCTGGAAGGAAGGAAGGAAGGGCAGATAAAGTGGGCCTCACAGATTTTACCTTTACCTTTTAAAAAAATGGCTTCATGCATATTCCAACAATTTAATATTACAGTGGAAAGGCTGAGCCTCTAAAGAGGATTTTAAAAATTAAAAATATAGAAAATTGCATATATGATGTGGGGAAGGGCTGTGTTGCTCATCACCACAGGGAGGGCCACACAAGGGGCCCACACAAGAGGTCCACACTTTGGCAACACAAGGAGGCCACACCAGGGGGCTACATAAGAAGGCAACACAAGGGGGTCACACAAGGCCACTACACGAGGCCACCACAGAGAGGGCCACACTCATCGCCACAGGGAGGACCACACAGGGGACACACAATAATGCCTGCGATACCAGTGCAACTACATCCCCCTAGAACAGGAGGGACCATAGCACGGAAGCTGAAATTGAACTCACATTTCTCTCAGCAAGAGCCTTATGTTTTACTCTCTCCATGTTTTGCCATTCTGGACGGGCAACAAAACCAGGAGATTGATTGAGTCCCAGCTAGGGCTAGTGACCCGAGTTCATTTTGGTCAGTCACAAGGTGCAGGCTAGGCTAATATTGTGAGTGACAGAATCATGTGATTTCCCTGCAACATCGACAATGAAGAAACCACTGCATCCCTCCCTGGGGGTTGGGGGGTGGGGAGAGAGATGGATTGTGTAAATTATAAGTTTTCATAAGTGAGCTGTTTGATCTTGTGGATTGGCCTAAATTTCAGTGGTTAAAGAAAAGGGGTTTTGCTGCTGTAGCTGTAGGATAAGCGCATTGTCGACAAGCACTCACCCATCTCCTTTACCTTTTGCTGTGCAATGTTTCACCAGAGTCCAAACTACACTACCCCTGGCCCCAGAGCAGCACAACAGCCCTGCCACAACTAAGCCCTGCCACAAAGGGGTGCGTAAGAAGGAAGGCATGCAGTCGTTCCACCCTTCTTTGACTGGACACTTCTTGGGCACTGGGCTCTAGGCACTCTTGGCCTTTTGCACCAGTGCTTGGAGTCATATCTTGTTAGCTGCCACCTCAGCTCAGTATATTCTTGTACACAAAGTATCGGTGATTAATCCAGGCATGAGGGCTCTCCAACGGAACACCACCTGATCCTTGTCTTTTACATTCTGCTTTTGTTCATGTAAATGCAGCCTTTGTGATGCATCAAAATATGTTCCTTAGAATGGGGCTTTTTTGGTATGCTATATTCAGCACCTTCCCTTCCACCTTGTTGTTGTGCTTCAGCTGCCACTGAAATGCATTCACCCATGGGACGGGATGCAAGGACTTCTGTTATAACAACTTAGCAGTGAAGAAGCGGAGTATCCTGCCTATGGCAGGGTTTATTTAAGGAGGCAGGTTGTAACAACCCACACAATGGAATTGGAGCAAAATGCTAGCTGATGTTTTGGTTGTGAAAAGTGCTTCGGGAATCTTCACAGATCTCTAAGAAAGACCTCAGTGGAAAGGATCAGAAATTTACAGATGAACATACAAGTTGATTATGAGAGAGGGTTGGGGGCGGAACTTTACAGTCCAAGGCATATTAGACCAATGCACTTGTGAGGAAAATGTGTCAGGCAAGCAAATCAAAACCTGTTCAGTGTTCATTTATTTCCAGCATTTAGGCCTAACATACTGGCCATCTTGTGTTGAAGTTCTTACCGTAAGCTAAGTGTATCCTCATGTTCACAAAAAAGAAACACTCAGTAATTAATGGAAATTATAAGTAATAGCTCCATAGAACCTCCCACACCCAAGCTTCTAATTAAAGCATTTTGACACTTACTACACAGGTTACAATACTCTCAACTGTATATGGAGAAAATCCAACTCATGCAGTAAAAGCAACAGCATACTGGAAAATCTCCTTGGTATGTGTTTTTTTTATTACTTGCTATAGCTTTTAATGAGATATGATTTGTATGGCCTTTTTCCAACAGAGTTTCCATATGCTTCAAGTGCTGGCAAATGTTGAGCATATGTAGGTCAAACTCTCTCTTTTAAATCATTTCCCCCATCCCCCATAGAAGGGAAGTTTGTTTCAAAGGTGAATTATCACTTAGGATCCTGCTTTGTGAGGGACTATTGTTGATGTCGCAGTGTATGAACCCTGTGATGTAAACTGAGGGAATGCTGGGAGTGTGGTGCGGGGGCTGAGGTTTGAGGGTGGGAGGGTGAGTTTCAAGGGATTGTGGAACATCAGCTCAAATTTTATGTCTCTGACATGTTTGCACACAAAATGGCAAAGATTGTGCATATATAGATCCATTTCAAACTGGCTTTAGAGCAGGCTATGGAGACAGCCTTGGTCAGCTTGATGGATGATCTCTACGAAGGAATGGACAGAGGGAGTGTGACTCTGTTGTTTCTTTTGGACCTTTCTGCAGCTTTTGATACTATATCGACCATGGTATGCTTGGTACATACAAAGTGCTGGTAATTACCTTTAAAGCCCTAAATGGCTTAGGTCCAGGTTGCCTGGGAGAGCACTTCCTTCTGTATGATCCTGACCGCACATTAAGGTCATTGAGATGGGTCAGTCTCTGGATGCCGCCAGCTCGTCTGGTGATGACTCTGGATCGGGCCTTCTCTGTACTCACTCCTGGGCTATGGAATGTGCTCCCTATAGACATTCATGGCTTAACATCTTTACCAGCCTTTAAAAGAGCCCTAAGACACACTTTTTTAGCCAGGCTTTTAATAATCTCTGAATGTTTTAAATTTTTAATTGCTGTTTAAATTTTTTTAATTGTGGTAATTTTTGAAAGTTTTAAATTCTAATTGTTTAATAGTTGGCTTTATTCTGTTGTGTTTATTTTTGTAAACCAGTTAGAGTAGTCAGGTGATAGATTAATAATAATAGTAATAGTAATAATAATAATAGTTTGTAGTCAGGCGATAGATTAATAATAATAATAATAATAATAATAATAATAATAATAATAATAATAATAAATGTACTGTATTGTCACTTCTCCCAAAGGTTCTTTGGGACCTTGAGATGCCTTGGTTGAGGTCCTGAATGCCTCACAATTACTTTATAAAGTTTCTGTTTCTGGTGCACATAAACAAAAACATGCCTGTTGCAAGGGTTGGAAGTTCTGGTGCCTCTTGACTTGGGCAAAAAGATCCTGCGCTCCTGCTCTGTATTTATTTCCAGTCCTTCCAAGGTCTCTCTCTTCAGACTGGTTTTGTAGTTCTTCATCACTTCAGACTGCATTCTGGAAAATCTGGGCCAACTTCTAGTATGTGAACATCACCGCTGAAATAGATGCATTTTAGTGTGACAAGCACCTATTGAATAATGAGTATGTAATCATTTAAAAAGGACCAAATGGGGTGAAACTATTTTTTACAGCTATGGTTCCACTCTTAGGTACATTTTCCTTTTTTAAAAAATGTAAAAAGGTTTCCCAGATGTCCTTCGGAGTGTTTTTTTTTTTTTTAACTGATTTAGAAATCTAATTTCCATTTGCACAAACAAAACAACTCAGTTACAAAAATATGCTTCTTTCCCAGTTCTAAGGTGTGTTCCAATAAACAATGAAAAGGTCAATTCTGATCCAGAATTGATCCAGATCCTTGGTGCACTATACTGAATATTTAATTATATAGTTCTTAATATTTTCTTCTTGTAAACTGCTTTGGATTCTTATGAAGAGAAATGGGAAGAAATAAGCCACCTGAGTGATTATATTTTTGTAGCTGGAAAGGCAGAATATAAATTATTTTATAAATAAAAACAAACATGTCTGTCAATGTATCCATTACCCCAATGTCCAGGGATTTTAATAGACACTGCCTAATTTTGTGAGGGATGGAATGTTTCCACTGACAGGCCCAAACAGTGTTCACAACAAATAATAAATTAAATACAATATTTTTTTACACAAATAGGATCTCATAATTTATTATGTGGAATATCAGCAAAGGAGCCAAAGACCCACAACATTAGAACCCACAAAACTTCTAAGGCATGACATTGACTAGGCCAGGTATTGCTTATATGCTGATCTAGACAATTTCAATGTTAGTATTGTGCATGGGAAATGTTCTTCAATTAGGAACAAGGAAAATAAAGCAAACAAGATTTTTCCACTGCAGCAAGGCCCTGTCTGTTATTTGTGTACAGTCATCCTCGATCTACTGAAGCTGGATCAAAGCTAGAACTATGGTAGTAGAAAGGATTGCAGTTGCTCCCATTCTGCCTCAGAAATAATTATCCATACAAATTTATTTATTTAGTATATTTATTTAAAATGTTTATATTCCATCCATCCAGTGCAGTTGTGCATGGAGTAACTAACCAAAAAATAGTAGAATGAACACAACACAATTTAAAATAAATCAAATTAACTAAAAACAATTCCCATTTAAAACCAAATTTTAAAACCAAATTTTAGAAGTTGAAAATTAAAAGTTAAAAATCCACCAAGTATGAGCGGCAGATAAAACACTAAAAGGCCTCTCTAAAAAGATGGGTCTCTAGAAGCTTTTTAAAAACTCTGAGAGAGGGAGCCCAGTGAAACTCTTCCAGGGAGATGTTGAGTGGCCACAACCAGAAATGCCGTCTCTAGTCCCCACCAACCAAACCTCAGTAGGAGGTTCATGAGCAGAGGCTGAGATGCTGAACAAAGGGTCCTGGCAGTTTTGTATGGGCAAATTATGTTGGGGTCAAGGCCTATGCAATTATCTGTCAGGATATTCTCTCCTTCTAAAATATCCAATTCTGTGCTGGATTATACCCCTTGATCTTCATTTGGTAATCCCATACCAGCTCTGGACTCCACCATGGCACTGCTCATGTGAGTACGCTGCGTGGCGGAGCCTGAGACAGCCTCTGCTCATCTGTGGGGGGAAGCAGGCAAGGTTGTGCCTTCCCCCCAGCCCTCCTGAGCGCATGGCTGAAGTCATGTGAACGACCTCATTGAGTGTAATGGGGATTTCCTCAGGAAAGTGTGCTGTCTTAAAGGCAGGGTCATCAACAGGTTGTGGGGACAGGGAAGAGCCTGAGGCAAAGTCTTTTATTGCCCCACCCCATAATGCTGCTCCCTTGCCCACTATTGTCCACTAAGTCTAAGTAATTACCAGGGTCTCCTGGTGAAGGTGAGAGCCAACATCGACTTGATGGCGCTTAATCGATCAATCAATTAATCATGGTGAAGGTGGCAGTGGGCAACAGCAGATCTACAACCGGGGACTTCAGGCCTGAGCTGAACCTGGCCAACCTCAAGTACCAGCCCTACTAAAAGAACCAATCCCTTGCTTTTCAATAAAAGAACCTGGAACAAGTTCTAGTTGGTTTGAAATGAATAACCAGTGGCTAAAGATCAGCACAAATTATTTCCTATGAAAGTAAGCTATGCCGTTGTAGAGAAGGCTTGTCTTGTCATCATATAGGGCAGGACAAGAATTATAACCATATTTGAAAAGGGGGTTGGGGTTGGCGGGAGGTATATTGGGGAGTGTGAAACTCACTGGTGGCAGCAGGGCTCCTCTCGGTGGCAATGTCCTCTTTGAAATCTCCCCTCCCCTCCCATATGTTGCAGTTTCAGTGCACTGATCTTTTGCACCAACTATCTAAATGACCACTAGGGGCACTGGGAATAGAGATAGTGAGTAAGGGTCTCCCTAGCTGTTCTACCTGTCTCTATGACCCCGGATATGACTCTTGTCTTCAGGTATTTCCTGAACTGAGTCTGAATCCCTTCCTTTCCTCTTATAAAGAAATAGAAACATCTCTCTCTCTCTCTCTCTCTCTCTCTCTCTCTCTCTCCCTACCTATTCATTATGTAGTTCTTTAGATTAAGGATTAGGTCTTTCCTATCCAAAGTGTACTTCTTCAATAAATCTACAGTATTCTCCATGTGTTTTCTCAAAATAGCTGCAACAATTAAACTCTGTAGTCTGCTCTGTAACTGGAGTGGGTAGCTTCTTTAGTGCTCTGCTGGTTAATCTGGGGGTAAAAATTACAACCTCCAACACCATCAACATATCGTGTTGCTCAAAGAGAACTACAGCCATCAGGAGGAGGACCCTGCTACCACTGCTAACCAGCAGGGAGCAACAAGTTTAGGAAATGGACAGCCCGCCCTCCTTCCCCAACCATTCCCCACCAATTTTGAGCCAAAAGTTCTCATTTGAGAATGTTCGCCTCAGCTCAGTTTTTTAAAAGGGGATAGGGGATGGAAGGATGAACACAGAAGTAAAGAAACATGCATTGCTTTAAAATGTTTTAACAGTGGGTAATATACTTGAAGGATGGGGTGGAATGAGCAATACTGCCAGCTGAACCAGCATTTTATTGTAGGCTGAGTGCTTTCACAAAGAAGCATGCCACTTATCTTCTTTTTATTTAATAAGTGGCAAAGCTACCCGTCCCTTGTAGCAATGCCTTATCACTTAGCTTCCTGAAGCCTGGGCACTTTGCCTCTCCACTGATGGAACACACATCTGCCCTGATTTGCTATAAGGTTGGAACAGCAGCGTGGTTCATTTCCTTCCCACAAGGCGACCCCTTCATTCATTATGTATGGACCGAAAAACCTACTCTCTTTGAACAAGGACTTATTGAACTATCACAACACAATATGGATGAGAGACGTCACAGTGGGCTCTTCACTGGTGGTGTAGGTCTGATTTTATAGTAGGTCTTATTTGACTAGGAAGCATGGTGTCTTGTAGAGAGGCATCAGGCAAAAATTCAGGTGCACCTCTAACAAATCATTGGGGGAGCTACATCTGTTGAATTTCTACTTGGACATCTTCCTTCCTTGGCCAATGCCATGCTGAAAGACCAAGGCAATGTGTGGGTGCATGGAGCCCCGTTTGTAAAGCCAGTGTAAAAAAAGAGTCTATTCAAAATAGTTACTGCTTACATAGCATGGTAGTTAAGGTAGGCAGCTTGACTTGCAGTTTCCATGCTTTTTAGAGCATAAGTGACAACTGTAAGCACCTTAGCTCTCATCTTGAATCAAAGGGTTGTTTTATATATATTTTAATACACATGGGCCCTGATCAGTGAAAGCTGCAGCCATAAGTGCAACGTCAAAAGAGTACTTCGCACATTATACACTTTTAGGTGTATGCCTAATATAGGCTAAAGCCATATATATTTGAAAATGTCAAGTGTGAATGTGACAAAGTGTGAATGGCTCATGTTGGCAAACATGTGTGTCCTACAGGCACACTCAAGGAACCTCAACGGGCTGCAGCTCCCCATCAAGTGTCAGAGTGCTGCTGCAAGGATGATTCTGGGCATCCTTGCTCGGCACAAGTTTTATAGCTATCCTGCAACAGCTTCACAGGCTGCCAGTTTGCTTTCAGGCCAGATTCAAAGTATTAATAATGACGTTAAGTAAGACCTACATGGCTCAGGTATATGTCGGACCACATTTACCCATACAAATCTGTCAGACTCTTCAGATCTTCATAGGAACACAGGAACATAGGAAGCTGCCATATACTGAGTCAGACCATTGATCTATCTGGCTCAGTATTGTTTTCACAGACTGGCAGCGGCTTCTCCAAGGTTTCAGGCAGGAATCTCTCTCAGCCCTATCTTGGAGAAGCCAGGGAGGGAACTTGGAACCTTCTGCTCTTCCCAGAGCAGCTCCATCCCCTGAGGGGAATGTCTTACAGTGCTCACACTTCTAGTCTCCCATTCATATGCAACCTTGATTATTTTTTAAAAGACTCTGAAGGCCATCTTTTTAAAAGAAGCATTTTAAAACGGGTCATCTCAGGCCCTGATCTTCATCTCAGGCCCTGATTTTTGCCCTGCCACTGACAGATGCAGTTCATGAGGGCCAGGCCAGGGCCTTCTCGGCTCTGGCCCCTGTCTTTAGATTGCCTTCCCAGAGGGACTTCTCCCACCTTCATTATTTTTTTTAAAGACTCTGAAGACCATCCTTTTTAAAGAAGCATTTTAAAACTGGTTTTAATTGGGTTTCTGGTTTTAATCAGGTTTAAAACTCATTAAGTCTGCAATTTTATCTTGCTGTTTTGTTTTTATGCTTTTTAAATAATTATGCATTTCTGTTTTATTATATTTTTATTGACAGTTGCCCTGAGCAGCAGTGTGCTAGAGGGTCAGAATAGAATTATTTAAACATCAAAAAATCAACAAAAAACCACAACAAGCCTGCATTTGCTGTTGCATGAGATGAGAAATAGCCCTAAAATGCATAGATTCCCTGCTTTAAAACACACACACACACACACACACACAGAGGAAGACTGAAAAATGGGTAACTATTCTGAAATCTCTCACTATGCTTATGTTAAGGCTGATCCTTAACTGATACTATTTTATAAAGAATAAAAGCTACATTTTAAGAAGGTTTCTTCTCCTCCTGCTTCCTCTTTCTATGCTCCGAGGAGAGGAGAGAACTTTTCTTTTGAGCACACTACAATTTTGAATGAGTCTTAAAGATATGGATGGCCATTTGCGTTCATGCCTATTTTACAGAATAAGGCAAATGCAAGCTCTGGTTTCCTATAAATTCCAATCCAGGTCATTACATTCTGAGCTGCTTCTGCACAGCGTAGGTGTGAGACATGAAAAGTGATGAGTGGGATAGACAGCACAGGGGAACATGATCCTGCATTAATAAGATCATTGATGCATGGCTGAGAAGTAGCACCTTCCTGGGAGCAGGGCAAAATGGGGTACAGGGAGCTAAGTGACTCATTTGAATGCCGACGACAGAACTGGAGCCCATCTGTCTTCACATTCTCTACATGCCTGGCCTTGGCAACATGGAAAGGTGCACACACGGTGGACTTGGCACGAAACACTTCATGGCTCCTTCTTAGTCTTGTTTCTGACTGCACATAATTTGTGCATGTGTATGTCTCTCCACCATATCTCTGGCAAAATAAAAAGTGCCTCACTCGAGGCTTAGATTTCCTCTATAGTCTCAGCTGGATGAACCAGATATATACCATGCCACAGGATGTCTAGGGTTCACCTGCATTCCTGTGGAACAAACTGTTCATTATTCTCATGTTCTTCCTTTTCTCTCTCCCCCCTCCTCACAGATGCTCAAGGGCTTTAAGGTGGCAACAGAAGGACCTTTAAGGCTCACAAGTGAGACTAAAGCTAAGGAATTGATTACCTGGGTATAATTAGCCTGGAATGAGATTGTGCTGGCTTTTGGGAAATGGCGACTTGTGTTGAAAGGTTCCTGCTTAAAAAGAGATGATCTGCATGCTTAAAAATGACTTCAGCTGCTGTTGTGGCCACTCAGGAACTGTAAAAAGAATCCAAAAGGGATGACACATGTATGGTGCCTGCATCAGGAAACAGGAGATAAGCATGCCACTGGAATTAAGCAGTAAAAATATACATCATGTACACATAATGCAAACATAGAGAGTATAATCAGCTAGAGCAGTTGCATTTGAATGACATAAAATTAAGATGATGCTTCACTTCCCCATTTAATTCCATATTTATTTATTTATTTTAAAAAAATCTCCGTTTGTCTCAATTGTGCCATTATATCCACTCTTCAAATAACTGGAAGATAATAACTGATCTCATTGTTTGTGCTCTGGTTCCCAAATGTTTGCTACTAATCTTAGCTACATATCATGATTGTTCAAGAGCACAGAATAACAGTAGCCAAAAATCATAGGGAGCTTTTCTGGCCCACTAGAAAACAATTCAGAAGTCACCATCTGCTAATACCTTTCTGAAGACCACCCCAAATGACACAAAGTTATGAGCAATAAGCTTTTGAGTTCTGCAATACCCTTCATTATGGTTGCTGGGTGTTAAGCAAACCAAAAGCAGAGGAGAGATGGGGGGAGAAAAAGCTGGGCATGGTGCAAGAATATGCCATGTGCAAACATAAGTGCCTTTCTGTTTCCACATGGCACTTTTGGATCCAACTCCTCATGTGTTATTTTAAGCATACACAGGTACAAAGTACCTAAAGCTGCACACAGTCAGATGGCATGCTGGTCCCTTGAGGAACCTGAATACTGTGGCTCTCAAGATTTCAAAAGACTTCTCAAGCATGAATATACTTTTAGATAGACTTGATAAACTTCTTGTAGACATCATGTAAGAGAGGCTCTCCTGAGCATCCCACCATCTTCTGAAGCACACTTGTGGGTGACATGTGGCCAAGCCTTCTTGTTGGTGGCCCCAGCTTTTTGGAGCTCCTCCTGATTTTAGGCTTGCTTCTTCCCTGTTTAGTTTTAGGTGGAACACTTAAAAAAAAATTCTAGTAGGCGTTCCCATGGCTATATATTTCTTCTGTGACCAAGGGTGCCCTGATACATTATTGTTTTTCTCCCTCTGCTTTTATGATTTTCTATGCTGTTGCATTTAATGGCCAAGATCCAATGCAGCATTGCCTCTCCATAACACTGTGCTGTGGAGCTCTGAGCCTTTCCAAGGCAGTACCAGAGTTACACAAACAGCTATTTTGCACAACCCTGATACTGACTTTGAGCATCCCCACAGTGCAGTGTTATGGAGACATAATGCTGTGCTGGATGTCAACCACTGTGTTAGAATTGTGTGATACTGTATTTTAAAAATGTGTTGTAAGCAGCCATGAATTCAAACAGCAGCATATAAATCTTTTAAATAAATATATACATAAATAAATAAATATGATCACAATTGGCTTTATAATGATACAGAATCTCAAATATGAGAATCCTGTGAAGAGTATCTCCTGAGAAAGCTTTCTCTGAGGACTCTTAGGTACACACATAGATAGACAGATAGATAGATAGATAGATAGATAGATAGATAGATAGATAGATAGATAGATAGATAGATAGATATTAGCTCTTTATAGAATGTGCCTTTGAATCTCTGGGTGATTCAGTTCAGCTGGCACTGTGAAGCAGCAAGATTTTTATTCTTATTGAATTGTACTGACAGTGGAGAAGAGCTTTCCTGCTGCCTTTGCCACCACAGCCAAAGAGGTGGTTGGGGGGGGGGGGGAATAAATAGGACAGCTGCTACAAGCCTATGATAGTCTCCCTTGAATTTTTGTGGAATTTATTTGTTGTTCCCTCACATCACTGAAATGGGCCCCATTTCAGGCGAGGGTTTGAACTGTAATTGGTCCGCCAAATTTGAACTGAAAGGGCTCTAATGAGAACGTTTGACTTAGTACTAGTAAGGAGTGCTTGTTCAAAACAGGAGAGGCCTTGCTGGCTTCTTCTTGATGGGAAACAATTTCCTGCTTGGGAGCATGTAATTCTCAGCAGTCATTCTCTGCTTCCTGAACCGAAAGGGGAAGCAAAGGAAAGTACATGCTCAGAACAGAAGACAACTCTGAATTTAAGACAACCCCCTTAAAAACCGAGGTTAAATAGAGGTTATATCTGTATTTATCAAAAAAGAAGAGGAGGCTGAATTTAAGACCACCCCTTTATTTCTAAGATCAAAGAACCTGGAAAAAACCTAGTCTTGGATTCAGGTAAATCTGGTAAATCCTATGGTTTACAGAAGGAAATTACATTTCTGCCAACAGGTGGGGAGATTACTATTCCCACTCACATTGCAAAAATGGTGGCAGTACATACATTTCATCTAGTCCCTCAATTCAGTCAATGGTCACATTGGAAGTTACAGCTCTACATATGCGTTACCGTGTGAATGCATCTCTATATCCAGTCTGGCCAAGGATCCAGAGGCGCTCTTACCCCTGGAAGTCCAGGCCAAAGTCCAGGGCCTCCACACCCCCTGGGGCCCCCCAATCCTCTTTAGTCTGTCCCAAGTGGTGTGGTTGCCGTGCCGTGCTACTGGCCCACGCTGCACCAGGCAGCCACACATGACCTCTGCTTTAGAGACAGAAGGGGGAGTGGGAAAAGAAAAATGTGGAATGGGAATATCTTAAGTTGTGTGTTGAAAAGTTTCTGCTAATGCACATCTGCATAAATAGACCTGTTTTATATTCTTACATTCTTATAAGTTCAGTTGCTGTTTGTGTCCTCAAATATGTTAAAAATACTGTGTGTATCACGATGTGTGTGTGGTGGGGGGGGCGATGATGCTTAACTTGGAGTGTGGTGGGGACCCCCAAAGGCCTTTAGGTCCAGGCTCCAGAATTACCTAGGTGCACCTCTGCAAGGATCTCTTCATCCAGCATGGAATCTGTGCTTCTGTGTACAGATCCCCTTTTCGGATCATGTCACAAATGTGATGAGCATGTGAATCCTGATTTGACATAAGAATTACGCCTCTCATATAATTTACTTATTTTGTCCTTTCAAATGTAACTGTATATGCTTGAATTCTGAAGTCCTTTTGCCCCTTTCCATTTCTCTGTTGACATTTAGATTGTAAGATACTTAGATCAAGGACTTGTCTTTTGTTTATCCTACTCAGTAAATCACCATGTATAGGTGATATAAATGGATAATATTTTAGAAGTAAGCCAGTATAGCATTGCTAGAACTGATTGCTAGAATTAGAAAGGAGATTGCTAGCATTTGAAAACTTTTAATTGTGCAGCTGCATTTTTGAAAGCTGGAGAGATGCAACAGTAAAAATTAATGTCAATTTGTATTGACATCCTATTGTTTCCTACGAAAGTCTGTAATGACACCTGCAATCAGGGATACAGTCCTTATGCCCCTGAATATTCCTTCTGGATAATACAGATTGCTATCAACACACACTGAGATATAGACTTTATTTACGACTACAAAAGGAACAGATGTGGGACCAGCCATAAAAATGCAGTTCTCTTTAGAAAGGAAAATGCCTCAGTGTTGGAAGCAGGCAAGATTCCGTCCTCCCCCAACCTACCCCTACAACAATTTTTATCATGCTAAGATTATTTTTAGCCATGTTAAGAAAGGAGATGAAAGTTTGACATGACCAAGACAAAGTAAAATATAATGAGGCTATTCCCATGATCAGGTGAAATCGGGCTAGGGGAGCCTAGCCTAATTTCGCCTGACCATGAGAACCACCAGGCTCTCAGGCAAGCCCAGTGGCCTCCAAGCGGTTAACCCGCTTAAGTAACCTCCCCCTAAGCCCAGGTTAGTGGAGCGAGCACTCCGCTAACCCGGGCTCTACGATTGTGAGTTGACACGGTGCGGATCTGCACCGTGGCAATTCACGAGTAGACCCCCGACTGGGAGGCTTAAAAGCAGCCTCCCAGCTCGGGGGGTCTCTCCAGCGTGCCCTGTGAGCTCGCGCAGGGCATGCTGGAGCTTCCGGGGGATGTGCGGCCCCCAATCCCCCCCAGCTCCGTAACAGAGCTGGCAGTCATGTGGGTGGCCGGTTCAGCCGCCTGCAGCAGACTGACTGCTCATCTGCGGGGAGCGTAGGCTTAGCCCGCTCTCCCCGCAAACCCCATCCAGGCTCTTTTCACTGATTGTGAGAAGAGCCTCAATAATGATTTTCTTAAAGGTAGTCTAAACGCAATGAGAACAATTCTGCAAAAGCTAAGGCCTTTTGACACATTGAGGTCATTCTCATGAACGTACTGGGGAGAGAAGGTGGAGGGATCTGCACACAATCTTCCTGCCCTTCCAAACTGGGCTGCTTGTTTCACACACAATCGGCGCTAAGGCGAGCAGCACAGCTGGGAGCCAGAGGTGTAAGTCCTCTGGCATCCCACAATGCACTATGCCAGAAGTGTGGTGCATTGGAGGATTCCCCCGCTGCCTGGCACTCTTGCTGTCCGTCTTTGTACACACTCAGGCTGCAGGCATCCTGAGCGTACACACAACCAGGGACTGTGGTAGAAGGGTGTGCTTGTACCCAGCATCCTTCTACCTCGGTAAAAGTCCAGGGGGATAACTCGGGCTACCAACGTGACAGCCCTACCAAGTGGGGCTGTGCAAGCCTGGGTAGGTCTACTCATGCACATGCCCTAATTATATTCCACACCCATACAATTGGTATACAATGCATGCACGTACAGTTATTCATACACTGGGCCAGTTCATATGATACTTCATCCACCTGCCCCTTTACGCTTAATAACAACATGCATACTTTCTGAGCATGCACATCCTTTCCCCATCCTGGTACACCAAGGTACCTTTCCCTAATCATATGGAAGGGGGCAGTTTTTCTGAACTGCTCTTCTACTGTGTTAGAAATATTAGTATAAACTAGTATTTCTAGCAAGCATGGAGGGCTGGTTTGAACTAACTTACTCCTGCTAACTGGTGCCTGAAAGGAGGCACCTTTTTAATGTGTTGATTCTCTTTATTTAGCAGGGGGAGAGCAACTGGCCCTATCCACCCCCAGCATAGTACCTCCAGTGACTGTTGCTGGTGTCTATCTTATGTTTCATTTTAGACTGAGAGCCCATGGAGGACTGGGATCCATTTTATTTATATATTATTTATCTATGTAAACCATTTCGGATACTTTTGTTTAAAGCAGTATGTAAATATTTGTTGTTGTTGTTATACTAACTTCCCTTCCCATAAGATTATAGAAAGGCACCCCAATGCATTGGGATGGGGAATACTGTACATGTTCATACAACAGATGAAATATTATCCAAACCAGCCCATGATACATGGGAATATACAATGCCCATGATACAGTATACAAGCAATAGACAATATAAACACATACAATAGCACATTTCCTATCTGTATCCTGCATTTGAAGGGGTTTATATCTAGGTATCACATTTTAAAACTTATTTTGAAAAATGTACAGACACCTGAACATACATACTGCACATAATGTCTTAATTATCGCAACTTGAGTTGCAACTAACTCCTGAAAACAAAAGAAATAGAAAGAATAGAACTAAAGCAATAGAAAGCTTCCCTTGTCTTGGTTTTCTCCTGCCTGGAATCCTTCACCTATTAGTGTAGATAGGGGAAGTTTCCACCCATCTGGAGGACATTTTGTTCCCCCACTAAAGGGGGAGTCTTTATTAATACCATTCCTGTACAAAGATGTCATGTATTAACCAATGAATCCTTTAAATAAGGTAAGTGTGACTTGCTGCAAAGAGAGGTTTTACGATTGTCATATTCTATCCAGTAAACCTTTATGTTTTCTTGTTTAGAATTTTGTCCCAGTGAGGATCCTGTAGAGAGTGTGGAGAGGGGACGGAGTCAGAAAGGAAAAGGGAGGGTAAAGAGAAGCAGAAAACAGAGATGTTTCTGAATAAACTCTTAGTGAAATAAATCTACATAAGATTACTTTGTGTTTGTGAGAGAAGCAGCTATAAAACAATTATTTACAAGGCTTCTGACTTCCTCTCCGTGAGGGAAACTTACCCACATTGTCATGCTTGAATTCACACAAGTGAGAAGAAAAGAAGCATTTTTACTAGTTCACATGGGCAATGTGTATGTGATCACATGAAAATGATGTGTGATAAAGGATATTTTATCCTGAATAATCCTCTCAAGTAAAAGTTTCTGTGCATCTAAAATATAGGTGTTTCTTCTTAGAACATTGGATGATATGCTTTGAAAGTTATATAGATAACTGTAGGAAACATCATAAAGGAAAAGTGTGCCATCGAGTTGGTGTCGACTCCTGGCGCCCACAGAGCCCTGTGGTTATCTTTGGTAGAATACAAGAGGAGTTTACAATTGCCTCCTCCCGCAGAGTACGAGATGATGCCTTTCAGCAAATACAATGTTCAACTTATTTATTTATTATTTATTTATTATTAAAACTTTTATACCGCCCTTCCAAAAGGCTCAACTTACAGTACCTTATAATGTATCTTTAAAATATTATAATATAAACATTACATTTAATCTTTCTAGTCTAGTATAGGAAACATCAATGTAATGTTTATATTGTAATATTTTAAAGATACATTATAAGGTACTATAAGTTGAACACTGTATTTTGTGCTTTTAATATTTGTTAAGAATTGTTTTGAATATGTGATGTTTTTATTGATGCATTTCTATCAAAGGTGAAATTATTTAAAATGCTGGTTAAAAATGGTTCCTTTTTTCTTTCTAAATGTATTATGTTATCTTGGGAAATATCAAATAAAAAGTTTAGGAAAGAATTATGCCTGACAGTGTTAACTGAAAGCAGCATTCACTTTTAGGTAGAGGACAGGCATAAAACCTTGAAAATCTTTAAGTTACAGGACTATTTGGATGTGATGTACAGGTGCCCCTCGTTATCCACAAACTCTGCATCCTTGGTTTTGCAGATCTGCAGTTGGGCAGTAGAGACCTGACCTCATTAAGTGCGGTTTGAGAACTAATGGAAATGCACCTACCTGTGTGGCTGAGAGCCATTTTGTGGCTCTAACATACATACAAACAACCCCCTGATTTTTCATGGAAAATCGGCAAAACTGAGAGTTTTGAGGGGCATTGCTGGACAGCTGGAGACCTGCAAAGCATGATATGGTACTTTACTTCTCTGATTTCTGCCATTTAAAGCCTTTTAAAGCTGTTTTTTAGTCTCCAGGAACCTAAAACTGCTCCCCCCCCAATTCCCAAGGTCTTGTTATCCGTGGTTGTAGCCGAGACCAGAACCCCAGTTGGATAACAAGGGCCACCTGTAGTGTATCTGCACATGGATGAATTATAATCTGAATGAGACTGAATTCCCTTTGGAACATACTTGTTTGAATCCCACTAGTGGCTCAGCTGGGCAAACAGACTTGTCCATTAGCAGCAAGCCACTGGCTGCAAATGCACAGCAAACTGAAAGAAAGGAGTCTGGGCTCCCACCACTTGCCAGCAATGGTCCACCTGAGCAGCAGGATGGGAGGGAGGATGTGGAAAGGGCAGCAGAGAGCACAAGGGCACTTGTGAGCAGTTTTATCACCGGGCAGTTTTATAAGGTCCCAGGGCACTTAGAAGCAGCTAAATGCCTCGTTCAGGCAAATCGCTATCAAAATGTAAAACCTGCAGGGTGAGCAGACTCACAAAAACTAACAACCCAGAAAAACGACACCTTTTTTACGCTGGATAAATGACATCATAGCACTAAATTGCAGTGATTAAATTCAACAGAAGGCATCCAACATATGAACGGCACCCTGTGGTCAGCGTTGGCACTGCGGTGTCACAAAACAGGAAGTGTGAAAGCACACTTCAGAGATACGTCCTGACCCCATTTTATGTTCTACTCTGGAAAGTGCCCTGGAGGGGACAGGGAAAGTGTGTGGGATGCACAGTGTTATTTAAGGAAAGAGCAGCAAGTGCCTGTGAGGAGTAGGAAGTGGATGTGTGGGTCCACGTGTGGGTCTCACTACCTTGTGGGAAAGCCTAGTTTAATTAACAGAATACTAATTGTGAGTCTGAGGATTCAACCCTCTATTCATACAGAACTACTGATGAAAACAAATTATTCTAATGAAGAATATATTGGTGGTAAGAAGGAAGGAATTATATTCACTGAAGGAATATTATTATTATTATTTCTTGTTTACACAGTCAGACAGGTGTTATTGACTGGTTTGTTTTATCCAGACATCGAGTCCTTCCCAAGGACCTGGGATGGCAGAATTTTATTGTCAATTGTTATAGATAGCGTCGCAGAATATATTATTATTATTATTATTATTATTATTATTATTATTATTATTAAAATGGATCAGGGTGGTTTACACAGAGAAATAATAAATAAATAAGATGGCTTCCTGTCCCCAAAGGGCTCATATTCTAAAAAGAAACACAAGATAGACACCAGCAACAGTCACTGGAGGGGTACTGTGCTGGGGGTGGAGAGGGCCAGTTGCTCTCCCCCTGCTAAATAAAGAGAAATACCATGGTAAAAGGTGCCTCTTTGCCCAGTTAGCAGGGATATAATTGTATTCTGTCACTTTTTTTTTGTCCTTTCCTTTCCTTACAAGAACAAGTACACAATCTCTTGAAAGTGGTCAGCTGGCCATTAGTAGGGGAGGACTGAGAGAACTGCTACTGTGAGGCTATTAAATTTCTACAGTGCAGGCCCAGAATGTCAACTTTATTCCCCCAAACTGTATTTTTGGATCTCTTGCTTAGCAGGTAAAGAGGGAAGAACTGATGCGAAAACATTCACCAACCATTTCATCACTTAGCATATAACTTGTGCTGTTTGCAGACAGAAACCTGAGTAAATGGGGAGCTGAGTGAAAAACAAGCCTTTAAATTAGGCCTCAAGAGGGGAAAACAAACCTTTAATCCTTGCACATGGTAAATAAACCTGCCTCCTTCAGCCATTATGTGTGGTGAACAAAGCCAATGATAACACATGCCTCAGTACATACAATGACTGAGCAAGACCATGAGAGAGACTTGACAGCCCTCTTTTTTGTGTTTGTTCAGAGACATTTTGTGAGGAGATAAAGGTTTCTCCTCTGCAGACTTATTTGTGGCACTGTTTAGTGTCATGAACTTGACTGAACTTTATGATGGAAATACCACCACCACAACCTTGTTGGGGGCCCCATGCACTTACAGGTCTCCTCATAAAAGACTTTTTGTGTTGACTCTAGAGTTAGCAACCAGAATGTGTGCACTAAACTGAGTCAATTTTCTATAATCACCACAGCAGAGAAAACAGAAGGCCCATGACCTATGATTCAAGGAAACCTGAAGTAAATAAAAAAAGAGAGTGGTTTTCTTCTACTAAACTACACAGGCAGAGGTGGGAGAGAAATCATAGCACACCATTATCAGTATAACTTGGTGTATCTCTTCTGTATATCCTCAGCATATTTTTCCCCTGCTCTCTCTCTTTCTCTCTCTTAAGTTTTCTTTCTCAAAAATTTATCATTTGCTTCATTTGCTTCCTAACATTAGATTTATTTAAACAAACAAACAAACAAACAAAAAACCTCCTAGTGCCTTGAGGCACAAATTTACACATACAGGGACTAAGCAATGAGAAGAACAGGCTTTTTCCAATATATTTATTAGGGATGTGCACAAAACCAGTTTTGCCAGTTTGGCTCAAATCCAAACCGGCCCAGCCTACTCAAGGAGAGTCCAGCGGGGAATCTTCACTGGATTCCCCTTTACCAGTATAGCTCCAAACGTGCTTGGTTCAAATATTTGGGTTTGGTTTGAACTTGGACTGTCCAAGGCCAGTCTGGTTTGACCTGGAACCCATCAGACCAACCTGTTCGACATCAAGCCCAGGTCGAACCGAGCCGGTCCATGCACACCATTAATATTTATGTGGTATCCTTTCACTATCCATCCCAGGTGCGCAGGGAATGCCGCACAAAAGAAAACCCGATGCATCAATCTTACTGACCCTTCCATTATCTTTGAAATAAATAATTTTCACCAGGACATCAGCGCCTACTCCCTCATCCAAACCTATAACCTGACAATATGACATGGATTCCATCTGACCTTTGTTTTTTTTGCAATTCCTATCTAACATTTTGCACTTAGGAAAGAGTACATAACATGGATAGAATTATGTTATGAGCTCTTAGCACTGAACATAAAGCTTAGTGCTATTTGTCTCCATTATAAAATAACCAAATACAACTTCTTTTCAACCAGAACAATATAATGGGTAGCATTTGGGATTCGTTGAGATTTGAGCTAAAATTTCTTTTTGGCTTGTGTTTTCAGGGCCAAGTCTCTGTACCACAGAAAAGCTACAGATAACACCTGGCATAGCATAGAAGCTAATAATATGAACTAGGACATTCTTAATTCAAATGTTAATGGCCCACATGCTGTGCTGTGAGTGTGGAAGATACAGCATCCACCTGTGCTCTGTGTGTGTGTGTGTGTGTGTGTGTGTGTGTGTGTGTGTGTGTGTAAACCCACCACAGCAGGGCAACTCCATTCTGATTTAAAGTTGTGCCAGTTGAGTGATGTGATGCCCATTAAGCATTGTGTCACACAACTGCATTTGTGTCCTTTAAATTGGAGCCACAACACCACCAGTGTTTACACATACATAGCAGCATGAGCGAGTACTCAACCTCTCACATTTCACTGTGAGGTATGTGGGTCACTGAATTTGTGGTTGAACAATTTAGGTGAATTTAGATTAAAAAATTTCCTTTTCATCTTTATTAAGTGGCAACATAGCAGACAAGCCACTATATGAAGCCTTAGTCTCCCATCTGCGATATGGGAAAATAGAGGTGTGGCATTTTTGAGGCAGTGCATCTGTCCAACAGCATTCTCACCATGTTCAGTACAAATAGCGTAATTGCTACTTGATATCTGAGTGAAATGAAGGAGGCAATGGTTAGACCACTTCTTAAGAAGCCTTCTCTGGACCCCTTAGTGATGGATAGTTACAGGCCAGTCTCCAATCTCTTTTGGTTGGGCAAGGTGATTGAGAGAGTGGTGGCTTACCAGCTCAAGGAAGTTTTGGAGGAAGCTGATTATCTAGATCCATTTCAAACTGGCTTTAGAGCTGGCTATGGGGTTAAGACAGCCTTGGTTGGCCTGATGGATGACCTCTACCAGGGAATCGACAGAGGGAGTGTGACTCTGCTGGTTCTTCTGGATCTCTCAGAGGCATTGGATACCATCGACCATGGTATCCTTCTGGATTGCCTGGGGGAGTTGGGGATAGGGGGCACTGCTTTTCTGTGGTTCCACTCCTATCTCTCGGGTAGATTCCAGGTGGTGGAGCTTGGTGACAGTTGCTCCTCAAAATGGGAGCTGTTATATGGAGTCCCTCAGGGCTTCATTTTGTCACCAATGCTTTTTAATATCTATATGAAGCCTCTGGGTGAGGTCATCAGGAGATTTGGTGCAAGGTGTTATAAGTATGCTGATGACACCCAAATCTACTTCTCCTTTTCATCTTCATCATCAGGAAATGGCATTCATTCCCTAAATGAATTTTAGGGCTACCTTAGAGAGTGCCTTCTTTGGTATGATCTCCATTGCTCATTGATGTCATCTGGAGAAGTCCGTCTCCAGTTACCACCGATACATCTGGTGGCAACTCGGAACCAGGCCTTTTCTGTAGCTGCTCCTGGCCTATGGAATGCACTCCTAGCATATAGCCGCAGTTTAGGCTCACTGTTGGCCTTTAAAAGAGCCCTAAAAACTTACTTGTTTGGCCTGGCTTTCCAAGGTTTTTAAATTGTTTTCTAAATGTATTAATTAGTTTTAAATGGTTTTTAATTGTGTTTGAATTGTTTTTATATTGTTTTTAGCACTGTGTCTTAAATGGTGTGTGTTTTTATGTCTTTTTAAGTTTGTTGTACATTGCCCAGAGCCTTTGGATGGGGTGGTTTATAAATGCAATTAATTAATTAATTAATTAATTAATTAGATGCCTGCCTAGAGGCAGTAATGGGCTGGATGAGGGACAACAAATTGAAACTAAATCTAAGCAAGATGGAGGTGCTTATTGCAGGCGCTCAGAATTTGAGGGATGCAGTAGAGCTTCCTGCACTGGATGGGGTTGTACTCCCCCAGAAGGAGCAGATATGCAGCTTGGAAGTACTCCTGGACCCAGGCCTCACCCTGGTATCTCAGGTGGAGCCTATGGCCAGGAGTGCTTTCTATCAGCTTCAGGTGATTCTACAGCTGCATCCATTCCTTGAAGAGGATGACCTCAAAACAGTGGTGCATCAGCTGGTAGCCTCCAGGCTTGACCATTGCAATGTGCTCTATGTGGGGCTGTGTTTGTACATAGTTCAGAAACTTCAGTTAGTTCAAATGTGGCAGCCAGATTGGTCTCTGGGGCAACCCGGAGAGACCATATTATGCCTGTTTTGAAACAGTTGCACTGGCTGCCGATACGTTTCCGGGCAAAATACAAAGTGCTGGTTATTACTGTTAAAGCCCTGAACAGCTTAGGTCTGGGTTACCTTAGAGAGTGCCTTCTTCTACATGATCCCCACTGCATGTTAAGGTCATCTGAGGAGGTCCATCTTCAGGTACCTCTGGTATGTCTGGTACCAATTTAAAATCAATTAAATTGATTCTAATTGTTTTTATTTTAATGTAAACCACCCTGAGCCATTTTTGGAAGGGCGGTATAGAAATCAAGTAAACAAACAAACAAACAAATAAGCATAATTGTATTTTGGGATTCTAGAGTCAAGTTCTTTGAGATTCAGGGGTTGTGGTTTTGGCTGCACAGTTAATTATTTTGTGCTAAAGATTGGTACTGTTGCCATGGTGGTGTCTGATTCCTTCCAGTCTAAGTACAGAGTAGCCAGAGAACCAACGCTCACTATTACTAATTACTCAGCCAACAAATATACCTTTCATTTCTACCATGTGAGCAGCCAATTAAAACTGTGTGCCTGACATCATGCTAAAAACCATCAAACCCAGATGCAGGCAAAGCCCTTTTGGGAACTCCCTCTGGGAAAGATTCACAGGACTGCCACCAATGATCTCAACTGTCATAAAAGAGCAAGGAGAGAATGGTAGGTACCCTGGCATGAGATTCTTGGGGCTTTTCCATTTTTAATTCATGTTTGGGAGAGAGAGTTCTCAAAATCCGGGGTAGGCTTCCCTATGAAAGGTTGCTGGATATGTGGGAGCTCCTCCTGAACCCCATAACTGCAACTGAAATGTTTTGTAGCACTCCAACTTGGCTTATTTATCAAGTGATATACTTGCAGGTTACAATGGTGCCAAAATCGCAGTACTGTATATTATATCTTCCTCCTCTGCACAGTAATGTTTAGGAATACTTATTGCATGATTCTGCATGTTGTGAGTTGTCCACCCATTACAGTGGATGGAAACCACTGACATGGAGCAGAGCAGGAAAACTACCTGAGAATGCAGTGTCATGTTGTCCGTACTCCTAAACATTACTGAAGGGAAGAGATGGCCTTGCCTTTGAGATGCTGTTTTGGGCAGCTTCTCTATCAAAACTGCAATGTGTAAACTGCTGTAAGAGCTCATCTATACAACCAACAGGATCATGGGTACAGCCCTTGAACACTGTTGGGAGGGAGACTGCATGTTCTAATGCTCCTCATGCAAAATAAAATAAAGTGATCAAGGTCCTCAATCATAGACAACGAACACATGAGAATGGTTGGGCTAGAATTCCTCTCCTTGACATATTCAGTTCCTTTTTTTGTTTAATAGGCTAAGGGTCAAGCATGTAATCCTCCACTTGCAATCTGTTGTACAGTCAACCAACCAGTCAGCCAATCAGTCCTTCTGCAGTACGGACTTGTACAAGGAAGGCTCTACCACCCTGCTTCTTGTCTCCACCTTCTTCACCTCAGAAGGTGGCAGCCCAGTGTGGAGACTCAGTGCAGGGAAATATTCATTCATTCATTCAGACAGACAGACATTACCATTATATAATAGAATTCATTCCCACACCCCACTGCCAAAAAAACACAACACCCCAAATCAAACAACATCCCACAACCCCAAAGCCAACAACTAAATTACATGCTCATTTATGTTATTCTACTGCTCCTGATAATACTTGTGATACTGCACAGACCCTCTTGCCCTACCACCTCCCCAAGGCCTGCACAAATGGTGGCCTATCCAGTTAAGTACAGCCCCTAAGCTACGTATGAGGCCCACCAGGGGCTCAGTGATTCCCATATCTTTGCCACCTGCCTAGAACTGCAAAAACTGGGGAAGGCTGTCAGGCACCTGGAGACGTAGCTGGAGGGCTGCATTTGGCTCAGTAGGTCACACACGGTGTGTGCCTGATCGATACAGTGAGTATGGCTGGGAGGATGTCATATAGAACCACTGCAGTGAAATTTGAGCTGGTCATATGGTACTTTGCTTTATACAATAGGGGACTCTTTTTCAGACTGGTTATATGCCTTTGCTATGACCCCTTTGGCCTAGCCTGCTCGACATAAAGAAGCTCCCAGGCTCTTGTGAATGGGACCCTCTGTGTCTTTCTCCCTGCAAGGATTTGTGCCTCATTTTATCGCTCTACTCATGCAGTTGTAAGACTGAGGAAATCTGAGCTGCAGTGCTGCTAAGAGGTTCTGTTGAGAGTTCAGTTTAATGAAGGGCAAACTAAGATTTGTCCAACAAAGCTCCTTTTTTTTCCCAGGCTCCCAAGACAAAGTTCTCTATATTTCTCTTCTTAACCTTCTCATAAGCATTTAGCACACAAGGCCTTATAATAACAGGGGTTTAGAATCTTACTAATATCTAAGAAAGATTTAGGAACTGACCTTCCTATGAGTGCTTTTCCTTTTCCTTGAGATTCATGGAACAACTTTGTACGTTAGTTAGAAGACCTGATTGCAAATGAAGAAGAAGCTGTATTGTTAGGTGTGTGTATGTGTTTTTTTAGTGTTCTCTCCTAACTTTTCAAAACTTCCTTCTTAGTAAATTTCAGATGGTCTCTAGTCACAAAGCCCCAAGACAGGGCACCACAGAGATATGGATACTTAAGGGTAAGATAGGAGCTCAGGTTCAGGCATTATGTCTGAGTACGGGCAGTGGGGGCGTGGACAGGAGCGCACCAGCTAGCCACCTACATCCCAAGCACCAATGCACCTGTACCCATGACTTTCACACCGTACTGGCTATGTTCCTGGGCCACCATGCATTCAGTGCTTGTCTTCAGAGGGCAGTGCCAACCACAGGGAAGGCTCCTCTATAGCAGGGCTGCACAACTTCAACTCTGCCGCTGTTGCACTACAATTTTTGAACTACAACTCTCATCATCCCTGACTATTGATCGCTGTGACTGGGGATTATGGGAGTTGTAGTCCAACAACAGCTGGAGGACCATTGTGCAGCCCTGCTCAATAGGATAGTTGATGATCCCCAAGGTTCCTCAACATGTGCAGAACTCTCCTTGCATTTGACACTGTTCTCTACAGACAAGCATCAAACACACAGAGGTCTGATATGTGGCCAGCGAGCATATTGGTGTGGAGCATGGCTAGCAAGTGTGTTACCTTTGCAATACATAATGCTTGCCCAGGGCTAAGGATTCAGTGGAATGAGTCTTCAAATGGAAATCCCATGCTGCACACTTGTATCAGTGTGGGGCATGGGAATAGAACAGCAAGCGAGGATCCAAAGAGCTGCATTACATGCTCCAAGGAATCCCCCTGCTTGAAGAACAGACCCCTATTCTATACGTGAAACTGCACTTCTATATGTGAAACTGCCTGTGGGCCTCTCAGAGGCATCTGGTGGGCCACCGTGTGAAATAGGATGATGGACTAGATAGGCCTTGGGCCTGATTCAGCAGGGCTCTTCTTATGGTCTAATGAGACAGGAGGACTTCCCCTGGCAACTACCCATGCCTCTCTAAAGGAAGGCCCCCTCGCAATTGAAGACTCCTGCCTTGAAATTAAAAGCAAAATAATGCAGTATGGGGCTGTTTTTTTAAATCCCTGCTGTAAATTACTGCTGACATAGCTGTTGCACATGTCAGAGTGAAGTGTTTGTTTTGCTTACTTGCTCAAAGCACAGGTAAAAAAATGTTCTGTGAAGTTCATGCCACAAATATATTCTGTTATTATCTTTAGTCAACATTTAGTAATACGTTTCCAGTGGCAATGGAACTCCCATTATGAACAGGAATTGTGTACCTAAATATCTCCCCCTCCCCCCCACACACACTTGCATTAACTCCCAAGCTGATAAAGTGTTTTCAATTACAGCACCCTCGTCGCAAAGAAAGACATGTGCATATGAAAAATGTATGTTTTGATTGTGTCACAGGGAAGCTGAACATTACATTGCATTACATGGCTTGTAATAAAATTGAGGATGAGCGATGTGAATACTAGAATGCGGACAATGTAGAAGACTAGTGTTCATTATTGCAGCATCTGCTGGTGCTGCTATAAATAAAGGCCTTTCTCCATTTCCCCATTATGAACTGCTAATTTCATGAATTTATAACATGAGCTAGAAAACTCATTCATGGCTGATGTTTTGAATATGTTGTCTAAAGAGTGGAACAGCCCCAGAAAAAGGGGCTGCACCAAAAGCTAGAAGGAAAGCAGCAGACAAAGACCGGAGGTGCAGAAATTATTTAATAAATAATTCCTGGTGTATTTTGCTAACCTTAACCAGGACATAACTTTGTTCAACAGTTAGAGACATACAGGGTGCGAGTCCAGTTCTCAGTTCCTGGGGTGTGAAGACTCTTGGCAGACATGTCATTCGAACCTGTCAAAGTCTGGTTTCTGAGCCTTCTGCCTAATATCCACTCAACATTCTCCATCCAGCTTCAAATGTAGGTTAAAAATGGCAGAGACTAAGCCGGGTCTCATGATCAGTGAGACCCAGTTTGTGCAGCAGAGTGGGGAGAGCGGGCTAAGCCTGCTCTCCCCGCACACGAGCAAGCGGGAGCCCTGGGCGGCCGGATCAGCTGCCCACACCGTGATGGAGCCAGTGGGGGCTGGGGAGAACGGGGGCCGATCGGCCCCTGGAAGCTCCAGCATGCCCTGCTCGAGTGCGCAGGGCATGTTGGCGAGACCCCCAGAGCCAGGAGGCACCTTTTCACCTCCCCTCCGGGGGTCTCCTCCTGAGTAGCAGAGGAGGGAGGAGGAATACTTCCTGACACATTCCTCCCCCTCCCCTTCTGGAGAGGGAGCCCAAGTGTCACATGCAAGAGAACCAGGGATACAAAAGGGTTCTAACCTCACTCTAATTCAGCTTCCGTTGCCCTCAGTGATGTCATCACACTCACTAGATGATTCTATTGGCTGGGTTGTACAGGAGAGATCAGAAGAAATAAATGGCACTGAAGCAGCAGCAGCTTGGGGAAACAGATTGTGAACAGCTGCAGACAGTGTCCCCCCCATCCAGAATGGGGGGGAGGGGTTGGAAGAAACTACTTTACCCCCTCAATTCTGCGGTGTTTATAGGCGAACATTCAGTATAGCCCTAGTACTGATAGATCTGTCATAGTTTTTAAAAATGAGAATTTATATCAAAGAATAATTATTGGTTCAATGGCAGTTTGCCATTGGGCCGAGGAGAAGTGGCCGCCGCCAAGCTGGCCTGCCGAGAAGTGGCCACTGAGGGCGAACTAGGGACGCAGATGATCGGTGCCAGGTCAGCTTGTTACTAATATTTCTGTTGCATCTTTTATTTATATGTGAAATACTGTACTTCCTCTTCTATGTTCCAGTACCTGCTGAAAGTAAAGGTATTTATGCTGGCCTCTGACCATAATAAAGGATTGATTGAAAGTAAAGGTAAAGGTAAAGTGTGCCGTTGAGTCGATGTCGACTCCTGGCGACCAAAGAGCCCTGTGGTTGTCTTTGGTAGAATACAGGAGGGGTTTACCATTGCCTCCTCCCATGCAGTGTGAGGTGATGCCTGCTGAAAGTCAACACATTCCAAAGCATTGTTTTTCCTTGAGTGAGCAAAAGAATGCCCAGACTGTATACAGAGTTACCATGTAATATTAAGACTATTGTAAGTAATTTGACTGTGTAAAGAGGTTATTTCATACTTTGCAGATCAGGAGCCATAGGGGCTCTTCTCATGATCTGCAAAAATCGGGCTAGGCTTTCCTAGCCCAATTTTTTGAGATCGTAAGAATCACCAGGCTCGGCTGCAAGCCCGGTGGTTCTAGAGCGGGTAACCCGCTCAAGAACCCCTGCCCTAAAACCAGGTTTGCGGAGCCAGTGCTCCGCAAACCTGGTTTTCTAGATCGTGCGGCTATTCTCACAATCTGCAAAAATCGGACTAGGATAGCCTAGCCCGATTTTTACAGATCATAAGAACCACCAGACTTGGCTGCGAGGCCAGTGGTTCTAGAGCGGGTAACCCGCTCAAGAACCCCTCCCCTAAGAACAGGTTTGCGGAGTGAGCGCTCCGCAAGCCTGGTTATCTAGACCGTGAGTAGCCACGGCGCAGCTTCGCGCTGTGCCTACTCACAAGGAGACCCCGGGTGGGGAAGCAAAAAGCCGACTCCCGGCTCCACGGATCTCGCCAGCATGCCCTGCGCGCTCGTGCAGGGCATGCTAGAGCTTGCAGGAGCCGATTTGCTCCTGCTTCTCTCAGTCCCCGCCGGCTCCGTCACGGAGCCGGCAATCGTGTGGGCGGCCAATCCGGCCGCCCAGGGGTCCCTCCCCGCTCACTGCCCCAAACCAGGTCTCACTGATCGTGAGACCCAGCTGCGTGAGTAGCCGCGGCATGGCTTCGCGCTGTGCCTACTCACAAGGAGACCCCTAGAGGAGAGGCGAAAAGCTGCCTGCGCACTCGTGCAGGGCATGCGAAGCTTGCAGGGGCCAATTTGCCCCTGCTCCCCCAGCCCCTACCAGCTCCGTCACAGAGCTGGCAATCTTGGGGCGGCCCATCCGGCCACCCAGGGCTCCCTCCCCACTCACTGCCCAAACCAGGTCTCACCGATCGTGAGACCCAGCTCATAGTATCCACATGGGGCATAGCCTCAATTTCAAGAACATGCCCCAAATTCAAGAGTGTTGGTATAAAGCAGCAGCCAGGGCTGCTGGGCATAATAGCCATATGGAATAAACTACAAGTATGCCTGTCAGCTTTGCCAATGAGGTGGGGGGCAGGGGAGATTAAGTCCAGCCCACCTTCTCTCCTGAAGAACAGCTTGGTACAATTTTAGTTTATCTGACAGAGTGACATGCACACAGCCCTGCCTGATAGATTGGACTAGGGGTTCATATATCACATTCATTTGCATATGGAAGCCTCTTTCAACACACATACTGTATTTATCTGAATCGAAGACTAGGGCTTTTTCCACATTCTTTAATGCTAGGAATTGGAGGGTCATCTTACATTCAGAGTCCTCTTCCTTTGTGGTAAATTGGGTAAACCTATATTTAAACCATATTTTAAAGGGGTCATCTTAAATTCACTGCTGTCTTCATAGGAACATAGGAAGCTGCCATATGCCAATTCAGACCATTGGTCTATCTAGCTCAGTATTGTCTTCACAGACTGGTAGTGGCAGAGGCGTAACTATAGGGGGGGCAGGGGGGGGCACGTGCCCCGGGCGCCATCTTTTCTGGTCACATGGGGGGCGCCGACATGACAATTTTTAAAAAATTTTTTTTAATTTTTTGTTAATACAAATGTTTCCTGCTCAGTGCAGCAGTGCTGCAGCAGTCAAGGGAGCAAGTAGGCAGCCCATCCCCCACGAGCGGTCCCTTCCGCGCCGCCCGTGCCCCCCCCCCATTGCTTTGCTGGCGCCTGGCGGCCAGTCAGTGGCCTGGCTTGGCGGCGGCGGCAGGCGCTTGTGAGGAAAAATCTAAGTATAATGTAGCATGTTGTGGCGCGGGGGGGCGCCATTTCAGTGCTTGCCCCGGGCGCCATTTCCCCTAGTTACGCCTCTGGGTAGTGGCTTCTCCAAGGTTGCAGGCAGGAATCTCTCTCAGCCCTATCTTGGAGATGCCAGGGAGGGAACTTGGAACCTAGATGGTCTTCCCAGAGTGACTCCATCCCCTGAGGGGAATATCTTCCAGTGCTCACACTTCTAGTCTCCCGTTCATATGCAGCCAGGGCAGACCCTGCTTAGCTAAGGGGACAAGTCATGCTTGCTACCACAAGACCAGCTTTGGTTAATACAGGGATGGCCCCTGGGCAGACTGCCACATAGATGTACATATTGACTGGACAATGTTGTCCACAGCATGAATTGTTGGGCAGCACTTAGGTCTAGTTATTATGAACACTAGATGAGATGATAAACCTCAGAGTCTTCAGAGTTCAGATTAGGTCTTCCCTGAGGGAGGACTCCCTCATGAAAGAGACATGCCTGTCAGCCTACATATATAAAAATCAACACATATCAACACATATAACCCCTCCCCCCCCACAGAACTCCTACACATATAAAACTAGCATGTCAGGAAGATAGTGAGTTAGAACCTCTTTCCTTAATACCTAGTCTTTTATGAGCAAGGCACTTTTCTTCCTTATAACCCCCCACTGGGCTCATGTGCCAGTGTAAGTGCAAACATTTCCAGCCAGAGACCAGAAAGATTTCAGAGTGAATTCGGAAGCCAGAAGCAAATCAGAGAGAATTAAGGGAAGAGTAGCCCCATTATTTGGAATGTTCTATTGTAAATACCAGCATCAATTATATTTTAGAACAGTGTAATAAAAATGTGTCAGAAAGACATATGACAGTAGGTAAAAACAAGTTCAAAAGATTCTCTGTTCGACAAATATTTGATCTGGTTTGCATACTTTTTGTGAGATAATGGTGTATTTGCCCATTAGACATTTATAGCTTCTCAGTAATGTTTATGGCTCACCTAAATTTGTAGCTGAGTACTCTTGTAAATGCAGGTGGTCACCATCTGAGATGCAACTGCTTTTTCTGAGGGCTTTCAGACCATTCATTTAGCTCTGATAATAACATAAGAACAGCCCTGCTGGATCAGGCCCAGGGCCTATCTAGTCCAGCACAGTGGCCCACCAGATGCCTCAGGGAAGCCCAAAGGCAACAGCTGAGGGCATGCCCTCTTTCTTGTTGTTGCTCCCCCTACAGCTGGTATTTCAAGGCATCTTGTCTTTGAGGCTGGAGATGGCCTATAGCCACTGGGCTAGAAGCTATTGATAGACCAGTCCTTCATGAATTTGTCTAAGCCTCTTTTAAAGCCATTCAAGCTAGTGCAGTGGCCCAGCACTACACCCCATGGCAGAGAATTCCATAGATTAATTATGTGCAGTGTGAAAAATTTGTCGTGCCTGAATTTCCCAGCCTTCAGTTTCATGGGATGGCCCCTGGTTCTAGTGTTGTGAGAAGGGGGAGAAATTGTCTCCCTCTCCACTCTCTGTACTCCATGCATAATTTTATACACCTCTATCATGTCTCCCTTTAGTCTTTTCCTAACTAAAGAGCCCCAGATGCTGTAGCCTTGCCTCATAAGTGGGGCTGTGCAGAACTGGTTCCAATTGAACTGGGTTCAATTTGAACTGGCCTGGTTCAAACCCGAACTGAACTAGCCTCAAAAAATGGTGGCCGATCTGAGTTTGAACTGGGCCCAGTCTGTTATGGACCAGTTCGACCCGATTTGACCCAGTTCAACAGGCTATACTTGTAAAGGGGAATCCGGCAGAGCCAGCAGGTGCTGGGGGGAGCGGGGGCCATTCAGCCCCCGGAAGCTCCAGCATGCCCTGCGTGAGTGTGCATGGCATGCTGGAGAGACCCCCGAACTGGGAGGTGGCTTTTCGCCTCTCCTCCGGGGGTCTCCTCATGAGTGGCTGCAGCGCGGAGCCATGCCACAGCAACTCACAATCAGAAAAACCGGGTTTGTGGAGCGCTTGCTCTGCAAACCCGGTTTTAGCACTGGGTTACTTAAGCGGGTGACCCGCTTAGGAACCACAGGGCTTGCAGCCGAGCCCAGTGGTTCTCACGATGGGAGAAAATCGGGCTAGCCTCCGCTAGCCCAATTGTCTCCCATCGTGTGAATAGCCTCAGTGAGTGTCATGGCTGAATGGGTATTTGAACCTGGGTCTTCCCAGTCCTAGTCTAACCACTACACCACACTGGCTCTCACTTTCTTTAATAAATCATAGCACTTCTAGTACTTCTCTGGTATCAACTGTGGCAAAATGGGCAGAGCATTGAACTTAAACTGGGGGACGCCCTGATCAGCCATAAAGCTCACTGGGTTAGTTTGAGCCAATCACTGTGCAATGGCTAGTGATGATACTGAACTTGTCCATATGATAGGCATGATCCATATAGCGAGTTGCTGTACATGGTATTGCTACTGCATGGAGTAGCCACCATGTGGAAGCTTTTTCAAGTGGATTCCATGTGGCTGCCATGACATCTAGGTAGGACTCCAGATTTATGAATGATGCTTGTTCCAGACAGACTCCCTGTTTTCAAGCTTGATTTAGCTGCATGGATATATTGAAGGTCCATTTTTAATATTAACATGCCGGGCTTTGCCATGTATCTAAGTCAAGGCCAAGCAAATAATACCCATATATTTAACAAGAAGGTGGGGGAAAGTTCCTGCCTTGTAAATTACAAGCTTTAAACAATGTGGGCGGGGGTGTGGAGGGGAGGGAGCCATTTAAGGAGAAAGTGCTTACTGTCACAACTGCAGCATATAGCACAAATGCACTGCTGTAATATGAATGGTTGTAGATCTTTTTGAATTACAGCACGATGTAGCAATAAAACCAGTTGTAAATTTTGATGGTAATGGTGAAGGATAACTGCTATGAATCTTACACACTAACACAACAATTAGCATGAAAGAGGCTTCTGGCCGACCAACTTTGCTCCTGTACCTTTAATTTGTTCAAAAACAAAATCAAACGATAAACCAAAAGGAGTATATATGCATGTATTCATATGTAATGAAATCATGTTGCCTTTAATTACATTGCTGAAACGTTTATCTGCTGGCTGGAAAATGCAGTTTTGTCTTTACAAAAACTGTGAGCAACAATGCTTTCTCTTTCCCTGCACTCAAGAGAACACACAAGACCCCATTCAGTTCAATGTTCAGGATACATGAAATGGATGTGTGTGTGTGTATGTGTGTGTGTGTACACACATACACACACACACACTCACACTCACTCATATTCAAGTATTTTAGGTACTGACTTTAAGTGTAAAATTGCTTTTAGCAGGACCGGTAGTAGAGAAATAATTTGCTCGTATTCAAGCATAATGAAAGCTATGAGATAGAAAGAAATGTAAGCCTTTTTAGAAGGTTTTTGGTATGCATGCTTATTTTGTTCGAGTCCTTCAAAGGATTTCTTTGCCATGAATTCTTTGCCATGAATAAAGGGGTAAATGATTAAATTTGCTTCACTGAATTGAACTTACACTGCTTCCTGCTGGGTGCTGGTTAGCATTTATGGAACACCACCTGGAGACCAGCTGCTCTTTTCTTCCACTCTTGCATATCATTACATTTCTGCAGCTATATGACACGCGGGAGGAAATGTTGACTTGTAAGGCTGTCCTGCTCTGTGCTCTCAAATGTGGAAATGCAGCAAAAGGACTTCACTCAAGAAGCAGCAGCACTGGATGTCCTGTTCCCTTCTCTCCTCATCCCACAGCAAACAATGATAGGAACAGAACAGGAATATCCTTTTTATCCCTCCCAAAGCCTAGGCTAGGGGCCATTTAGCAATATTGGGCAATTTGAAGTTTACTTCTTCATTATGGGGCTTCTCACAGAAAGACAGCCTGAGCCTCAATTACATATGCCAATGGAAGCCCCTTGGACTGCATTGTATGTCCCAGCTGGCAGAATTGCTTGTGAATAGGGTTGTGTGCTGTCCTTTGTGCTATCTTGAACAGTTAATGCCTGCATTGTAGCCTTGCCTGTTTACTGTCCTTATTTGCAGAATGTCTCTGTTTGAAAGTGGGGGGCAATCATCCCTAATCTTACCTTGTGCACTTGGATGGTGCTGCAGTGGTTTGAATGCCCTGAGCACCTATCCGCTTCTTTATTGTTTACCTAGATTAACTCTGACATTGCTCTGGTACATGGTAGTCCCGTGTGACCATTAAGAAGTCTGAATGCAGCTGCTCAAGGCACAAAGTGAGAACCCAGATGGGGAGGAAAGAGGTGAGGTGGTAGAATCAGTGAAGGACAGCTGGGCTGCAACAGGAGCAAGAAGCAGCAGCAGGAGAACTATGGACGGGAGCCTCACTTGCTTCCCGCCCTGATTCTGATCCTTTTAATAGTTGTATAGATGTGGAAATTGCATGGGCATTGGCATCATTAAAAAGTCATCTTCTTGTCGGGATCACCTAGTGTATGGGATGACAACATGACAACTGGTAGCAAATTTGAGTTGGCTACATACTGATGTCACAGAGGACAAATGAAGCAGCATTGCCTCCTCTCAACAGATGAACATTTTCCTCCTGTTTTGCTGTGGTGCCAACAGAATTAATTGAAAGGGGCAGTGTGGTTTTCACTGCTGTTGCTCAGCCCTACCAAAATCCCATCTTCTTTCTAGTCTTGCACATACAGGAGTCTTAATATTAAAGGTCTGGCACGTTCATTCGAATGGGAGGATGTACAGAGTTCAGGCAGAGTGTTCAGCCAGTGATACTCCACAACTTCCATTGAGCACGGCTTGATGTGGAGGGAGAATGAAACATGACAAATGGCATGACATTCTTGCAGATACAGTGCAAAATAGAACCACAATAAATTTGGTGGAAAATTCACAACTGAATTCTCCTAACTTTCATTAATTTGCAAAAACAGTTGGACGTATGTTATACCAGTTCAGAATTGTTTTTCAGGTTTCCCAGCTGTAAATACTATAGAATTTAGGATCATCAGTAAGAATTAAGATTGAAGGGTTAAAAGTATTCCTCAAAGCTCAAAATCAAAAGCAAAATTTGAAAATGTTGAACATTTTCTCAAAGGCTAAATTTAATTCTGAAAGGTTGCCAGATTCCCAATATGTACACAACTGTAAACAACTTATGCACATTTGTGGGGGGGGGCAGGTTCCCTCTGAATGGGAGAGCACATGCTTTTTATGCAGAAGGTTCTAGGTTTGATCACTGGTATAGCCACCTAATGGCACAGCGGGGAAATGACTTGATTATCAGGCCATAGGTTGCCAGTTTGAATCCCTGCTGGTATGCTTCCCAGACTATGGGAAACACTTATATCAGGCAGCAGCAATATAGGAAGATGCTGAAAGGCATCATCTCATGCTGCATGGGAGGAGGCAATGGTAAACCCCTCCTGTATTCTACCAAAGACTACCACCAGTCTCTGTGGTTGCCAGGAGTCGAAACCGACTTGATGGCACACTCTACCTTTACCTTTATATCCAGGTATGGCTCAGGGGAGAAACCTAGGCCAGAAGAGTCACTGCTGGTCAGTGCACACAGTACTAACCTATATGGACCGATGGTCTGACTTAGGATAAAGCAGCTTCATATCTTCCTGTGGACTTTAGCATGGGACTGTATCAGTCACACATTAATTGACATTATTTGACAACTGCATAGCACTTGACCAGAAAATTCTGAGCACCTCGGGGACCACCACTTGTGGCAGCTGGTAGAACAGGATGTGGTTAACAGCCAGGGAAGAGCTGTTGCCCAATGCACCCTAATATTTAAAAGCCAATCCTGCTTTTGAGATTCAACAAGAAGAAGAGGGGTTAGAAACCATTTTACACACGTGAAGATGTGTGAGTTAAGAATGGCTCAACAGAGTATAGTTCTGTTTGCAGTTAATTGATGCACATGGAAAAGCAAAGAGGCAAAGTGTAGCTGATGTGCTTCTGCCAAAGGAATTAATGGCTTATCATGTGTTTGGAAAATGGGAGCATGGATAAAGGGTAAAGGAGGAAAATGTCAGGAACAAGTGTACTAAAACCATGCCAGGACTGCATGACACACAATGCTGCACTTATATATTAATGCTTGTGGTTTTTTTCTTTATCCCAGCTGCATCCTCAGAAATTCTCAGAGTTCAGCTATGGGACACTCTGTCTGTAACAACGCAGCTACTCCCCAGCCTGTGCTGCATTATTGGTGCTTAAAGCCATTCAGTATATCTTGCTGTGATGCACAGGACTGTGGAGCATTCTCTTATCATCTTTGCTCTCTGCTAGCCTTACTGGCCCTAGATCCTTGCTGATCAAGTGAAGAATTCCCTTTAGTTCTTTCAGAGCAGCCGTTGTTCTTCCTCTCAGTTTTTTGTTTTTTTTTAGCAGAAGGAGGAGGCCTCAGATTCTGGGCATATCTGTTCCACAGACTGGTTTGGTCATCAACCCTTCTCTGTGAGTTAAGTCTGGGAACTGTGGTTTTGTAAGGGGTGCAGTTTGGGATCTCTGATGACAACAATTATTTATACACCACTTTTCAACAAAAAGTTCCCAAAGCAGTTTTCATAGATATAAATAAATAAGTAAATAGATAAATAAATAAATAATCCTGAGGAGAATCCTGAGGAGACTATAATTGCCAGGATTCTTTAGGACAAGCCATTACATCTAAACGGATAGAAAAACAATGTATACTGCAAAGCAATTTGTGGAGTAGACACGCCATACGTTGCCTCCACTAATGGTAGCTTGCCAAGCAGTTACCATTCAGTCTCTGATGGAGAATCCAGTTCAGCTGATGGGCAACACCAGGAGCATTTTTAGGACAGAGCTAGCTGTTCATGTTGCTTTTATGTGCATCTTTGTTCAGCTCAAGGGTAGCAGCTATAATGCGCAGTGCAACATGGAGCACTGGTGGCTGGCAGGATGGGCTGTGGCTCTACGCATGGCGCTCTCTCAAGTGTGATACCCCCCTCCCATTCAACAACTTCACTCTGAGTTCCAGTTTCACATCTCTTGTTTTGGACTGCTCCATTTTGATAAAGCTACTCTAGATCAAATAAATTGAGGACTGAAACCTGGCAGCCCTATCCATAGTCCATTTAAACCAGGCCTGCTCAACTTAGGCCCCCCAGATGTTTTTGGACTACAACTCCCACAATCCCCAGCCACAGTGGCCAACATCTGCAGGAGGGCCGAAGTTGAGCAGCCCTGATATAAACCAATGCACCATGCTCTGTTTGAATGCATTTCACCTAAGTGGTGTCAATGGGCCTGAGGCCTGTTTATTTTGACACTGGAATAACTGCTGTAGAAAAAGCCTCTGTGTGCTCCTTTCTAGCCCATAGCCAGTTAGCCATGTGTATCTGCCACCATATGCAGGACAGGATTATTTGGGGTGGTTTCAGGGGCGTAGCTATAATTGGGCGAACGGGTTCAAAGAACCCGAGCCGTGCCCAATCAGGAGCCGCCATTTGTGGCCCTGACACGCCCCCCGTGTCTGACGTCAGACGCAGGGGCGGTAGTTTAGCTCTCGAGCGGGGGCCGTGCGGCCCCTTCAGGAGCTAAACAAAGGCTGGCGCTGCATTCGCAGCACCAGCCAAGAGCGGCTCTTCCCTGCAAAGGCAGGGAAGAGTTGCTCCTGGCTGGCACTGTGAACACAGCGCCAGCCTAACTAGCTCCTGAAGGGGCCGCATGGCCCCTTCAGGATCTAAGACTGGTGCTGTGTTCGCAACGCAGCCGAGAAGCGGCTCTTCCCTGCAGGGAAGAGCCGCTCCTGGGCTGCACTGTGAACGCAGCACCAGCCTTTGTTTAACTGCCGAAGGGGACGCATGGCCCCTTCAGCAGTTAAACTGCTTCTCCCAAACAGAGCTTCAAGGCTCTGTTCGGGAGCCAGACCACGCCCCCCTCGCGTCTGATGTAAGATGTGGGGGGCGTGGCTATCCCCTGCGTCTGACATCAGACACAGGGTGTGGGGCTATCGGGGCACCCACCGCGGCCACACACAGGCCACTGGCGGGCTAGCTATGCCCCTGGGTGGTTTACTAAAAGCTGAATCCTCTATTTAGTATGAGCCCCTGGTGGCGCAGTGGTAAAAAACTGCCGCCCTGTAACCAGAAGGTTACAAGTTCGATCCTGACCAAGGGCTCAAGGTTGACTCAGCCTTCCATCCTTCCGAGGTCGGTAACATGAGTACCCAGAATGTTGGGGGCAATATGCTAAATCATTGTAAACCGCTTAGAGAGCTCTGGCTAAAGAGCGGTATATAAATGTAAGTGCTATTGCTATTGCTATTTCTATTGCTATTGCTATTGCTAGTAGTAGATGCACATATTTCACCAGGTGGAAACAGGACAGGATTCTAAGCTGATTTTTCCACACCAGCTCTGCACCGAACTTACACATGAAGAGGCTCTTAATGGGCTTAAATCCAAATACTTTAGCTTTAACTATGCTGGGAATTGTGAGGGTTACTGAATCCCCCTTTGCCTAATCTGCCACATGAAAGTGAAGAGAAATGGCCTCAGTGAGAAGAACCAAGGTTGCTTCACCCTCAGAACTAGCGATCACAACCTGTAGGTCCTTTAGGAGGAGCATTTTATCTTCTTTAGCCTGCTCTATACACCATCATCTTTATGTATCATTCCATAATCTCATCTCCACCAAGAGGTTAGGAGATAGCTTACTCTCCACTGGGTCACACAGCTTTCCCTTATCCTGCCAACTCCAGTTGTTGGATATCCCACAAGGATTACACTCTAGGCATTTAAACTAACTGTGGTAATAATTAAAAAGATTTTCAATGCTGGGAGACAGAACAGACAACAGAATCTGCAAACATCCATGATATTCAGTTCCTACATGAGTAGAATACAAATGGCAGCCCAGGATGTCAAACAAGCAATTCTCGTGGGCTCACTGTTTTCTATATTCAGTATAGACTCAGTCTTAGTATTCAGACAGATGGCTAATAGTGTGGCTTATCTATATATTTCATCTGACAAAGCCAGGGAATTTGTCCATATTTTTGGAGTTATACCAATCCCACTGAAAATGAAAACCTGCCTGTGCTGAACAGCAACTAATGGATTTTCAGACTAACAACGAAATGAAAAAAGATATTCTTGGGTAAGAACAGTCTCCAGATAAATGTAAATTCTACCTTTCCATGAAGTGGATCCAACTCATCAACATGCATAGTCACTAAAATGTATTATCAAATAGCACAAAAATGGAAGAAAGTGGGGCCAGTATTTCTCTTCTGCTTCTTCCAGGTAAAATTAGATGAGTATCCAATTAATTCTTCAGAAAAATACATTTATAATTCAACTCTTTAGTGATGGTGTGCATGTTTGGGGCGTGGGTACATGTTCTTTACATTGTGGCATCAGTGACATGGTTAGCACCTGCTGATGCTGCAGAAATGTTAAAGGCTAGTAATGCTGGCTAACATCCAGACTATGTTACTCAATAGTTCTACCTAGGAGTTACTCTAAGGGACTAATTAATTTCAATAGAACTTCCACTGAATAATTTTGTCAGGATGTCATCTGGTGTTAATAACTTAGACTTGCATTCATTTACAGCCAGATTTTGGCCTTGCCTGGATTCCTTATATGAGCTGATGAACTGGTTGTGTGAATTGCTTGTCATAGGCAAAAATAACTGGTCTGATTGCTTGCCCAGGCCATGAGATGCATGAGAGAATTCATACAACATGTGGCACATACAGAATGTAAAATGGCCATTCTATAGAGTATGCATATTCTATCCATAAGGAAAAATGTCAGTTCAGAGTAAAAAATAAATCCAAATCTGATTCTGTGAATTGCACCCAGTATTACTCAGAATTACTCAGTAGTACTATTCAGGAGTTACTCTAAGGACTACTGAATTCAATAGGATTCCCTCTAAGAAATTTGGTCAGGGTGGTAGCTAGTGGGAAGAGCAAGAATGGAGAGCAGAACAGGGAAGAGAGAATAGAGAAAGAATAAGAAGTTATATGAAAGAGTATGAGAATAAAGAAACCACTGGTTACTGTCCAAGACTTGCCTACTGTGTCATCCTCACTATAAGCAAGATATAGCAGCATATTGGCCACATTTGCATGTAACATGGAACTGCGGGTCCAATAGACACACACGAATCCACCCCACCCCCGTGTGGTTACCTATTCACATTTGGACATAACTGGCTTGGGCCCTGGGTATCTAAGAGAACGACTTCTTCATTATGATTCCCACCACCCATTGAGGTCGTCCAGCTAGGTCCGTCTCCAGTTCCCGCCAGCTCAGCTGGTGGCCACATGGGGACGGGCTTTCTTGGTTGCTGTCCCGAGATTGTGGAATGTGCTCCCTACTGAGATACGATCCTCCCCATATCTGACAATTTTTAGAAAGCATTTGAAAACCCACCTCTTCACCCAAGCTTTTTCTGTTCTTTAAATTTTTAAGGTTTTAATTCATGGTTGATTTTTAAATTGTTAAATTGTTTTAAGTTTTTATATATATATTAACTTGTTTTATACTATTGCTAACCACCCAGAGATGAAAGTTTGGGGCGGTGTACAAATGTAATAAATAAATAAATAACTGGTAGGACCCCTACTGCAGTCAGGGAGACTGCGAGCAGGGGCGGGGACCGGCTACATGGGCTTCCTTCTGGGGAAAAAGACAGCTCTGGTGGCCAATCACAGCCAGAGTGAGGGAGGAGCGTCCTCCCTCAACTCTGCTCAGTGAACTGTTCAATGTAATCCTTAGACTTTGCAACCTCAGGTAGGAGCAGCAAAATCATAAGAATATTATACTTCCTTCCTTATGGCAGACGAGTATACAGCAATTACAGCTGGGGTAGCAAGATTCTGTGTCTCAGCATGCAAACTAAGACAGGAGCCATTGATTTATTGTAATTGAGATCTCTGTATGTATATGATTTGATACTCTACTACCCAGTCCTATTTTTGATTTTATTTTCCATTTTATTTTTTAATTGCTGATCACTGATTGTAATAATAAATTCATTCATTCATTCATTCATTCATTCATTCATTCATTCAGGAGTAGTGAAACCCACTATAAACCAAAGGTTCAAAATGGAATTTCAAGAGGGATAACTCAGGTCGCTTTTGTGTCCGAACTGTGGTTGCTTGTATTTGGACATACAAAAAATTCAGCCACAGACCCCTTCAACTCTCCTTTCATGTTACATGTGATTGGGGCCATTTAACCAGAAGATAACTCCACTATGGTCAATGGGATTTTTTCCTATGACCACAGCCTTGGGCATTCTGGTACTCCATTCCTGCCCTAATTTTGCAATATCCTCTAGTTAGAAAAGTTAATCTGTTGGTATCTTTGTGATACAACTGAATAAAGGTTCTGTTTTGGTAATATGAATAGTATGCAAATATCTGAGATGTTCAGTTCTCTTAACAGTTCTGGAATGTTGTACCTAGCAGCTGGTCCTCATACATTTTGCCTTCCTGAGCCAAGACAGGGAGATGAAATATTAAGCTGGGTAATGACAGAAATTTGATTGGGCAAGACCTATCCACTTAGATGCCCAACATGAGATAGACTTGGACCTAGAGCCTGTGTTAATTGCCTTAGACAAAAGCCCTGTTCAGCTGCTTGAGTTCTGTGGACACAGTACCCAGGTCCAGCACCCATGGAAGTGTGCCTCGAAGCCCCATCCCCTTGTTCACACAGTTTGAAACTCCACTCACCCTGAGGACAGCTTTTGCCTAAGGCGGAGACAAATGCAGTAATTGGAGACAGATTCTACCTGTGATCCCGAACACCTTTGTAACCACAGAGAGAATCTTTCCTTGAACACAGAATTTCTCCTTCAGACAAACATTGTCCTCATGTTGAACAGGGATGGAGTTTCAAATCAGTGGGGGGTGGGACTTGGAGGCACACTTCTGTGGCACTGCAGCTGGATACAGTGTCCATGGAATTAGAACTCCCAAATAGGCAATTTGGGAATAAGGAAGCTTGTTCCAAATGTCTCATAGCCCCCTTGTTGAACAGAGGCTTTCCTTTGATCAGGAAGATGCAATCTGAACTCATACTCCTATCTTGAAAAAACATTTTACTTTACTGAACTTGCTAACTGAGCAATTCCCCTGATATCTGAGCAAAGATGCACATTTTAAAAGTGGTGATTCTCTTTATTTAGTATGGAGAGAGCAGCTGGCCCTATCCATCCCCAGCACAGCATCCCTGCAGTGGCTGTTGCTGGTGTCTATCTTATGTGGGATTTTTTAAGATTGCAAGCCCTTTGGGGACAGGGAGTCATTTTGTGTATTTATTTATATCTATTAATACTACTTTGGAAACTTTTTTGAAAAGTGGTATATAAACATTTGTCATATTTGTATTCATAAACTTGCAAAGTTGTCGTGAGAACTAGTTAAAACTTACATACAAAAATGGAGAAAAATTGTATGGCATCTGAGACCACATGCCTGAATCAACCTCTGTTAATACTGATGCTTTCTGATGGATTTGCTATTTGCATGATTCATCTCTCAGAATACAGCCCAGCTTTAACAAGCACATTCCATTTTGCTTTTGCTTTGACTGACTTATAGTTTTCTTATGCAGGGAAAATGAAAATTGGATTGGATCTCTGCTGACTTATAAAAATCATTAGTAACCAGATCTTGGATGTAAGAGCTGGGCTCGGGCTATGCTGACACAACACAATCAGCTTTCTGTGCACAATGTTGCTGTAGCACAACACCATAAAAGTGAAATTCCAGGCCTTATGAGGTTTGTCATGTTGTTATGTTGTCATCACTACTTGATAGGGAATCAGGAAAATCTCAAGTCTAATGAGTCATCAAATAGCCTATTGGCACCAGCAGTTTTCAGGTTTAATGGCAATAGGAAGCAAGAAAAGAAAAGTTTTATTATCAGTTTCTTTCAGCTAAACAGCTTATTGTGTTTATGCACAGGGTTCAGCACAGTTATTAAGCACTTTGCATAGTTTGGATTTTTCATGCATCTACAGTTCTGAGTCAAAATGTGTAAAGGAATAACTAATGGCATGAAGAAATTCCCTTTATTCTCATTCCAAGGAAAGGTTAAATGAAGTTGTTTAATGTTCCTTTACCCTTGCCTGTCTTTCATGTGAATTTATTTTTCTTGGATTTTGTTCTAACAGATGAAAGACCTACTCCTATTATTTTGCAAGTTTTATCAAACTTTTAAACAATTGTCTACAAATGAAGGATTTGGAACCGGAGCTTTGAAATCAGCCTGCTTATTCCAAAAATCCCCTTGCCAGTACCTTGTAACATGCTCAACCCTTTCCTTACAAGTTCACTTGTAAATTGGTAATTCCTGATTATTCAGCCTCCATGAGTAAGACAAACAAGCTATGGAAACATAGATTCGAAGGAAGGGTGTTTATGAATATGTCTTTTATTTATCACATTTTAAAATCAAATAAAGCAATGCATGGAGATATATATACTAATTTAATTAGGATACTCCCTCAGACATGGGATCAGCAGGAATATCTTATACAGTACTAGTGCAGTGAAACATCTCCATTGAGCTCTTCAGACATTGTTCTGCTTATCAGGAAAGACCTTAGCAGAGGATTCCGGGTAGTAAAGAGTGAACTAGAAGTGAAAGCACATGAGGTGAAAGTAACAGCAATAAAATGAAAGCACAGAAACCTGTTCTGTCAGTCATAAAAGTAGACAGCTTCTGACCCAGAATATTTCTGGACTATGCTTGCCAGGAAATGCACTTAGGGATAATCACTCTCAAGACCATCTTAGATCACAACAACTGCCATTTTCAATCATCCAGTGCTGATTTGCAGTTGTGACTGCTGTCTGCTGAATAAGAATTGGGCACACCAACAGTGCATAATGAATCTACTCAGATCTGCCCTTTTCAGACATTCTCAGTAATGGCACAGAACACACCCCAAAGACAGATCAGAAGCGTCCAACATCATGAATACACCAGTCACCTCTTCAGGCAAATGCCAGCAATAATAATAATAATAATAATAATAATAATAATAATAATAATAATAATAATAAGAAGAAGAAGAAGAAGAAGAAGAAGAAGAAGAAGAAGAACTCAATGTCTGGATAAAACAAACCAGTCAATAACACCTGTCTGTGTAAACAAGAATTATTATTATTATTATTATTATTATTATTATTATTATTATTATTATTATTATGATTTAGTAAATTGTAAACAACTTTATTTTTAGCAGCCCTGTAACAATTTTTTCTCTGGGCAGCTTACAACATACATTAAAACATGAGATAAATAGCAATAGCAATAGCAATAGCACTTACATTTATATACCGCTCTATAGCTGGAAGCTCTCTAAGCGGTTTACAATGATTTAGCATATTGCCCCCCAACATTCTGGGTACTCATTTTACCGACCTCGGAAGGATGGAAGGCTGAGTCAACCTTGAGCCCCTGGTCAGGATCGAACTTGTAACCTTCTGGTTACAGGGCGGCAGTTTTACCACTGCGCCACCAGGGGCTAAAAACAACGCATTAAATCATAACTGACCAAAAAAGTGGGGGGGGGGGGGGAGAGATAATAAAAACTACAATGCAAAACAATATTTTAAAGACATTTTTTAAAAATCAGTTAAAATCAGATCAAAATGTAAAAGGCCTGAGTGAACAAAAAAGTATTTACCTGGCATCTAAAAGAACAAAGTGATGAACTAGGTGGGCCTCACTGTGGAGACTATTCCATAAACAGGGAGTAACAACCAAAAATGCCCTCTCCCTAGTAGCCATCCACCTCAACCTTTTGGTAGGGGCACCTGGAGGAGGGCTTCCGAAGAAGATCTAAAGGTCCAGGTTGGGACATATGGAGCAAGACACTCTCTCAGGTAACCTGGTCTGGTGAGAGGTTACCAGAGCATGAGTAACTGTGGCCAAGCTACCTCTGTCCAGGTAAGGTGGCAGTTGGCGTATCAGCTGAAGCTGATATAAGGCTCTCCGAGCCATAGAAGCCACTTGAGCCTCTAGTGACAGTGCTGGATCAATGAGCACCCACAATCTACGAACCTAGTCCTTCAGGGGGAGTGCAACTCCATCTAGAACAGGCTAAACATCATTCACCCAGGCAGAGGAACCATTGGCCAACAGTACATCTGTCTTGTCTGGATTGAGACTGAGCTTACTCACCCTCATCCAGTCCGTTACTGCATTCAAGCACTGATTCACCTTCACAGGCATTATCTGTGAGCAGCACAGAAGAGGTGATAAGTAACAGGCCAAGCAAACTTCCAACCCACTTTTGGTGTACATACACATGTACCATGCCATTTCTGCTAACATCTGAAGATGACTTATCTTGAGAGAATCTGGTGTATATTCTGTGAAATCAACTAAGCACTCAATGGGGAGAGGGAGGGAAATGTTTTCAGTAGCAGTCTACTCTAGTGTCATCATAAAGCTGGCAGGAACAAAACCACTTTTGCTCATGGCAGTATCACTGAATGTCTGACTGAAAAACCAGTGCTGCTGCAATCTGCAATATTCGCCCAAAGTGTGGTTTAAGAAACAAACAAAAACTACTGGATTCATCACCATGCCTTAACAACCCAGAGCGCTAATATCAAGAAGTAAAATAGGGACATGCAAAACGTTTTGCCATCAAAACATTTCCATTCAAAATGAGCCATTTCAAGTGTTTAGAGCTCAAAACAAAACACCCTTTAAATAAAAACAACCCCATTTTGATTTGAACATTTCAGCATTTCGAGCACCATTTTGGAGGCCTGTTTTCCCCTTGCTGATTTGTTTTCTGGCACTGGCTTTCAATAGGCTTGCAATCTCCTTGCTTCTTGGTTGGCTACTTGATACAAATCATGGGCAATTGTGCTCCCACTGGCTGGAGGGAGGGAAGGGGTGGGACACAAAAGGAGGGAGTTTCAAAATGTATTCAAAGGGACTGGGAGGCAGATAGAGCCCTTATATTGTGCCTCTCTTGAACAAGATACATCAGTAGAGGAAGGAATTAAGGAAGGTTTGATTTTGTGGTTTTATCAGTAGCGAGTATAATATGCTGTGCTATTGCTGCTATAATTATCTAGTTTTGCTGGATCTCAGACTGACAAAGGCAAATCCCAAGGCGGCTCACAATAAAATTTAAAAACAAGATTATAAAAAAGACACATTAAAATATTGAGCTAAAAATATAAAAACAAACTTCACTTTGTTATCCCTCATCCTGATGAGGTCGACATGGAAAAGTAGATCTGGGTGTCATCAGCATATTGATAACACTCTGCACCAAACCTCCTGATGATATCTCTCAGCAGTTTCATATAGATGTTAAAGAGCATTGGAGACAGTATGGAACCTTGTGGAACTCTACACTTTAGTTCTCGCTTTGCAAAACATCAGTTTCCAAGCAACATCATCTAGAATCTACCAGAGAGGTAGGAACAGAATAACTGTAAAACAGTGCTACCCAATCCCACCTCCATCAAGCGGTCCAAAAGGATATCATGGTTGATGGTATCGAAAGCCACAGAGAGATCCAAAAGGCTCAGCAGAGTCGCACTCCCCTGTCGATAGCCAGTTGGAGATCATCTATCTGGCTGACCAAGACAGTCTCAACCCATAGCCCACGCGTAAGCTGATTTGAAATGGGTTTAGATAATCTGCATCATCCAAAACTGCCTGGAGCTGAGAGGCCACCATCTGCCCAATCACCTGATTACAGAAACAGGTCTGTAATTAGCTAACTCTGAGGGATCCAAATGCAGGTTTCTTCAAATAAGATCTAATAATAGCAAGGAGGCTATTATCTATCTATATATTTAATTCTCCTGGGTGTGCCTTTCGAACGTGCGTCCTGGCAGCCCAGCTGATTGGCTGGGCTGCGGAGGCGCCTGATTGGGTAAGGCGCACCCAGGAGAATGGCGGTGGCGGCCATGGCCAGGGAGCCAGGCGGGCCCGGCCGTGGAGGCGAGGCAGCGGCTGGCAGCGGCGGCCGCACTCGCTCCCCGCAGGGCGGCGGCCGCACTCGGGTCAGCTAGTTATATTAATTCTCCTGGGTATGCCTTGCAATGTGCATCCCAGAGCCCAGCTGATTGGCTGGATGGCGGATGTGCCTGATTGGCTGAGGCACACCAAGGAGGATTGGTCACCATGGCAGCGGCAGGCCTGACTGCGGAAGCGAGAGGCAGCGGCAGGCCCAGCCCAGCTGCAGAGGCAAGGCCCAGGAGCGGGGGGGGGGGAGAAAGTGGGGGGCACAAGTGGGGGTGGGGAGGAGAGGCGGCTGGGCCTGGAAATGGAGAGTGGGCAGAAGGTGGGGGGGAAGAGGTAACCGCCAGCCCCAAAGAGTGCACAGATGCTCTGTGCGGGGTTGGCTAGTTAGATCTTATTTGTCTTAAGGAGGCATCCTGCTCTCCCTCAGAGAAGTTGTGGCAGGGCACAATGAGTGCTACCTACTACCCAACCCACAAAAGAATTGGCAAGTGGGTGATTTTAAACAATTTTTTAACCATTCCCCCAAGCCCCCTTAGGATCCTATGGTGGTTTGGGAGAAAGGTTAAAAATTGCCTGCTTGCCCATTTCTTTTGTGGGTTGGGTGGTAGGTAGCACCCATCATGCCCCACCACACAACCCACTTTGGTGTCCCTGGGAGCTACCCATGAGGAATAATGAGGTGTTTTAGTTTCCCCATTGTTCCCTATGGCCGAAACACTTGAAACATTTCTAGTTTGTTTAATCAAAGCAGCCGATTCGACTGCACTGTTGATGAAACGTGTCAGCTGTCTGCGTTTTGTTTTGAGCTCAAAACACAAAATCAATTTTGTGCACATCCCTAAAGTAAAGTACTTTCAAATAGTCTTATTAATGTATACATTTATTTGTTCATTTTTTTTAAAAAAAGTATATATCACTGTTTTCTATAGCTACATGGTAGCTTACAATATAAAAATGTAAAACAAAGAACCACAGATTGAAGTCTCCTATTATATAACATCAAAAATGTTATTATTGTTTTGTATTAAAACAAAACTAATTTATTGAGACCATCAATAAAAGAAAACTAAAAATGAGAGCAAAGAGAAGAGAAGATTAGTAGAATATATAGCCAAGCAAGGGTCAGGGAAGGCTTCTTGAGAGACTAGTCTTCAGCTTCCTCCTGAAAGGAGAGGGAGCCAAGTAGGGAGTTTGAAAGGGTATAGGCAACAACCGAGAAGGCCCACTGGATGGGTCAGTTTTCTCTCTCGCTGACTCCGAGTGAGTAAGCACACAAGGAAAAAAACCCATCCCGCTGGCTACCAGTGCACTAGCCAGCTGGAAAATGATGGTGGATGGCAAAGGGAGAAATAGTAGTGGTAGACAGCAGTGAGCATCAAAGGGGTGGGGCAAAATGCCTGCAACTCACTGGCCCTGGGACTAGTTGCCATCTGAGGCGATCACCTCACCTTGCCTCATTGCTGAGCTGCCCATGACACCCAGAAACAAACTGGTAAACAAAACAGCTGAAAGAACATGTGTTCAGGCCCAGTGGCGTTCTTTGGACTGGATCTCCGGGATAAAGTCTGATCCTTGGCACTGGGAGGGGGGCCTTCAAATGTCCGGGGGGGCCTCCCTGCAGCCCCCTACCAAAGCCTGCCCCCACCGCACTGCACCAATCTCTTTTTTGTGTGTGTACCATTGTGTGTGCAGCATAGCCAGGGAGTGGATGCTGAGATCCACAGCCAAGCAGGCCTCCATGGCAGTGGCAGCAACAGTGGTGGCTGAGCACAGTGCAAGTTGCAAGCGTTACAAGCCTGTGATGTCACAGGCTTGTGACACTCTTGACTCACACTGCACAGGTGGGTGGAAGCGCCTTGCCTGCTCAGGCCTCCAGCCAGGCCCAGACCAGGACCATTGGTTTCGCTGCTGCTGCCACTGCCACAAAAGCCCACTCAGCTGAGGCTCTCAGCCAGGGGCGTATCTAGGGTGCGGCAGGCAGGGCACGTGCCCCGGGAGCCCTTTTTGAAGGGGGGCACTTTTTTAAAAAAAAAAAAATTAAATGGTGCCCCAAAACAAAATGGCCACCATGCATGCTCAAATGGCCTCTGTGAGGTCCTAGGCATGCATGGTGGCCATTTTGTTTTCAGTTGATTTTTTTAAAAAAAGAAATTAAATGGTCACCGCACATGCTCAAATGGTCCCTGTGAGGCCCTAGACGCCAGCAGGGGGAGGGGGAACCTTTGCTGACCCCACACACATGGCCTTTAGGAAGCCCCCCAAAAAAGCTACAGGTAAAAAATAAAATAAAAAGATTAGTATAATATAAGTTACTGTAAACATATTTAGTTTGGAACTATGTACAGAGAATCAGGGCTTGTGAATACTGAGCTGAAGCTTATGAGCTAGGATTGTATTCATTTGCTCTTACTTTGCTTCTTGTCATAAGTGAGTTAAATGTGATGTCTTAATAATATGCCTATTAATGGTGAGTTTGTCTTTGAATCAGTGTGAAATCCTTAGTATTAAGGCCCACTGGGAGTTTCTTGCTCTCTTTCTCTCATTTTAACTGTCTTTCTGAAAGACTAGAATATATTCCAAGCAGTGAAACAGTTTACTCTGCATATCCTTTAATTATTTTCAGAGTATCTGGGAAAAGTCAAATTCTCCATTTATTTTTAAAACTTATGTAATAGTGATGCTACAATGTATAGTAGAGAATTAGACAGGCATTTCTGTTTAGTTTTCCAAGTACACCTCCACATAGTATTTGAGTATTTCATGAGCCCCAGCATACTGAAATGTGTAGTTTTCCAGCATTTTTTGGTCTGGCCACATCCACTGCTAAATAGTTTTTGAGATATTAGAAGATTAACGAGCTTGATATTATGGTCACGTTATCTGAAAGATGGGTGTCAGGTGTTTGGACATGGGGTGCAATTTCAGTGCTTGCCTTAGGCACTATTTTCCCTAGATACACCTCTGCTCTCAGCCCCCTCCTCCTGGCCACACTGCACACACAATGGCACACAAATACAGAGAGATTGGCAGGGGTGAGCATGGCGGGGGTTGCAGAGAGGCCCCCCCCGGAAATTTGGAGCCCCCCACAGCATATTTTAATCCTTTGGAGGCCCAGGAGGCAGGAGAGCAGTGGGTATGCTGCATGAAGTGCAGGTCAGTGGGTACCTGCCTTCAGAATTCCCCACTCCCCAAAAATGTTTCCAGCTTTCCCTAAGGTGTGTGGGGGGGCCCCTGCAAATTCCTTTAGGTTTGGGCTCCTAAAATGCCTAGGTGCACCACTGTTCAGGCCATCTAATACGTGTGAGCATGCTAGCAGCTGCAATTTGTTTCAGCTGAAGTTTCAAAATAGTAGGGGTGTGCAATTTGGGTTTTTGGTGATTCGGTTTGGGGCCTGAACCGAATCACCCCCATTCTGTTCTGTGCCCGAATATGGGCTACCCGAATCACCCCTGATTCAGTTCGGATTCGTATTAAATCCAAATCCAAATCGATTCAGGTTAGAAAAATGGGTCCTAGGGGCAAAACAGTGGGGTGGGGTGGTAGCAATAGCAATAGCAATAGCACTTACATTTATATACCGCTCTATATCTGGAGCTCTCTAAGCGGTTTACATTGATTTAGCATATTGCCCCCAACATTCTGGGTACTCATTTTACCGACCTCGGAAGGATGGAAGGCTGAGTCAACCTTGAGCCCTTGGTCAGGATCGAACTTGTAACCTTCTGGTTACAGGGCGGCAGTTTTATCACTGTGCCACCAGGGCCTCATTTAGCACTGTGCCACCCATTGGTAGTGCCCAATGGGTGGAGGCTACCACCCAAATTTCAGGGGGATTGGGCAAAGGGCTGATTTTGGGGGAATTTTTGAAATTTTTGTGTCTTTGGGGCAGATCGGGGACATAGCGTGGGATCTGGGCAAAAAGAGTGGGGTGGGGTGGTAGTACCTAATGGGTGGAGGCTACCACCCCAATTTCAGAGTGATTGAGCAGAGGGATGATTTTTGGGGAATTTTTGAAATTTTTGTGTCTTTGGGGCAGATCGGGGACATAGCGTGGGATCTGGGCAAAAAGAGTGGGGTGGGGTGGTAGTACCTAATGGGTGGAGGCTACCACCCCAATTTCAGAGTGATTGAGCAGAGGGATGATTTTTGGGGAATTGTTGAAGTTTACGCGTCTTTAAGGTTTTTCTCCATAAAGAAGCATGGAGGTGTCAGCAAATGTATAGCTTCACGTCGGAGGGAAAGGGGTGGCCTAGAGCAGTGTGGGGCAAGGTAGGGGCAAGGTAGGGTACCTTGCCCAGGTAGGGGCAAGGAAGCTACCTGAATTTTTTCAAAGGATTTGGGCAGAGGGCTGATTTTTGGTAAATTATTGTAAATGAGATTTTCAATGAAACACCATGAATCCACTCTAATTTGCTATCATAGAATCCACACTCAGAATACCTCAGAAACAACAGAACCCTGTACCCCATGGGTTAGAAACCCATGGGGGTGGTTGGCACCCTATGTGCACTACACTACCACTCGCTCTGGGCCACCCCAGCACCCCCCAAGTGCACTTATGGGGCTGCTGAAAGCTCCATGTATACCTTATGAGGAAAAAGCTTAAAGACGTGTAACCTTCAACAATTTACCAAAAATCAGCCCTCTGCCCAAATCCTTTGAATTTAAAATTCAGGTAGCTTCCTTGCCCCTACCTGGCACTATCGCCAACCCCACACTGCTTTAGGCCACCCCTTTGCCCCCGACGTGAAGCTATACATTTGCTGACACCTCCATGCTGCTTTATGGAGAAAAACCTTAAAGATGTGTAAACTTCAACAATTCCCCCAAAATCAGCCCTCTGCCCAATCACTCTGAAATTGGGGTGGTAGCCTCCACCCATTAGGCACTATCACCCCACCCCACTCTTTTTGCCCAGATCCCACGCTATGCCCCCAATCTGCCCCAAAGACACTAAAACTTCAAAAATTCCCCAAAAATCAGCCCTTTGCCCAATTCCCCTGCAATTGGGGTGGTAGCCTCCACCCATTAGGCACTACCACCCCACCCCACTATTTTGCCCCTGGGACCAAAAATCCGAGCAGATGTCAAATCTCATCTTTTTGCATTGAAATCAATGGAGGCAAAAAGGCGGGAAATTCAAAGAGACGTCATCCCGAATCACCCGAATTTATCGGGCATGAATCAGGGGTGATTCATCTCGGGCCCAAAAAATATAGGGGGTCATCGGGGGTGATTCGGCTCGGCCCCGAATCTCCCGAAATTTCTCGTTTCGGGCACAGATCGATCTGTGCCCGAAACGTTTTGCACATCCCTACAAAATAGTCTTCATGGATGGCCCCATGATTATATCATGTATTGGTCAAACTCACAACCCCACAGATTTATTACTTTATGCTATCTATCCCTACATGGGTTGTACATGGGGCAAATCTTTGTCTTCCCCACAGTAACCACTACTATCATGCTATGGCAAGCAGTGACATCTTCCACTTCTACTTGTAAATGCATAGACGTGACATAATGCAGAACCTTTTCTTTGATAATGACTTCCCTTTATCCTGACATAATTTAAAGAAAATTCTGTAAGGGGAAAGAAATGTCCCAAGTGGAAATTACTATGATATTATCTCAAGATTAAAAGATGATGACACTTTGCCACCAGAACCTGCCCAGTTGTTTACATTTCTCAGATTATTCTTTCAGAGCTTGTACCTTAATGGTAGAGCACTCCCCCCCCCCCCCCAGGAAGATTCCAAGTCCAATCCACAGCTCTCGCAGGGCTGAAGACATTCTGGAGACCATGTCCACAGCCAAATTAGGCTACTACTGTCAGGAAATTGGAACAAGGTCCTTCTTGCTCTTGATTGATTGATTGATTGATTGATTGATTGATTTAGTTATTAGCATAACTAAAGGCTGATCCACATATGAAGCAAAATGAGGCGGAAAGATCCTGAAATGCTAGAGTTGACTCATCACTTCAGACAGCAGGTAGGGGATACTATCTATAGATATATATTTCTCTTCGGTGTACCTGTCGCTAATCCCATGCGTGGCAGCTCTTGTGAGAATTCGTGAGCAGCTGCTGGATAGTGGCGAGGACAGGTGGACTACGGCAGGGACAGGCAGGTGGAAGGAAGAAACTGTTGCGTAGGAGAATGGCCGAGCAGGTGACAAAGAGGGTGGCACAGCCTGCCTCTCTTGCCCACCTGCCAGCCAAATTTAAGGAATGACAAGGCCATGCATAGGCCCATTAGGCATCCATGGCAGCCTCCAAAATGGCCACTGTGATGGGGGTGAGGCCAAGAACTGGCTGAAGAGCTCCTGGAATGGGCCGAAGAGCACCCGAACTGGGCAAGGGGAGCAATTTTGGAGGGTGTCAGGGGGAGGAGGCCTCCGGAGAGGCCGTACTAGCGGCCCCCAGAGGTGGTCACTAAAAAGGGGAGGGAATCATTTCCACTGCGAACACCCCCAAATGCCCGGGGGATTTTCAGTCCACCACCGAACCGAACCAGGGGGTGTTCGATCTGGTGCTGGACTGTAGAACCAAGCAGGTTCAAGGCCAAACCTGTTTGACCTCACCCCCATTGTCCTAATCACTTTTAGACAGGCCATCATGCATGCCTAATGGGTCTCTGTGTGACCTGGGTCATGAACAGGTCAAGCAGAGGCCCATTAGGCATGCACGGTGGCTTCCAAAATGGTCACCATGATGGGGGTGAGGCCCAGAATGGACTGAAGAACACCTGGAACAGGCCAAAGAGCACCCAAACTGGGAGGGGGGCAATTTTGAAGGCTGGTGGGAGAAGAGGTGCTTCCAGAGCCCCCGCCCCCGCCCCCCGTGGCTGCTCTAGCAAGCCCCAGAGGGGATAAGTGACTAAAAAAATTATTTTATTTTATTCATGAACCCCCCAAACTGAACCAAAAGGTGGGGGTTGAGGGGGTGCCAGACCGAACCGGCCCAGTTTGGTTCAGGTTCAGTTCAGACTCCAACCGAACCGGGCCAGCCAGTTTTGTGCTCAACCCTATTCTGAAGTGGTATAATCCATTCTCCCAGCTCAGAATTTTGCTTCTTCGTTCCCATTTCATTTGTTGTTTGTGTAGCTCAGGTATCAGGATGAGGAACAACTGGAAGTAGACATAGCTGGGACAAATGAGGGGACCTACTGGTGATAGACAGCAGCTCCTGCATTCAGGCCCAAGTCCTAGAAAAAGAGCCACAGCTGAGTAGGAGGGGGATTGGAGGGGGTGAGGGATCTAGCATGGCCTGGACAGCAGTGGCAGTGGCCTGGGTGACAGTAGCACTGTCCCTGATAAGCTTAGTGCTGTGATAAGAACTGAGGCCCACATTAGCATCATCAATAAAGTAGGTAGTACCTTCAGTGGCCTCCTGCTGCCAGATTCCCTGTCACCATAAGAGAAACACTAGAGCCGATGGGTCATCTAAATCTGTCATTGCTAAATAGCACAATTGTTAAAAGGCGGGACAGGGTAAATGTGCAATGGCCTTTATTCCTATCATGCTGTGAACTGATGAATCCTATGATATGCAGAATCCAATAACAGCTAGTACTGAGGGAGCTACTCCTTATTGGAGTGAGTATCTGATGGTAGGATGAAAACTGGAACTGTATCCTCTGATCCCAATGGAAACAGAAGGGGTGACTCCACATTAAGGGGCCCTGGTCTCCTCTTGTTTAAGAGAGCATAGACACTTAAACTATGGTCTAAGATCTCTTTCAAGGTAGTCTACAACTCCATGGCAAAGCACTTATTCCTCTACGACATATCACTCTATTAATAATGAATATTGACTTAAAGCTCCGTGAATAGTAACACCTTGCTTGAAAAATGTCTCAGTGACATGAAACAGGAACAAATCCAGGAAGTTCTCTTTCCCTTCACATTCTGTACAACTGCAGTGGAGTGCTGAATGAAATAGATTTTGATCCAGAAGCCTTTCAGTCCACTTTTAAATGCCAACTCTAGTATGAGAAAATATACTGGACCACCAAGAAGAAACCACAACAGTGGTTCATAATATAAACATGTTTTAAGACTCACCAGGCAGAACTATTCCACAGTCAGAAGAATTAGTCTATTGGTTTTGTCTATGTTCTGTGTTAGTTTGGTTTTGGTAAAACTTACTCACGGATCTTTCCTGGTATTATTAGTGTTATGCAAGCTTTTAAGAATGCTATTGATGTACATGGGGCTTCCAGAAATAGTCCAAATACTAATAAAATGTTGTTTATTGTACTGCTGTATGTTTGTCCTATTGTTTTCCTTCTGGTTGGCTTAAGGCTGTAATAAAATGGATTCTGATTCTGATAAAATGTGACTTGCAGCCATTTCAGACATGCAACATCAAGTTAAAAATGATCCTCTATGTAATTGATACATCTATGGGCATAATATTTTGAGGGGTATAATTTGGAGGAGTATTATTATGGAGGATTGAAGCTGAATGGCTTGCCTGAGGTCACTTTGTGAGTTCATAGATGAGGTAAGATTTGAACTAGGGACTTTCTGGTTCACAGCTCAGTCTTACCTTATTAGTCACCTATTATTGATTCACAGTCCAGACCACAAGGTTCTGTAAGGAGAGATCAGGTGAGCTGCAGTAAGGTGTCTGCAGAGCACATCACTCTGGATGAACCAGGCAGTGCATCAAGAAAGGCAAATCTGTTGGGGGAGGCAACCAGCCTTACTTTTCTTGTTCCAAAAACATATATGGCACCTGTCAAAATACCAGTGCTCCAGCACTTCTTTGCATTCAGAAGATTTGTTCTCAAGCCTATCTTAAAAATACAAGACATATAAAAATATGTTGTTACCAACTGAACATGCTATATTTTTTACACTGTTTCCTTTGGCTTTGCAATTCAAATGATCAGCTACTGTAAATCAAGGATCCACCCCTTTCAAAGTGTGCCTCTGCCTTTGCAAAAATGGCATGGCAAGGGTCCAGATTTATTATCTCATTTATTTCCATATACAATGAGCTCAGTTTGCAAGTACATTTTTAAACTTCCAGCTGCACAAACTCTGTCTTGCACTTTCATAGTCACACTGGATTTCTTCCATCTCATGCATCACTCCCTGTAATGAATACTATATAGCCAAATTAGGACCCCAGGAACACTATCCTGTGCAATCCTGTAGCCATCACTGGATTACACAGGTATAATGAGGGAATTATTTGGCCTGACTTTATTCAGGTTTTTATTATTCAGCCTGACTTTAAGAATTGAGGCTGAATAAGAGTAAGTATATAAGGGCTGCAGAGAGAAAACAATATGCGTCAACGTTAAGCACTAACCTAGCAATTGCAGTCAATGTCTTTTAATCATTCATATTTTGAAGACTAAAGAAAATAAAACTGGCTGACATCCAGATTAAATTACTCAGTTGTACTGCTCAGGAGTTACTCTAAAGGACAAATATCAGTAGGACTTGTGTTGACTAATTTAATCAAGATGTCAGCCATTCATCTGAAAAATGCAGATATTTTATTTAAATTGTATTGTACCCTCAAATAAATGGACATCTGACAAAGAAGCATCCCAGAGCCCCTCGACTGCAACATGGCACTTATCAATTGCTTACATAGGGTTGGACACTGGGGGCAGAAACAACCTTTAATGCAAAGCCTCGGAGTTTAATGCAAAGCCTCGGAGTATGCAAAGAGTCACTGCAGTCCTTCAGTAACCCTTTTGCCTTTTAATGTGAGTGCACACACCCTCAGTAATGAGGTTATCACATCAAAGTGGCTCCAATGATGCTTCCAAGCCTATTCAAATCCCATATCCCACACTGGCCCCTGAATAATCAATGCTCAGTAGAAAAGCTCTCCTGGGGCATTCCCAGATGGGGCTTTTAGCCCTCATCTTCACAAGAATGGAGGGTGTGTGTTCACACATCTGCTGGATTTGTGCAGGATATTGTCTGTGCAGGATATTGGGGAGCACTTCACACACGATTTGGGTTTTTCATTGCACATTAGAGCCTAGCCCGACTTATGTCCAGAGTAAAAAATCCACTTTTTGCATCACTTTGGGGGGGGGGAATTCAAAATTGCAGTAAACCCATGGTAAAGTCTGCTATCTGGGAAAGTTCCTGGTGCAATCTAAAAGCACTTACTTACCTACAGTGTTCCCTCGACTTACGTAAATAATCCATTCCGAACGCACGTTCGGAGGTCGAAATTTTCGTAAGTCGAGGAGCGCACCACGGAAGTCTCAAAACACTCGTAATTCGAGGAAGCCGCATCTAAACATTCATAGGTCGAGTAAGCTGATTCTAAACTGGCAACTACTTCCGGTCTTTTTTGTCGCTCGTAACTCGAAAAAAACGTAAGTTGAGTAGTTCGTAGGTCGAGGGATTACTGTACTTATTTAACTAACATATTTTTATACTGCCCAAAACTGACGTCTCTGGGTGGTTTACAACAAACAATAACAGAAAAATTAAAACATTAATTAAAACAAATAAATGACAACAGAGATATTAAAACTTTGGTTAATATAAATGACAACAAAAAGTTAAAACATGTCAACCATTTAAAACCTTAAAACAATATTTTAAAACAATGTTAAAGCTATTAAAACAGTATTTAATTAAAAGCCTGGGTGAACAAATGTGTTTTTAAAGATTTTTTTTTTAAATTGTCAGAGATGGGAAGGCTCTTATTTCAGCAGGGAGCATGTACCAAAGCATCAGGGCAGCAACTGAGAAGCCCCGTCCCCAAGTAGCCACCAGACGAACTGGTGGCAACTGCAGATGGACTTCTCCTGATGATCTCAATAGGCGGTGGGGTACATGATGAAGAAGATGTTCTCTTAAATACCCAGGGCCCAAGCCTTTTAGGGCTTTATAGGTTATAACCAGCACCTTGTATTTTGCCTGGAAACTTATCAGCAGCCAGTGTAGCTCTTTCAATACAGGAGTAATATGGTCTCTCCGAGATGACCCAGAGACCAACCTGACTGCCGCATTCTGAACCAGCTGTAGTTTCTGGACTTTATACAAAGGCAGCCTCACATAGAGCACATTACAGTAATCCAGTTTGGAGGTTACCAGCATATGTACCGTTGTTTTGAGGTCATTTATCTCCAGAAATGGACACAGCTGGTGTATCAGCCGAAGCTGATAGAAGGCACCCCTGGCCGCTGCCTCAACTTGCGTCGCCAGAGAGAGGCTCGGATCCAGAAGCACCTCCAGAATTGTATGTGTTCTTGGCTTTCTGTGCCAGGCAACCTTTAACTCAAATAGCTTGTGTCCTGTTTTTAAAATATATAGTATACTTAGTATGGCATTTTACCTAGTATAGCAATTTTTAAGTTTTCAAAGCACTTCACACATTCATTATCCTGCTATAGCAACCTCTCTTGCAGTGCGGGAGAGGGACTGCGGGTGAGACTGGCTTGCCCAAGGCCTCTCAATGAGTTCATGCTGGAGCTAAGATTCAGAACTAATGGAGGATTTCCTGATTCAGAGCTCACACAAAATGATTACATGTACAATAAACAGCATTAAAAAGCATTCTAAATCTTTCTTCAGGCCTGTACAGTTAAGGTGAGGTGTAAAAATGGCATTCCACCATCATAAGCCATGAACATTCAGTCAGTCTTTTTTTTTTTTTTTTTAAGGTTATCTGTCCAATCTGCCTGAATCAGACTCTAGTTGCCCAGAGTCACTGTGGTTTAAACAGGGTGCTACAAGTGTCAAGACTCTCTCCCCAGACACCGCCCACTTCATCTCTGATCACAAGAGCATCTGGAGAAGGGTCTCAGAAGATATCAAGGTCTGGGCAGATTAATAAGGCCAGTATGTGTATTACAGCATTGCATGAACTCTTTTAATGTTTGCAGAACATTACTGGCGGTTCCCCCCGCCCTGCCTTACCATTCAGGCCATTGGTCCCAGCCCAATGCACTTATTGCACACCCAATTGAAATCAGTCATATTTAAGTTAGTTGCAACTAACAATTATTTGATTTCAATGGGATACAGAGGATTAAACTTCTCTGGAACTATTTATTTTAACAGGCTTAACCTCACATCTACCGGTAATTCTGTGCTGGTCTATGAGTGGCCTTGTATGAATATGTGCATGTTAATTAAAGACCTGATTTTACCATAATTAAAAGTTACTGCTAATAGTAAGAGGGTTTTATTGTCTTCCCTTTTGACAGTTACTCCCTAAACTCTTCTTTTGCTTCTTTGTCCCATAAATAGAATATATAGAGCAGATTCTTAAGCCTTTGAAAACATGCCACAATCCTTCATGGAGGCAGAATGTATAGTGGGGGAGCAGCAAGTTGCAGTAACATTCAAAAGTCGCGTTTCAGAGATTCTACTTTGCACTGAAAACATTTCTTCCGTGCTATGCTGAACTGTGTGTGTGTAGGGGCAGGTGATGGAGAGAAAGAACAAACACTCACACATGCTCTCACCTTGCTGCCACACCAACATGAAGCTCAAATCTTGAGGTCACAACAAACTTATCACACAAACAGAGAACAAGCAACCCAGCATTTTGACCAGTCTGCCTCCAGTCCTGTGCACTCTTCTGCCCAGTTCCACATGGCTCCTGCCTCTGTAGACATCCCTGATTCTCCCTGCCCTGACTCTGTCCAAGTCAGCAATGGTGGCAGACAAGTGGAACTGGTGATCTCATCTAGCCTTCTGTTTCCCTGAAAGGGAATGAAGTGATATGTGTTTGTGAATTTGCACAAAATCAGCTTATAATTAAAATAAACAAGAAAGGGGGGGGGAGTGAAGTAGAAGCTGAGAAAATGGCCATAAGAATTGTCTTTGCTGGATCAGACCAATGGTCCATGTAATTCTGGTTCCAATAGTGGCCAGCTTTCCAGCAGCAGCAGAGCACAAGCAGATCATAATGATGGTGTCTGATCCTGATCACCTGGTCCCCTGTGGTACTGTACATGCTGAACATAGGAATAAAGGACCCCAAAAATATCTGTCCAAATGAATCTTAGGAAGATCAATAACATTTTAATAAAGAACTGATTTTCATCCAAAGAACCCAGAAGATGCTGACCAGGGACAAGTGAGGAGTGGAAACAGAATGAGGTCCTGTTGTCAGTGGCTGACAAATTACACCAACACATACAACTGTGCCAACACATAGAGGCTCTTCTCATGATCGATGAGAAGAACCTGGGGAGGGATAGCGGGGAGAGCAAGCTTAGCCCACTCTCCCCGCACACGAGCAGGCAGTCTGCTCCAGGCGGCCGAAGCAGCCGCCCACACAACTGCCAGCTCTGTTACGGAGCCAGCAGGGGGTGGGAGGATTGGGGGTCGCAGAGCCCCTGGAAGCTCCAGCATGCCCTGCACAAACGCATAGGACATGCTGGAGAGACCCCCAAACTAGGAGGCTGCTTTTCAGCCTCCCAGTCGGGGATCTACTCATGAGTTGCCATGGCGCAGAGCCACGCCGCGGCAACTCACGATCGGAAAGCCCGGCTTAGCAGAACTCTCACTCTGCTAACCTGGGCTTAAGGGAGGGCTACTTAAGCGGGTGGCCCACTTAAGAATCATCGGGCTCTTTCACAATGGTAGAAAATCAGGCTAGTGGAGGCTAGCCCGATTTTCTACCATCATGTGAATGGCCTCATACTTTGTGCAAAGGGCCATCAAAATTCAACAGTCCAGTATGGTCAAAGGTGCACCTATGCAATTTTGGAGCCTGGACCTAAAGGCCTTTGGAGGGCATGCACACACGCACCCCGACTGCAAGTTAAGTATCATCGCCCTACACACACACAGCGTGATACACGCAGAATTTTTAATACGTGGGTTCTTGAGGGCACGAACAGCAACTGAACTCACAAGAATGTAAGAATATAAAACAGGCATATTTATGCAAATATGCATTTGCAGAAACATTTTAACATACAACTTAACATATTCCCATCCCTCATATTTCTTTCCCCACGCCCTCCTCTGTCTCTAAAGCAGAGGTCACACTTGGCCACCCCACCCAGCACTGGATGGCGGTGCAGCACGGTGACCACCCCACCCCACTGGCACAGACTAAAGAGGATTAGGGGGAGGGCCCAGGGGGTGGGGAAGCCCTGGACTTCTGCCCGGGGTAAGAGCGCCTCTGAGTATGGCCATGCATGCCTATTCATCTGCAAGTGGAGATTTTTAAAGCTATGCTTTCCCCATTGTGTCACTTAAATACCTGTTAACATAAATCACCAATGTTACAGACACCTTATAGTCTCAGGACAAAGTCCATGATGTATCAAGGTGCATGATGCAGCCTCTTTGTTGAAGCTAAGCAGGTCTAGACCTGGTTAATTGTGTGATGGAAACCCCATGTGTGCTACTTTGAATCCCTTGATGGAAAGAAAGGTGGTATTTAAATATAATAAGTAAAGTGCTGTCATTAGGTAAGAAAAAATTCTAGATATGAAATAAACAAAGCTTATTAGTCTGCAAACTGTCTTCATTTAAGTATTACAATGAGCTCTTGCTTCAGCCAGTTTCCTATGAACATCACCTTTTGTGTGCATTATTAATGTTATTAATGAATTCAAAAAAATGGTTTCATTAGATTACCAAGTGCCAACTACATTCAGTATTTAATTAATCAATTAAATATTACCTTTGAATATTTTCATATTACGTTACATATGCACATCCACACATACCATCAAAAGTCCTGTTTCAAGTTTCAGCTTTGAATTTTGCAAATTGCAAGGAATTTACAAATATTAAGTAACCATTTATAAAATTAGATGTATGCTGGATTACAGCAAACTAATAATTTGTTACAGGCCATTCATCCAAAAAATGAATGATGTTGCTCAAATATGTATGTGCAGCCAGACAACCAGCCAGATTACATTTTTCATGCACAAACAGAAATACGTGTTTCATAGCCTGCATTTCTCAGAATTGGAAGTTTTCAGCCTCCAGTGCATTCCATGAATCGTCTGTAGAATAGGTAAAATATAAAAATGTGTTTTTTAAAATAAAAAAATTGACAAACACCCTGGATCTCTGTGTCATCTAGTGTGGTCTTTGCATTAACCTCTTGCCAGTTGACAATAAAATCACTTCATATTGCATTGCGGGCAGTTTGTGATCTTCAGCTAAATTACAGTGGCAAGTTCTACTTTAGCGGACCACATTTGTTACAAAAGAACATTTACAACTACAGGACATGGAGGGCTTCCTCAGTAATCTTGTTCGCTGGTATTCATTCATGTTTTCCTACAACCATTTATTTGTGTTTTCCTACACATTCAGATGACATTTCTTACAAAGTCTTGTATTCCTCCACTTTAAAAAAAGATGGGGTCTCTTTTATTTTTTAAAATCTGCATTTTATTTTATTGCTATTTTCAGGGTTTTCTTTGTAATACAGTCAACTGAGGTCTGAAAAGGCATAGTGCTATTATTTCAGTTTATTTGGATGTGTGGTTTGTCATGTATTGATGATGATGTGTAACCCTACCTTTCTCCATTACCTGTTTGACGATGCTGCCCTTAAATCTATAGCAAGACTGGATTCAGAGATGAAGGGGAGGAAATCCATGTCAATTTCACTTCAGGGTTATTAAATATGTGTTGTGGTCCTTCTTTCTTCCCATCCTCTCTGCAACTTCAGAGGAAAGGGGATTGGGGAAATCTGGTGAAATTGACAAACTACTTATCAATTTCATCTCATTTTGCCTTTTCCCCATATGAAGCCGCATCAGCTGCAATGACTTGGTAATTCTTACTGGGAAAGGGTTGGAGGACAAGAAAAGTTCCTAATCCCCAACTGTAGCAGCTGGCAGAAATTCTTCTTAATGGGAGAATGATTTTTACCCCATCCCTACATCCAAGGAGTCAGAGGGCAGCAAAGGAGTCTACCAGGAAAGGGGTGATAGGCTGGAGACCCCCAGGAGCGGGGGTGGCAACTGATGATGTTTAAGGCAGAGCAGCAAAAAAGGAAAAATGTCCCAGCATAGCTATCCTGCCTGAAGAAAGAAAGCCATTGTGTGGGGACTACAAGTTGTGCCGTTAGAACAGAATCAGGCTCACACTTCTCTATAATCAGTAAAAAATAATGGCCTTTTTTGTTGTCTGGAAGCACCTACTGTGAACGTTTTATGCCTCACCTTGAAATAACTGGTACTAACCATTGTCAGATGTCATCTGCATCATTAGTCTATCCCAGTGTGGCAAAACTTGATGGGGGGGGAGGGTATAGAACACATTCTCACTTAAAGAATCTTCTCTGTGGTACATTTTAGTCTCAACAAACTGGTCCATATATAAGCCCATTAATTTTAAATGCTTAAGGCTTGTGCTTGTGTTGGTATATCTATGTAAATGTATATAAACACACATTTTCTCCCTCTCATAAAGGTAATTAACTATTATCTACAACCGATTTGCTGTGTCCCTTAAGCTCTGTGATCTTGCATGACATTGTGTATATATATATATATAGTTTTAACATGTTTTGTGATGATGGGCTGATGTGGCCCTGTCAGTACATCTAATCCTGACTAAGCATAGATGTGCTGGTCATGGTGCAGACACTCTTATGATGAGGCCATATATCTCAATTTTCAGCAATGACATTAAACCCTGATCCTATGAGCATGTTTTGCATTTATGTTTCTTGGAGCATCTTTGAGAGCTATTTTGTGTGAAAATTGTGCATATGGAAGAAAAGGCAGAATACTTTAAATTGAAGGTACATGTTTACATTTGAATGACAAAGGTGGGAAATGCAAGATACCGATTTAAGTGGATGAAGGTGCTACTGGCTCGTGCCTTCTCTGCTCTGTAGTTGCCCAACTTTGACTCTGTAGTCAAAGGCAAGCCTTCTCTGTAGTTGCCCTAGAACTGTGGGACTCACTTCCTGCTGAAATTAGAGCAGCTCCATCCCTGTTGACCTTTAAGAAACAACTCAAGAGACACATCCCTTCAGCCAAGCTTTTTAAGCTATTTAGTGGTTTTTAGCTATTTTAATTTGAACTTCTATAATTGTTTTGTGTTAATGTTGTAAACTGCCTAGAGACTTTGGTAGTGGGCAGAATGCAAGTATGCTAAATAATAAATAATGTGTCATGTGTGACAGCATGCTTTATTATGTGTTACAGTTGTTTGTGCAGTTGGGCCGATAAATCCACCTGGATGGCATACCTTCTCCTGTGCATGTTTTTGTTGGCACTGCCAGTCTTATCCAAATACCCTTATATATTTTAGGAAATGTTATCTCTATTGACATGATGCCTCATCATTTGGATAACATGAATGATACAGCATTCTAAGTTGCTTTTGTTTTTAATTTTTAACAAGGCAAGAGACAACATGGTATGAAAGACCGTGAATTAGCATAAGAAGGGGGGGACCCTCTAATAACCAAAAACTCATTTGGCTGAAAGAGAGTAGTGACCATTAAATGTAGAGAGATAAAGTAGTTGGTGGCAATTAGATTATCTAAGAAAAGCAAACAATAGATGGTTTAAGTTTCCCCATCTCCTTCCTCTTCCCAGCAAAGATCAGCTTCTGCATCTGCTAGGGGCAGTAGCTTTCAAAGTCGACCTGCAGACCAAAAGCAATCCGTATGGAGTGAGAAACATCCGAAACGTTGTTTTCAAATTGATGCCACTGATATTAACCTATCAAAGGCTCAACCCCTAGACCGTTATTTCTGACCCGCCACCCAGCAGAAGCTAAAGGGAGCACGATGCTCGGCTGCGGTATCTAGCAGGATGGGAGGTCTGAATCAGGTGGGGGAGGAAGGAAATCAAACAATATGCAAGCTGGAGGATGTATATAATAATTTCTGTCTTGCCCAGAATGAAATCAAGTGAAACGGTGCCTCGTTCTCGGAAGAGCCGGTGGTCCTAAAGCGCCACCTACAGCTGCTCGGTGAAAAGCGAGACGATGCCCTGAGGACGCGATTCAGTTCCTACAAGAATGAGCTCACCCAGTGTGACACCAGGCAATGTGGGAATAATCTCACCAGATTCACCTCCGCTATCTCACAGTCTGGTTTAAAAAAAAGGAAAAAAAAAAGAGGCACCTTATAAAGGCGTTCTTATATAAGAAGCCCAACGAGGAGAGGGTGAAATCATTAATCCAACTCAGCTTTAATGACCCATACGAGTCATTCTCTCTCCCTCTCCCCCACCCCCCACTCTCCGGAATATGAAGATTAAGCTCCAAGCCCAGCCCCCTTCCCACTTCCACTTCATCCCCCTCCAAGAGCCGCTGAGAAGGGGGTGTGTCCGCATACATGTGGGGGAACTTAATAAAGGCAGAGAGGAGGAGCCAAGGGGAGGAGTTCGAGGCCCGCCATTGGCTGGCCGAGGGAGTGATGTCACCCATATGAAACCCTGATAACTAGTTCGGAGAGAACCCGCAACTTTTGCAGAAGGGGGAGTGTGTGATCCAGCGACATCTCGGGGTCCGGGCGGCTGCTGTTGCTGCTGCTGCTGCTGCAGGGGGAGGGGAAAGAGCCGGAGCGAGCCCTGCTTCTGCCGCTGCTGGAGAAACGGCCAGCAGCGTGTGGGGGAGCAGGAGGGCGATAAAGCAGCTTGCACTCTGGGCTTCACCTTGCAACCGCTCGCTTGAGCCAGCCAAGGTGTGCAAGCAGTCGGTGGGAGCCAAGACAAAAAAGACCAAAAAAAAAAAAAAAAAGCAACAACCGAAGCAACACAAGCAAACGGCAACAGCAACCATTGCAAACGCAAGGCTACCAAGAAACTCAAGAGAAACAATAAACCCCCACCATGGTCCAGCAAGCGGAAAGTCCAGAAGCGGAGAGCAACCTGCCCAGAGAAGCGATGGATACGGAAGAAGGGGAGTTCATGGCATGCAGCCCAGTAGCGCTAGACGAGAGCGATCCGGACTGGTGCAAAACGGCTTCGGGCCACATCAAGAGACCGATGAACGCGTTCATGGTGTGGTCTAAGATCGAGCGGAGAAAAATCATGGAGCAGTCGCCGGACATGCACAACGCGGAGATCTCCAAGCGCCTGGGCAAGCGGTGGAAAATGCTCAAGGACAGCGAGAAGATCCCTTTCATCCGGGAGGCGGAGAGGCTGCGCCTCAAACACATGGCCGATTACCCCGATTACAAATACAGGCCGAGGAAAAAGCCCAAAATAGACCCATCAGCCAAGCCCAGTGCCAACCACAGCCCGGAGAAAAACACACCCACCGCGACCGGCGGCGGCGGAGGCAGCAACAACGGCGGCGGCGGCGGCGGCGGCAGCAGCAAGAGCGCTAAAAGCTCCAGTAAGAAATGTAGCAAAGGGAAGTCGACGTCCTCCTCATCTTCGTCCTCGTCTCCCCCCAAGCCCGGGACGAAGCTGGCTCCCCACCCGGGGGACTACGGGGGAGAGGATTACCACCACTTCGGAGCGCTGAAAGTGAGCAGCAAAACTGTCAAGTGCGTCTTCCTGGACGAGGAAGAGGAGGAGGACGAAGACGACGACGACCTGCAGCTGCGGATCAAGCAGGAGGATGACGAGGAGGAGGAAGACGACGAGCACCACCAGCAGCAGCAACAGCAGCAGCAGCAGTTGAGGCGGTACAACGTAGCCAAAGTCCCGGCCAGTCCCACCTTGAGCTCCTCGGCGGAGTCCACCGAAGGGGCGAGCCTGTATGAGGAGATGAGGGGCGGCGCTGCCCACGCCAACAGACTCTACTACGGCTTCAAGAGCATGCCCAAGAGTGCCCAGCAGCCCAGCCTGTCCCCGGCTTCCTCCAGGTCCATCTCCACCTCCTCCTCCTCCTCCTCCTCTTCTTCCAGCAGCAGCAGCGAAGAGGCGGACGATCTGATGTTTGATTTGAGCTTGAATTTCTCCCAGCACACCCACGCCGCCTCGGAGCTGGGCGTGAGCTCAGCTTCAGGGAACCTGTCCCTCTCCCTCGTGGATAAGGATTTGGATTCGTTCAGCGAGGGCAGCTTGGGCTCTCACTTCGAATTCCCCGATTACTGCACCCCGGAGCTGAGTGAAATGATCGCAGGCGACTGGCTGGAGGCGAACTTTTCCGACTTGGTCTTCACTTACTGAGAGAGCGAGAGAAAGTAGGGGTGGGGGGGAAGCAACGGGCAGGCGAACAAGCGGAGAAAGAGAGATCAAAAGGACTGGGCGGGGGGGGTGGAATCGGTAAAGGAAAGATGATGCTAGTGATTAAAAGTGGTGGAGTTTTGAAGTGAAGTAAATTAATGATCAAATGTCTTGGGTTTTTCTTTGGGTTTTTTTTTTTAATTATTATTTTGTTTTATTTTTAAGTCTTGAAATTAGTTCCAAATCGAGTCCGGAGTTGTGATTTCTTTTTTCCTTCTGGTCTTTTAAATTTTTTTCCGCTAAAATTGGTGATCGCAACAACAGCAACAAGGAGCAAAGGCAAATGGGACTGGGGGTTAAAAGATACAGAAGGCGCTGTTTGAAGCTTGTCGGTCTTGTGATTGAAGTCTGGAAGATGGTCTGCAAAAAAAAAAAGTCTTTTGGCAGCACAACTGTTACTCAAGGGGGTTTGTGGATTTTTGTTTCTCCGACAGAGGTTTTAAAGGACCGTTCCAATTTTTTTTCCTCGTAAAAGGGACCATTGCAACTTTTTGTTTGTTTGGAGGGAGAAAACTGATGTCTTCTATGCATCCGATTCTTAACAAAGCTGCAGGGAGCTTGAAAAAAAATGCAGACTGTACAAACGCATACAAAAAACAAAAACTGTGAACTGACTTAAGATCAGAGTTTACTTTTCAGATCAAATTGTTTATGGTTTTGCAAATGTGATTTCTACTTGCCAACTTTTTTTTTGTAACTTGTTCCCTTATACCTCCTTGATTGAATACCAGACAGCCTAGACCTCAGTACACAAAGGTATTGAAACATTTTTGATACATAACAGACCTCAGTCTTTTTAAAAAATTAATATATTTTCAGGCGTATTTTTGTACAGTGAAAGGGAACATTCTTGCTGTGTTTTTTCAGTAAGACTTTTCAGGCACTTCTTCCCTTTTATTTTTATTTTTTATTTTTTCTTCTGTTTTTAGCATGCAAGTTATGGGTACGTTTATGTCCTGGTTTTTAAAGGATTAAAAAAATCCTTGCATCTAAAGGCCTTGTGGTTTAAAAAAAAATGAAACAAACACTTTTTTGTACAGCTATAGTGCAGATTTGTTCAATATTTGTAGGTAAAGATTTATTGAAAATGGTGATATAGACCTCAGAGCTGTTATCTTAGTTTAAAAGATTGTATATGTACTGTACTATAGTAGGAATTTATGTATCTCATACGCTGTGATATGTGGATGGGGGCCCAGATGGAAGGTATGAAACTGGATTCTCTCTTCTTTTTAAAAAACAAAAAATAAAAGGAATGGGGAAAAGAAAGGCACATAGTAAAAGAAAAAAGTTTCTCATTTTGTGCAATATAATTCTTTAAAGTACAGACCATCTGCGTATTTTGTAGCAAACGATGGCAAAAAACAGACTTGTGCACTGTCAACATCATTGCCTGTTTTTTTTTAAATGCTGAAAGTCTGTATCTTGACAATTTTAATAAATCAGCTGGAACTGATAGAAACTCGATTCCTATTAGTGTCTGTAGAAGTAATGCTGGTGGAGATGCCATGTAGCCAAACCTCACCCATGGAGGAGCCTTAGCTGAGACTAAGTGCATAGCTGGGGGAGGGAGAGAAGGGAGGGTTAAGGTGAAATAGATTTAAAAGGGCTGATCTTATTCTTTTATACCTCCTTCCTTTTCTGCTTCCTCTCCCACTTTCTAATCTGCTCTTAATCACTCCATCGCCTCCACCTTGAATTCCCCCACCCCAGGTAAGCTAGAGGCGGTGGGCTGGGTAAGGGGGTGGGCGATGCAGGAAGGTTAACCCTGAACAAGGCTGTAGAAAAATGGCGGGATAAGAGGTGAAGGGTCCTCGATTCAGTACGTGTTTTAGCGCGGTGTGCTCTTGTGTGTGCATATGGCTGTGTCTGAGGGGCAGGTACCAAGCCAGAGAGGATGCTATGCAGGGAGGGCGTTTCAGCAATGAGAGGACTGTTGGAGCTTCGGCTAGGGGTGGGTAATCTTGCGCTGCCGTTTTGGGGGTGGGTCACCTTCAGGCTTGGGCTGTGTGTGTGCTTGTGCGCGCGCGGCCGAGGCGAGAGGTTTATTCAAGAGTCTTACAGGGGCTGGGTTCTTCCTACTGCCCCCCTGCCGAAGCTCCTCCCCGCAAGCTTTCTCTTGGAAAAGGATGCTCTCTAGGGAAGGGGCATCTCTCTTTCCCTCCCTCACCGCTTTCTGTGTGTCGAGGAGGGAACAGCGTCGCGCTCTCCTTGGCCGTGGAAAAAAAAAAGGGGGGAGGGAGGCTGTCTCTTGCACGCAGCCTTCGGTCGCCATCAGGTTCGCTCTGTGCGGAGGGGTGTGTCTTGACCATGTGTGGCAGGCGCTGAGTTCGCTTGGAATGTTGCTGCTGCTGCTGCGGCCCGCCTCAGGAGCGCGCGGCTGAGGGGGGACGGCAGGGGGTTGGCCGCGCGGGGGAGGGACTCTCGGGTCGTGCTGGCTATTTAGAGCATAGTCTGAAATGAGCATAGCGAGAAGAAAATGTGCTATGGGGGACTGGGAGGCGCGCGAGGCAACTGACATGTGTGCTTGTTTTGTGCTTAAGAAGAAGAAGAAGAAGAATCTTGGTGAGACCATTTTTGGTGTGGAAGAGTGAGCGCGCCATTGGCACCCGTCTCCTTCCGTTCTCCACACACTCACCCAGCAGCCGCCGCCAGCTTATCCCACGGCTGGGGCTGTTCCCCTCCTCCCTCCCCCTTCCAGAGCAGCAGCAGGAAAAGCGCGCGGGTCCCCGAGAATCGAAGAGGGCGTGTTGCGTGTGGGGGGGAGGGGATGAGTCTAAGCCTGGAGACAGCAGCCTGAGCATCCATCTTCCCTCCGCTCTCTCTTGGATGCGTGAAGGGAGGCACCTTTTCTTCTTAACAGGAGGAGGGTTGCTGATGGCTTGTCTTATTTTTCACTCAGGCAGCTGGCCTCTCTTCCACCCCCACCCGCCCCAGCTCCATTTCATTCAGGAGCCTTTCTGTTGGTTATCATTAAACAGACTGCCGAGGGGTGTGTCTGTCTTATAAGCAACTTGGATAGCGTGTTTTACTTCCAGCGCTTTAGTGTGCTTTTTTTTAAAAAATGCAGTTTTATGTGTTGAACACAACTGGTAGACACCTTTTGAGTGCAGTTGCTTCCATGCAGTGGCTCTCCTTTCTTCTTCATTAGCTTGGGCAGGACCTCTGTAGCCCCAAAAGTTGCTCTGGAGAGAATGTTATTTGCATCTCTATTGCCTTATTACACTGCTTCATCAGCTCCAGAGCAACAGGGAGTTGCTTTACCAATGAGACATGCTCCAGTTCTCTTTCTATGAGACCATGGACCATAACTGTGTCACAAGCAGGGGATCTATGAGCTTCTGCAGATTTTTTTTTTTTTAAGCTTCATGCCATCATATTTCTGTCTTAAACTTTGGAAAACAAAATCTAATGATGGTACTACTATGTGCATGTTGTTAGGCAGAAGTGTAAGCTTTTTTGAGGATGGGGCATAACTCAGTGGTATAGGGACACAGAAGGGCCTTGGTAAAATTCCTAGCATCTCCAGGTAGGACTGGAGCTTTCTGTCAGCAGCCCAGAAAGCTGCTTCTAGGCAGCATAGACAACACTGACCTAGATGGTCTGACTAACAAGGCAGCTTCACCTGTATACATGGTGGCAGGCATTCCCACCAATAAAGTACTTCCACAGTTGTCAATACAGTGAATTATCCTTCTGATTTTTCCAAAATCACCAACTCTCACCATGTTTATTCACCCTTAAAAGTTTTCAATGAGACGTACTTCCAAAAATTTTAACTTTATGAGTAAGTTAAAATCTGTAGGACCTAACTTTTGACTAAATATGGTCAACTGGGCTGTTGGTAATTTATAAGGACAATTTGCTGTGTTGGTGACTTTGGGAATGAATAACAGCTCTACGACTTCAGACTGGCTGAAAATGAAGAGTCCTGCATACACATCTGTATGGCATAAATAAAACATTTTATATCTGCAAAATGTTACATTTGATCAAAATATAATCTTTGACATCTGAGTTGTGAAAGAGCTCTTTTTTAGCTTAACAGTTGATTGAACTGTTAGTAAAAGACCTATTCGTCCTAAATGGGGTGGGGGGGGAAGCTTTGTCTAAAACTTGGATTGAAATAATATAGCATATCTAGAAACTTCGTGTCTTGCATTGTGTTAAGCCTTTATGAGAAACTGTGTTTTAGGACAACACCTAGTACAATATACTAAAAGTACCTTTGGCTATGGATAGACTTCAATAAAATAGATATTCTTGAATTTTGAGGTTTTGGTCTCAAATTATTGTGTTTAATGACTTAAAATTAGTTTTAAGTGCCAAAGCAGAGACTTTGATGTACAATTTAGCCTTTAGGTCTCTTGGAGTTGAGCACTGTCAAGTTTATAGACTAGCTGTGATAACATGTGTTGATCAAACTCTACTCATTTAAAACTGAGCCAATTGTTTTTGTTTTTAAGCTATCATAAGCTCATTGATGGAGATGATCTCCCTGTCCCTTTTTCTCACGTGCATCCTTGTTTATGAAAATGATGGTCAGTGGAACAGATGTGTGCAGATGTTTGGTAAGCTATGCACCCACTGCAATCAAATTACAGGGTGGACTGGGTGGATGGCAGAAGCTATGCAAGTGTCTGTCTCTACTCCTTAGTTTGTGGATATACAAATTTATCTAATTGATCGTAATGTGAAACATTACGACTGAATATACATCTACATTAGTTGGCATTGTGGGTGGGTTAGGAATAACTTTTCCAAAGGAGTGTCTGAACTTTGTCTTGTATAGTTTTGGGGAAGAGACTGCACAATACTATATAAGATTTCAGTGAATGTGCAATATACAAGGAAATAGAACTTGCATTTTGTCTGGAAAGCTTTTAAATTTTATTCATTTGATGGCTAGCTTTTTCTACACTTCCCTTATTCTATACTAGGGAAGAGAGTTATTCAGTCTGTCAAGCCACTTTAGGCTTAGTTTTTTTCTTCTGTTTACATCCATGCCAAAATGCCCATTATCAGAAACTGCAAAGCAATCCTACTACAGTCAGGAAACCTCATATTGTTTTCCAATATGAGTTTTCCAGTTACTTTCCAGTTCCAGAACTTCAACCCTAAGCACACTTACTAGGGAGTCAAAATCATTGAATTCAGTGGATGTGACTTCTGAGTAAACAAGCTTAGGATTATGTTGCATGTTTACTTCCAAATACACATTTTAGTTCTTCCTTGTAAGTGTACAAGTGTACATTTTGCAGACTACTCTCCTTTAAAAAGTGTTTGTTTTAGACACACTAACTCCCCTTGGCTGTAGTGTGTTCTCTCTCTCTCTCTCGTTCCTCAGCACTTTTGTTCTCTGTGGGTGAGGATATGTATAATTGCAGGGCATAAAACAAAATGTTTTAAATGATTGTCAACTTCTTGATGAATGAACATTTCTTGACCTATAGTATAATATTTCAAAAAGCAACCTAAGATGTTTTTTAAAGACACTTTTTGGAAGATGAAATCCAGTTTGTATCTTTCCTTCTGGCTACTTCCTCTAATGTTTGAAAATCTAATTCACAAAAATGTTTAATTCTTTAAGGGCAATATATATGACAGATTAAATAGAAAGATTGATTAAAAATGTCTTTTAAAATTGTATTTACTCTAAATATAGATGTCCATACATGCAAAAGGTAACTTTTTCCTAGTGTAGTGTCTACAGAAAGTGATTTGAACTATGAGGCTTTAATGGCCATTCATGCCAATGTAAATTGGTTATAAAACTTATAGTTAGACCAATCTCTGTTGAATGTGAAGTAAGAATCAGACACTATAGACTTAATTTAGTCTTTGGTAGTCTACTCTAGCAGAACTTTGTTCTATATCTCCACCTTTTGACACACATTCCTATTCTATGGCCTGGTAAGATCCTGATCCTGCACTTCTTAGAAAAACATTGAGTTTGATTTGTATTTTTCAAAGTTTTAAAATTGTGGGCCTTGATTCTCCAATAGGTTGAAAACTTAGTTCTCTTCTCACAGTCCCACCCTTAAATCTTCAGTAGTTACAAGAGCTAGAGAGAAATTCCATATGTTAATCTACCTTTGTAGTTCACCAGTTTTTTGAATCCCACTCTCTCTTTCTCTCTCTTTACTACCACATTGTAAGTTGTGGGGATTTTTCTTTCCACACACTACCTATAGCAATTAACTGCCTAATTGATTTTTACCCACCCTTCATGGATGCAGTGAATTTTTAAGAGAATTTCACAAGCAAGTAGTTTTTTAGTGAGTTTAAAAGTAAACAGAGTTTAAAGAACCTATTTTTATATTCAGTATAAAGCACAAATGTGCAGAAAGTGTAGAGTGACTTACAAAAAGGGAAGTAAAAGTCCATAATATTTCATGTATAAAAGTAATACCTTAATTGGGTATTGATCCTCCTAGAAAGACCCAATAGTTATGCCAGTGCAAAGATAGGATTATTGCGACATGTCCTTGGAAATGATGGACAGCAATTTCACAGGAATGACTTCTATGAATATAAGCAACCTCTTAAAGCACTATGGCCAGGATGGGATTGGTGGTTCTCAAGAATGCATAGACAACCTGGAAGTTTGAAAAAAGAGTTCGCTGTTTTTATTAAATCATCATATCTCATTGCTTTGGTGGATATATTTTCAGATCCAGATTTTCCCTGACATAAGATAAAGGGAATATTCAAATTGGCTTTCTAGTTAATATTCAAGAAATCAAAATGAACTGATATAACACCCACCATGTTCTAAGTAAATCAGGGAAAACAAACCCACTACAGCCTTTTCAACAAGGCTGGGATTTCATCCCTAGAATTTTATTTTCTGGAAAAGAGTGATGATGTAATAAATACTAACCTAGGAACTCCTATTCTCATAGTTTATTTTTCTTTCTATCTTCATGCTTATCTTTGAAACCAAATTTGCCTCAACTCCTGGTATTGCCAGGAATGAAAGTTAGTATGCTATTGCCACTTCATTTGCAATTTCTGGTTTTTGATCTTGTTAAAAACGTTGGCAGTTTGGAGTCTCTACATAATGCTGTGATTCTTTCTTTCTTTCTTTCTTTCTTTCTTTCTTTCTTTCTTTCTTTCTTTCTTTCTGGTGGGCTGTTTTAGTTTGAAGGCCTATTGTACCAGTGTGGGACTTTTGATGGTTACAACATTTGTGAGATGTTGCATGATGGCCACAGGTGGAGTAAATGGAATGTCTTTAGAGCAGGTTTTTTTCTCAGCATGACACTTTTAAAAATGTGTAATTTCAAAATAATAATAAAAAGGTTTTCCAAGGCCACATGAAAAATAAGTTTTCATAGCCACTCCAGGTATAGGGAGGGGAAGAATGCTGAAAAGTACTTTTGTCTAGTACTTTTGAAGTCTGAATGATGGTGGTGGGGGGGAAAGACCTTCTTCAAGGTTTTGCATGCCAGTGCACAGGCCTATTGCTGTGAGAAGGAGAAAAAGAAGAGAGTAAGGTTTGCTTGAGGCAATGCACTGGAGGACAAAAGTGTTTTCTAGCACTAGGAAAAAAAGAAAAATGCATGGCAGAGTTTTGTCTTCTAGTAGACTATATAGCATGCAGAGTTTAGTATGTGTCAAAACAGTGTATGACATTGCTGTATCAAAGTTGTAAAGTTAAGCATTATTTATTGAAAACTATGTATTTTTTTTTTGTAAAAATCTGATCACCTAGAGGATTAATATCATTCACTTGTGCTAGCGCTACATTCTTAACCAGCTTCTTTACTACAGTACTTGATATGCAGTGTTAAACGCTCAGGGTTGAAAAACAGTCCACTCCAATGTCTCTTCTCTCTTTTTCTTTTTTTCTCCTTTGGGAAAGGATTTCAAATAAAGGAACAACTTGATACAATTGTTCAAAAGACTAATAAAAGTGTGTGATCAATCTTTATGTGTTTTTAATGTGGACCCCCCTCCCTTCACCCATTTTGTGTATTATATATATTGAAAAAAGAGGAAATTATTTAAGGGCTCTGCTCTTCATTTTGTGGGGCAACCAAATTTTTCAGTCATTAAACATATTGTGTCTTTTCAAGCAAACATGGCTCACAGCCCTGGCCACAATAGCCTGAGCAAAATGCTCTTATGTGCCGACCTGTGATGCCCTGAAAACCAGTCAAATTATTTCTATTTTACTGCTTTTACTGCTTTGGGTAAACCACAGCAAAGTAGCTTTTAGATTCATAATTTCAGTCAGTGTTTTAAAGTTGAACATGAAATAATGAAATAAGTGAAGTTTCTACTCTTGGATTAAATACCAGCAAACTCCATTTCTCTGTATCTTTTTTCTACAGACAATTTACACTGTAAATGTATTTTGACATAGAAATAAATCATTCTGTATTAAGATTCTTGATATGAAAATGTTTTTATGAAAATCTGTAATTGGAACTATAATATGTTTATAAAATGTGTTTATGTGGTGGAAGTTTGTTGTATATTAAATATGGTTTTATATAAATGCTTGTGTTATATTGTAGACATTTCAAAATACACAATTAACACAACCCATTTACTGTGTTCAAATCTGAGTTATCTGACATGTTTTAATGTGTATCCCCCCCATGTGCCCCAAGGTGAGGTAACCCCATATAAATAGTGCTCCTGTTTATCAAACATTTGTATAGCAATAGCAATAGCACTTACATTTATATACCGCTCTATAGCCAAAGCTCTCTAAATCATCTTACAATGATTTAGCATATTGCCCCCAACATTCTGGGTACTCATTTTACCAACCTCGGAAGGATGGAAGGCTGAGTCAACCTTGAGCCCCTGGTCAGGATCGAACTTGTAACCTTCTGGTTACAGGGTGGCAGTTTTACCACTGCGCCACCAGGGTATAATCAGACATTTTCCCTCAGCCACTAAAATAAATAGCATTTCCACCTAACTTTTAAGCCACAGTACTAAAATGTGAGTTCCATCTCTTTTGAAGTCAGCTAGTTGAGCATGGCTTAACTGTTGGCAGACTGTTCTGATAAAAGAAATGAATGGAAAAATGCATTTTATGTACGCAGTCTTCATTGCACCCATGTAGATAGCATACTTGGATAATCTTTTTTGTCCAAAATCCCTAAAACTGTAAGCCTAAAATATAGTATTGCATCTGTGCTGCACTTTATGCTCTTAGGCTACAATCAGACACAAAGTTAGAAATACAAATTAATGGGATCAATTCTACCTGTGTGGTAGATGATGTAACTTGAGCAGTAATCTGCACAGAGAAATGCATGTTCCTTTGCAGTCCATGGCAAAGCTCTCTATTCTGTGAAAGCAGCTAAATATAAAATACATCCCCAGTGATTTGTGTACATTAAATGTTTTCATTTGTGCCCAGCCAGCACAACATATGCAAATCTATTCTAGTTCAGCTGTAGAACATAGACTGGAGCCCTTAGCCTGGGAAGTCTAAGATTTTTTTAAAAAGATGAATCTCCACCATCTGTGTCCAATCCTAAACCAGAAAGTGGAGGCTATTTTGGCCAAAAAAAAAAAAAAAAGCCCATCAAAAAGCTGTGGAAAGAAAACAGTTTTTCCACTAAGCTCCATGCAGTGCTAAGCTTTTCCCAGCACCAGAAAAGATCCTTTAAGGAGAGAAACAACTGCCTGTTTAGTCCTAGTGCCATCTTGACATACATGGAGCACCAGGAAGTTCAATCCTTCCCAGCATGTTCCCAGGTCAGTTGGAAAGGTCTGGGAAGGACTATGCTTTCTAGCACTCAGTTCACACCTTCCAAGATGGTGCTGAGGCCTGAGGGGGTTGTGTTTCCTTTAGAAGAACCCCACCAGTGCTGGGCAAAGTGTAGCACTGGGAACAATCATCTCTGCACAGTGCTGGTCGGTGTGGGGGGGAGGCTATGTGGAGTATTTGGCTTTGGCCAAAGCTTTGCACAGACCTAATAAACAATTTGTCAAGAAGCTGCACTTCAGGTCAATGGGATCCACCAATGGATCCTGGATCTTACAATGAAGAATACTGTTCTAGTCAAGTGTACAGCTAGTGATTTGGATCTTGCCATCTGTGCTGGTTCTGCTAGGCTATTTGGACTACCAATAGACAGCTAAAGAGGGACTGGCAGAATTTCCATGTGTGTTGCAGGTGTGTGCAGTACATCAATTCTGCATGCCTATTACTTGAAAAGCCTCCATCCAAAAGACACATGCCAGATACAGATCTCCCATTCTGTGTAGGTATGACACTCCTAGCACACATTGATTTAAAGTCCAAACATATAGAATCCCATAGTACTCTATGTATTATTATAAATGTCTAAGGGAAGAAAAAGATTTATGGCTGAACTGGGATTCTCTGTGTCTACATCCTAACACCACCATGTTACATATGACAAAAACAACCTTAAGATTGTCTTTAAAACACTTAAACATTTTATTGCTACTGAAGATTAATATCTTGAGATCTTCCAGACCTGGGGGTTTCCTCTTTCCAATTTTGAAACTGCTCTGTCTGCCACTGCCACACAGGATTATGCAATATTAGACAGCTTTAAATCTATCTGTGCTCCAAGACCACACATCCTCACTCCAAGCCTCTGACTTCTGTAATCAATTGAAAGGATGTTCCATCACTGAGAAAAAGTAGGAAAAACTAATTCAGGTTGTTGGAGCTGCATTCCATTATACAAATGGAATGTGTTCCAAGACTGGCTTGTCAAATTTCACAATTCTGGTGCTGAGCCACATGGACATTTTGACACTAGAAAATCTGCCACAAGTTGATATTCAAGCAGGGTTTTTTCATTGTCCTTGCAAACAGCAAATGTGAATATTCTAGAAAACCTTCAAAATGTGGCTGGAACAAGGAAATTGTGAGAATCATTCTCAAGACCCACTGCTCCCAAACACAAAAACACATAGTAAGTCAATTTCATCATGTGTTAAGAGTCACATGAATCACCTCCTATTTCCCTTATGAGATCAAGTTACATTGTCAGACTCACTGGAAGCAGTGCTAGATCCCTGAGGTGCATTGAGTTCTGTCTGAATTGATTTTGGCTTTCTGAATGACCAGGTCTCCAGGCAAGTGATCAGAAATAGTAGTATTTTCTTTTAGGACAAAGGGCAAGAGTGTTCTGTTGGAGCCATCAGTAGCAGCCGTGTTGGAAATCATTCATCAACTGCTTCTGTACCCAGAATGTTGGGGGCAATATGCTAAAATCATTGTAAACCGCTTAGAGAGCTCCGGCTGTTCATTTGTGGTCCCAGCTGAGTAGATCAGCTTCACAGACCCAAAATTTCTCGATCTGACTCCAAGAGTTGGGAGATAGTCCAGAGGTGTTCATGCTGCCTGCCTTGTTTGTACATGAATGCTCTAACAGAAACAGATGTAAGGCCGTCAAAGCTAAAGCTCTAATTTACTCAGGAGTGACATCATCAATATCACACTGCAACTTGATCAAAATCCAAGAATTCCAGCTTACCTGGTCTGTACTAGATCCCAACCTTAGGCTCATTTATGAAACCATTTATTCTTCTGTTGTGCCACTGACACTAACATCAGTAACATGATACTAGAGGAAAATACTATGGTCATGCTACTTCCTTGTCAAAGGATATGGCACCTGGATGAGAACAAATCATTATAGGGCTCAACAGAGTTCTATTGCTTCTTTTACCTCACCCTCTATTGAGTCCTGTGGGGATCCCTCCATGCACTAGAAGAACTGCATGGAGAAAGGTTATGCTCATGGATACAATTTTGGGCTATGAAGTCATAAGCTCCCTGCTCCCTCTTTTGTCAGCCATTAGCGATAAGGCATGTCTCAATGATTGTAATGAATAAAGGACATGATTTAATTTTTACCCTCTGGGATAATGTAGTGGATGTCTCAAGTCCAATTGACTTGTAAATTCTGAACATGCTTTTGACAAATAATCCTCTTAATTAGGTCAACGATTTTTACAGAAATGTTATAATATGTAACTGGTGCTACTTCATTAAATAACACTGACTGACATCCAGACTAATGCAGTGCTTGCAGAACAAACAAAGCTGCGCCAGTGCATGAAAATTATGAATCTGCATGAAGTCACAGGGATGTTCAATATTGTCCTCTTTCACTCTTACACTATTGCACAAAAGTTCCTTGAAAAACATTTGAGGTTACCACAGGTTGTGCACTTTGTTGGACAAGTGCAAACATGTTTGCGCTAGTGCAACACTCGTCTGGAATCCAAGCTCCAGACTTCGTGAAATAGCTTAACATGTTTGCACAAGTCTGCATGTCAGACACTGAATATAGTGACTGACATCCCACTGAAAAAATAGAACTAACTGCTGTTACAATTTATATAGCTTTTTTCCTTGATTATAATCAAATACTGATAGTATTTGATTCAGCTGTCAAGGAATCCATCAGCCCACTCTTTCTTAGAGAGAAAACCTGTAGTCTTTCAAAAATATTAGTGCATACTTATTGATGATACACTCATTTTAGGGGGAAACCCTTGCATATAATATCTGTCGAGTGATCTGATATCCAGTGAAGAGACACCCAATTGTAGGTGGCTTGCCCATTAGCAAATTGCACAGAACGCTAATAAAATATTTATTTGCCTATTACTTTTCTTGACCTACCAGTTGAGTTCACTAATGGATTCAGCATTCTCATGCAGAAAGTTACACAATCATTTCAAGCTTCACCAAGCACTTCTTATCCACACTCTCCTACTTGGTAAAAATTGGACTAAAATCTGCACCCCCTATGAAAAACAGGTTCCAAATACATTAAGTGACTTAGAAATGCAATGCAAGTAAAGAAATCTTAATGTGCCAACTTCTTCTTTGACCTTGGAGCAGGAAAGCTGGGGGTATATCCCTCAGGCTGTGCTAGGCCTCTCTTTGTTTGTTATGCGTATGCAATATTTCGGCAATATCGTCCAATCTGTCTACAGTTGCCAGCTCTGACTGAATGCAGACATGTTGTTCCTGAAGATTCCCTCCCACACGTTCCCCAATATTTTTCACAATATCAAAGTCCAGGATTGCTTTCACTGATCAGTCGGAGAGAGGGATGCCAATTTCTGGATACCCCAGAGGGTTGGCAGCCTTACTTGTGCCACACAGTGTGCTGGAGGCTTCAGAGCAAACAAGGCCTGGGTCATTCCCTCACACTATCACAACCCATTCATCATGCTAAAAGTTTTGGCAGCGTATGAAAAGAAGCCTAGAGCAGGCCCACTCTGTCATCAGGACTGTAGTATGACAGAAGAGATCAATCAGTGACCAACATGCACAAAGTTAGATGCATCTGTAGCAACAGATACTAATATCATATGACTATAATCACACACCATCTTTCTGTATCATCTGATAGTATTCCCACAAACAGCTGCTCCTGTTTATTAATCAGGCAAGGCATTCTGAAAAGCTATTGCATATATAATATGAGTGAATAACCTTTAAAATGAACACTTTTCTATACCAGGAAAGTTTCGTCTCTCAATGGAATATACTCTTTAGGCCACTATGCACCATTGCATTTTCCTGGTCTATTCTTTTTTCCTCTTTCTGAGATGCCTAGCTACCAGGCTGAATGAAATGCATAGGTGAGCAATCCAGGTGCTGCACAGTGGCAATGAAAGCAGTTCACTGAAGCACAGCTAAATGTAGCAGCATGCACAGAACATCGCTGATTTCCCTTCCACCCCATCCTCAGGAGGATTGCACGTGTAATAAATGAGGAGAATGACATCATCTCCAAAAGGGACTGGATTCACAGACATACCATAAATAAGTCATTCAACAAAATGAAGAACCAGTAACAGGGGCAGCTGAAGTCATGCTCTTAAGGCTATATATTATTTACCCAATCGTCTCTGTCAGATTCTCCAGAGCTCTTTCAGTCTCTCAGGCAAACATAGTAAGTGTTACCACTGAGGAAATGAAAATGTAATACGGCTAGTAATATTTCTTTTATACTCACCTACATCTACACCAACAAAAGAAAAAAAAATCCCTATGGCTGCATGTACCTGCACACAGGATGGGGTGCAGGATTTTCCTGCTGTGGAGTGGGCATTTTTCCCCCATCATCACTTCTCAAAGGACCAAATGGGCAGTCTCCTCCACTGAATGTTGATTGTCAATTTGCACTTTGTCCCTCCCCCATGCTGGCGGGCTGGCCACTTTACCCACTTCAAGCACTTTGCTTGCTTATTTGATCAAATATATATCAAATATTTGCTTGTTTGATTAGTGCTTCTATTTTTATTTACACACACACACACACACACACACACACACACACACACACACACACACACTTTCTTTAAAGTTTGAAAAACTGTTCTGAGAAAGGGAGGGGGAGAAGGCTTCATAATTGACACAAGGGCCAGCCAGTCATGCTGTGTACAGTCCCAAAGTGGAGGAACTGCATGGGCTGGTATTTGCTGGGTTGGGAATTGGGGATTTCAATCGCCATCACTGGAGCTCAACACTCCATTATGGATAGCTCATTGATATGGCTGTTCTCTTTTCTGATGCCGTGTGCATCCTGGGTTTTCCTGTTTAAGAAATAATTGAGGTTTTAAAAATATCACTTTTGGAAATCTGGCCATGTCTCAGTAATAATTAACTAATATTTAATATCCTAAACAGGTTACAGTGGTAACCAGTAACACTAGAACTCTTTATTGTAGCAATACATTATCAAAGCTGTTAATGTGTTCCCTTTGATCTAGGAAATGCTTAAATTGTATTTTCCAGTGTCTTTGTATAAATCTTGGATATCATAATCTGCATTTTGATTTTTGATTTTAAACTGAAAATCACCTTTTGGAGGGCGGGTATGTGTTTCATTTTGAACAGTGAGTTAGATGTCAATTATACTGGATTTGTTAAAACCTCATGACATGCCTCTCTATACTGCATTGAGTATGTTCCTAAGGCTTGTTTACACAATCAAGATTTGGAGGTTGTTACTTCAGAGTAGTTGTCTCCCTACAGGAATAAGCAGTTCCTGGATGTTTTGACCTACACCTCTTGCTAACTGACTGCTTTCAATAATTCATGGGTATTTCTTTATGGGCACATCCTCACTTTTCCACTTTCATGTCTCATTTCACCTTTTCATCCCTATGATTCCCATTTCCTTCTTAGTCCGGCCTGCAAAGGTAGAAGTTCATCCAGAATCTCACCCCCCCCCCCACTTTGTATACATAGCATGTTTTTGTGATATGTAAAATAAACACTGAATGTATGCTGTTTGTATACTAGCGTAAGTTCATCCAGAAAAAGAAAGAAAGGATATGGGATAAGAAATAATGCTCAGGATAATCCAACTCAGATTAGAGCCCTTCATGGAAAGGGAAATGCCGGATGTTCAAGCTGGTTTCAGAAAAGGCCGAGGAACAAAAGACATCATTGCTGATGCACGCTGGATAATTGAGAAAGCCAAAGAATACAAAAAAGATGTCAATATGTGCTTTATTGCTTTATTATTGTTTATTTATTTGTTTGTTATTTCTCTTTGTAAACCGCCCTGAGCCATTTTTGGATGGGCAGTATAGAAATCGAATTATTATTATTATTATTATTATTATTATTATTATTATTACAGAAAAACCTTCGATTGCATCAACCATGTCAGGTTGTGGAATATATTTAGGAAAATGGGCGTCCAAGAATATCTCATTGTTCTCATGAGAAACCTATACACAGAACAGGAAGCCACAGTCCAGACAGAACATGGTGAAACAGACTGGTTCCAGATCAGCAAAGAAGTAAGACCATGCTGTATACTTTCTCCTTATTTATTCAACTTATATACTGAACATATACTGAGAGAAGCTGGATTGGAAGAAGATGAGCATGGTTTTAAAGTTGGAGGAAGAAATATCAATAACCTGTGCTACGCTGATGACACCACTCTGATAGCTGAGAATGTGGATGATCTACAAGCTCTAGTAATGAAAGTCAAGGAGCATAGTGAAAAAATGGGACTACGACTTAATGTAAAAGAAGAGTAAACTAATGACAACGGGTACAGCAATCAGCCTCATAATTGACAATGAAGTGGTGGGTAGCTTCTGCCTTTTAGGATCAACCATCAACTGTAAAGAATCCAGCAGTTAAAAAAAATGCCACCGACTAGCACTTGGTAGGGTTGTGGAGGCTTTGATAGGATATTTAGATGCCGTGACTTGCTTATACCTACAAAGATTAGAATAGTTTGAACAATGGTTTTTCCCGTGACACTCTATGGAAGCAAAAGCAGAACTTCAAAGAAGCAAGACAGAAAAAGTATTGATGCTTTTGAACTCTGGTGCTGGAGAAGACTTTTGAGGATACCATGGACAGCCAGGAAAACAAACAAATGGATCGTAGAACAAATCAATCCAGAATTTTCACAATCTCTTACTGTGCTGTTTCTATTGCAGTTTCTTTTGATGTTTCTGAAGTGTCATGTAGTTTTGTGTGTGGTTTTGTTGTATTGAGTGGCCGTTGGCTATAATAAAGTACTACTACTACTATCCAGAATTTTCACATGAGGCACAAATGACCAAGCTCAAACTATCATTCTTCAGACACATTATGTGAAAACCCAGCTGGGAAATAATGCTGGGGAAAGTTGAAGGAAAGAGAAGAGGATGACCAGCAGCAAGGTGGATGGACTCGATTACAACAGCAAAGAATGCACCACTGAGAGACCTTAAAGGCCAAGCTGAAGACAGATCATCCTGGAGACAATCTATCTAAGTCGACACCGACTTGACAGCACTTAATCAATCAATCAATCAATCAATCAGTCTGAAAGAGCTGGGATGTGAGATTAATGTCTGCATCAATAGTACAAAACTTTTTTTTTTTTTAGAGTGGAACAAGTTTTTGTGCCATAAATCTCGGAATTTATTTAAATTATCTTTTAATTAATGAGGACACTGATATTATTTCTGTTATGGCCAAGTTTTGTTATATTATTTGTAAAATACGTACTGCTTTATTATAAATGTTTGCTGGTCAATGACCGAATAAACTTATAACCTAATCTCGGAAGTAGAACACTTGGCAGATGTTCATGGGATGTGTCACAGTACAAACCACAGTAGCTCCTGAAGAATCACTATCAGTAGATCACAAACAACACTATGCACAGTCCTATGTGCATAGGACTAATCATAGTCCAGATTATCAAATCGATCCTGATCCATGCCAGTCTTGCATCATGTTAATAACTGCCATTGTGCTGATAACCAGCATTGGCTCAATGAATCAGGATGCAGAGGGCAGACTTACCTTTCGCAAAGATCTGGCTTGTGTGACAAAATTTGTGGCCAACAGCAGCAGCATTTAAAATGGCCTATCCTGGTCATGTCCCATAATGCACCAGAAAAGGATATGACATCATGACAGTTGTGTCCTTTTATGGTGCATTACTGTGAAAAAAATGGCTGTGCCCTGTAATTATTAGGCATGGCTATTTCCCCAGAGTGTATTACACTAAGAAAAGGATGCAATGTCATGATGTTGCTTCCTTTCCTGGCGGATTATATGGCATGGGCAGAAAAGAAAAGGCATCAATTTTAAATGTCACCCCTGAGAGGGGCTAATTTTGTCACAGAAGCTGGATCTTCATTATGGGTAAGCCCCCCAATCCCACCCCAGCCTGATACTGAACAATACACTGCCAATACAATGTGGTATTGTATCAAATGGTTTTCCAATAATGGAGGAATTTTTCACCTGAATTTTTTCTGGTAGAAAATGCTCTGATAGGCCTTTTATTGGTTGATGCAATGCACAACCCTAGTGCCCATATGAATTTGCAAACATCACAGTTTACAGTGCACCACACTGTTTATGGGATCTCTTCATCCATAAAGAAACTAGCCTGATCTGCCCTTATGCCTCACCTAGCTTGAAATATAGGAATTAGCATCTGAAGTTTTTCATGATCATGGAGATAGGCATTACCACTGGCTAATGCCTACGGATCAAGCCGCTGTTAAAAACGCATGTCCAGTTTTCCTGGTCTATTGATAACCAGAAAAAAGTTTACACTCTATTTAGAATCCGATAACTGGAACTTAGTGGTAAATAACTGGATTCCCAAATCCATCCTGTTCATCTGTAGTTGCTCCTACTTTTTATTTAGCCAGGAAATCCTGGACCATAAAGCAGGGGTGGCTCGTGAACTCACCTCGGGGGGGGGGCGGGGGCAGCTTCTTGAACTGCAAACAGAGCTGGTGCTCCGTGCTGCCCAGCAGCCCCCGTGGCGGGGAATTGCCTTCGGCACTCACCTGGCTCCCACGGAGGCGAGCCCCCGCCAGCGGCCAGGTGAGTGGCGGAGGTGATTCCCCGCCACGGGGGCTGCTGAGCGGCACGGAGCACCGGCTCCGTTTACAGTTAAAGAAGCCGCCCGCCGCCCCCTGGAGGTGAGTTCATGAGCCGCCCCTGCCATAAAGCAAACTAAATACCCTGAGACTTATTACACATGAAGAGATAAAAGCTGATCATGCCTTTCTTTCTCTAGAAGCAAGTCCCAAATCCACAGTGGTATCGCCCCATCCAACAGCATGCACTGACTCCTATTTATATTATAAGGCCCATTTTTAAAATTATTATTATTATTATTATTATTATTACATTTATATCCCGCTCTTCCTCCAAGGAGCCCAGAGCGGTGTACTACATACTTGTGTTTCTCTTCACAACAACCCTGTGAAGTAGGCTAGGCTGAGAGAGAAGTGACTGGCCCAGAGTCACCCAGCTAGTTTCATGGCTGAATGGGGATTTGAACTCGGGTCTCCCCGGTCCTAGTCCAGCACTCTAACCACTACACCATGCTGTGTATGTTCTGTTAGGTTCTCTGTTATTGTTGCTTTCCTTTATGAGACAATTAAGAATGGTGCAGCCATTATTTCAAATAATGGCTATAATACTGCGCAACAGCAGCTGCGCAATTCTGATGTTCTCACAACAGCACTTGTGCGCAACTGCATGAATGCTGCTCTTATGAACACACAGCAGCTTTTGAGGTGATGGCAACACCTGTGGGATGCTGTGCAGTATGTCAACCAGTGAGATGCTGCCTACTGATTGCCTGTGATCTTAGGACTAAAACTACACATTACATTCTCATTTAGTATAATCTTAGCCCAGTGGCCCCTTCTCCACTGAGTAGGGTTGCAAACTCTAGGAACAGAGGAAGCTGCCTTATATTAAGTCAGACCATTGTCCATCTAAGACTTTCAGGCCTGCACAACATAAGGCTCGGGGGCCGGATTCGGCCCGTAGGGACTATTTTACTGGCCCCCAGATATCCTGCAGCAACACAGGGACTGGAAATGGCCGTATAGCATCATCCTATGCATGTTTGCTCATAAATATGTTCCATGGTGTTCCCAGTGAGCATGCATACTCCCATGCATACTCCCTAGGCAAGCATACTCCCATGTATGCATGCCTAGGATTGCAGCCTGAAAGCAATGACAGTTTAGGGAGAGGAGAGGACTTGGCATTTGTTTGGGGCTGACATGCACTCCAGGGGCCTCACTGATTGAGCAGGGAGAGGACCTATCTTCTGGCCACTATCCTTGGTTGAAACTGTGGGTCCATTGACAGGGGGAATCGATCCACAAAAAACGAATAATATTTTTAATTGTAATGTAATGTGCTAAAAATTGACCTCAGCCCCTGCACGCCAAGTTGTGGATGGTTCCAGCCCACTAGGGCATTTGAGTTGTGCAACCTTCTAGCTTGATATTGTCCACAGTGACTGGCAGCAGCTCTCCAGAGTTTTAGGCAGGTTTTCCCAGTTCCACCTGCAGATGCAGCAGGGACTGAACCTGGGACCTTCTGTATGCAAAACAGATGCTCTACCACTGAACTAGGCCCCATCCCCAATGGAAGCAATTCATGGAATTTCCCCCCAATATTTTTCAGAATATCAAGGCATTAAAATCTCCAGGATTGCCTGGAGTTTTATGCAGAGTCTTGAAGATTCCAGAAGCATTTCCAGATTGGACTTTCAGCTCGCTTCTCCTCTGGAATGGAGGGTGTGCATTTACACCAGCCAGATTTAGTCCAAAGTCCCTGCGAGCTAATGGGGAGCACTCCAGACATGATTCAGGTTTTTCATTGCACGTTAGAGTGTAGCCTGATTTATGTCTGGTATAAAAATATCCACTTTTTGTGTCAGTTTTGGGGGGCAAATTTGAACTCGCAGTAAATTCTCACGGCAAACCCACAGTAAATCTTGCAGTAAATTCAAACTCACAGTAAAGACTGCTGTCTGGAAATGCTCCAGGCCAGTCCTGAAGGGTTGGCAACCCTACCACTGAGAGGCATTCCCAGAGGGAATGTTTTACAGGAGAGAAGGGATAAAGAAGGGATTTAACCATGTCCCAGTAAACTGCCATGCTGACTCTCCCTTTCTGTACTCCACTTCCAACCCAGGTCAATAAATGTGGAACTAGAGAAGAGAGTCAGGATGGAAGACAGAGAGGGAGGAGTCAGGATAAAGGAAGAGCTACAGGAAAGACTCAGCAAAGCAACAGAGAGTGCAGGAGTGACACAGTGACTGAAAGAGCTTAATCAAGCTTGTTGAATAAAATAATTTGTTTTATTTTACTCCTACCTGACTCTTCACTAATTGCAAACAGCACTTGAAACAATAATCACTACCCATGTTATCTTGCAACATGACTCTGGAAGAAAGGGACTTTCAGAAGAACGTCATCTGGCAGGGGAAGGGTTAAGCATGCCCTTTCCCCCTGCCCAACCCTTTTATGCTCCAAAGCACTCTGTCCTGTGGGCACTTGGCAATGGAAAAGGGTCTGTCAGGCAACCTCAGTGCAATTTATTGTTTGGCCCTCAGTAAGTCTGTGGGTTTGATGAAGAGCACAGCTCATTGCCGCCGCCACCACCACCACCACCTTCCGCTTTTGTTTGAAATACTTGATTGCCCTTTCTCTATGCCTTGGGCTTACTCTTGATATCCTGCAACAATCAGGAGAACATATTGTCTGGCTGTAGCAAAGAAGGAAGGAGGAGGAGGAGGCTTCAAAAACAAAAACAAAAACTCAGAGCATTCTCTCCCTCTCTCTCTCTCTCTCTCTCTCTCTCTCTCTCTCTCTCGTTACTTTTTGATCTTCTGGTAGATGCCCAATTTACAGTGATGCAGACCAAAATAGTCTGTCTCTGCAGCAGATATGGCAACAGTCCCATATGTCATTCTGCCATGATGACCCAGTGGGAGCACCAGCAGTTGTAAAATGAGGAGCATAGTACTATTAAATCCTCTCTGCTGACTTGCAGGGTACTAAATTAGAACCACTGGCTTACTTGTTATAGGCTAACTAATAATTGGTTCTTAGTCTGTGGACCAGCACAACTTTGGCATATTGTGGAACAATCATTATGTAAAGAGGTAATGTGGCTATTCACATGATTGTGTGGTTAGGCAGGTAGGCAAGCTGTGGAGGGAAAGGCTGGGACAACTCACCTTCCCCGCAGATGAGCAACTGAGTCTTGCTGGGACCAGATGATCCACACTGTGCAATGCAGCACAGAGCTCCAGAGGCTGGGACCACACATCCTGGACTCCAGATCTCACATAATGCACCACACGATGTGCACGGCGAATTGGGAGATTCCCCCAGGAGACAGGCGCTCTAAGCAAGGGGTGAGCATGGAACCGCTCTGGGAAGATTGGTTCGAGTTTGAACTGAACTCAAACCGAACTGCCCGGTCTCCAAGCCAGTTCGTTAAAACTGGCTGGTGGTTTGGTTCTGCACTAGAACCAGGTCAATCCAGTTCTGCATGCTTGCAAAGGGGAATCCGGTAAGGATTCACTTTTACAAGTAAAGGGGAGGAGCCCTATGGGGTTAAAAATGGAGGGGGGGCAAGCCGGAGGTCACCTTATGTCACGTGGTGGTGGCATGGCTCCTTGGTGGCATTGGGCCAGCAATGGATCCCCTAGGCCCTGCCACTGCTCCTCCCCATCAGCGAGGGCTTGGTTCAGGCCTCCTTTGCGCCTGCACGGAGGCGCAAACTAGACCCTCACCTGCCCATATTGATGGGGGGGGAGCACTGGCACAGCCAAGGGGAACCGCTGCTGGCCCACAATTGCTGCCGCCTAGGAGCCGTGTTGCTGCTGTGGCATATAAGGTGACCTACCACATAGCCCGAGCAAACACACGACCCCCAAGCCGGGATTAAGGGTGTGCCCACACCTTTAACCCTGGCTAAAAGCCAGGTTATAAAGCTGGTCTAGGCAGCACTGCCCTGCTGAGATCGGGCCCAATCCAAATGGTTCTCACATGCAGCCTAACCCAGGTTGGGCTTCCCTGACAGCAATTGCACCACTGTCCTTGTAAGAACCCAGCAGCAAAACAGTCTTGCACAAGCACGATTACTGAAAATTGGGAGGGGGGGTTCAGAGGGGCACTATTTTTCTGTTACTTCAGGAAGGGATCATGATGACTTCCTAGGAGGGAATATGTATATGAGGGAGGGCAAAGGATCCTTGGGTCTGGTCCACTGTGACCAAGGATGCTCTTGAGATGCAAGCAGTCCAGGAACACTGAAGCACACTCCTGCCCCCATGTTGGCTTTTTACTGGGGATTAGCCCTCTCATGAGAAGGCCAGTCCACTGGAGAAGACCAGGGGCTCAGTGAGGTTCGGGTCTCCATCAGACTGAGCTCTCATGAGGTAAGCCATCCAAATCAAGGGGGCTTGTGTGAGGCCCCCATTCTCTCTGGTAAAGAATAGAACCTGTACACCATGACTCCCTCCTCTCTGGACCACCCTTTCATACTCCCAAGGAGTAGTTGCCAGACACCATGTGTCCAGGTGGTACTGGGTGGGCGAACTAGGGAAACACCAGGACTGGGGATAGATCTTTACTCTCATTCAAATTTCCCAGGTTTGGACTGGCGTTTCAGCATATGAAGATCGGCTGCCATAGGGAATTGCAGGAGAGGGGAGCCCCAATAATCAGCGATCTGAGGAAAGTAGGGTGGCTGTACTGGGAAAAACAAACATGGGTGTGTTCTTATAGACAACCAGACTGTTAGAGGGACTGAATGGACTGCTTCATTGTAGCAGTCAACAAGACAGAGAAAGGTGTTGCTGGGGCACCCGATCCTGCATCTTGCTTGTGTTGAGCAACCTGGCTGGGTGGCAGCTGGGGGCAGCTGGGTGGGTGACTGTCGGGTGACTCGTAACTGTTTGTAGTTCTTGAAAGGAAAACACGTAATTGCCACATTTTTCAAAGAATAAAACTGGACTTGATCCAGTTTCTAACAGCAGCCTGACCCACATATGAAAGTCAAGGGAAAAGCTCATCCTGCTAATTTTGTGTCACTTGCTAGCAGAGGTATAAGGGGAATAGAAGAGAGAGAGACTCTAGAGAGAAGAGCGAAAGATTAAAATCAAAATGCACTAGTGAGAGGAGGATCCTCAGCTCCAGCCTGAGCTGACTACTTAAAGATCTGGCTGGGCATCTAGGTCTTGCAAAAAGAAACCTCAAATCTGTTGTTTCTCTTTAATCTAAAACCCTTTTCTCTTTCAGCCCCAGGCTGTCTGCTGTTCTTGTGCACTTAATGTGCCCACTAGTATAGAATCAGGCTTTTAAAAATGAACAGTATTGCCATTTAGACACATCATTGCACCACTTCTATGACAGAATTCTTCCTAATGAACAGCTTTCCAGAAAACCAACAAACAAAACCTGAGGCTTGCCACACGAGCAGTGTGGAGAGCCTGCAGGGGGAACATAGCAACATAGGTAGCTGCCATATACTGAGTCAGACCATTGGTCTATCTAGCTCAGTATTGTCTTCACAGACTGGCAGCGGCTTCTCCAAGGTTGCAGGCAGGAATCTCTCTCAGCTCTATCTTGGAGAAGCCAGGGAGGGAACTTGGAACCTTCTGCTCTTCCCAGAGCGGCTTCATCCCCTGAGGGGAATATCTTGCAGTGCTCACACATCAAGTCTCCCATTCATATGCAACCAGGGCGGACCCTGCTTAGCTACGGAGACAAGCCATGCTTGCTACCACAAGACCAGCTCTCCTCTGCCTCTCCCACCATTGCAGCAGCCCCTGAAGTGTGGAGGCAGGACACAGCCATCAATCCCAGTGGTCACCAACAGGCCTGTCCTCCATGAATTTCCCCATTCATTTTGAAGACCATTTAGGCTGGCAGCCCCGCCTCTTGGCACCGGGTTCAAAGCAGAAATTAAGTGCAGCAGCCCTTCCTTGGGGGTCTCCTGGCCAAAGGCCATGGGACAACCTAACCCTCATTTTAGTTCAACGGGGGGGGGGGGGTGTGTGTGGGAAGAGTGGGCTTGACCTGCTCTCCCTGCAGATAAGCAGGCAGCTTGCCCAATGTGGCCAGATCGGCCACCCACATGATTACCGGTTCCGTCATGGAGCTGTTTGGGGCAGCGGGGATTGGGGGCCTCCCAGCCCCTGGAAGTCCCGGAATGCCCTACATAAGTGCGCAGAGCATTCTGGGGAGCCCCCCTATGCCGTGAGGCTTGTTGTAGCCTCCCCATTGGAGGTTTACTCATGAGTCACTGCAGCATGACCACTAACCTTGTTTAACAGGCTGGGCATTTATGAGGGCTGGCTGCCAGAAGCCGTGTGGCTCCCGTTGCAGCACATGAGCAGCAGAAACCAGGCTGGGCTCCCTTTGCCCAGTTTCCGCTGCTCATGGAAAGAGCCTCCCTGAGTGTCTGGTAGACCTTAATGAGGCGCTTCACGCAAGCAGTGTGAAGTGCCAAAATGAGGTCGGCGGGGAGAGCGGGGAGTGCGCTGAATTGGTGCCGCATAGCCGCGTGGCACTGACACACAATAAATTAGCCCAGTTTTTCAGCACGCTCGCACCCCAAACCCTGGCTAAATGGCAGGCTGCTGAAGAGGGTTTGCTGCTGTGCCGCTGCTGGGGGCCACGTGGCTCCTGGTGGTTCACATGTACAGCGAAAACTAGGCTGGGCTGCATTCGTGTGGTTTTTGCTGTGCATGGGAATAGCCTCCATAAGTCTATGTGCAGCTCGACCCAGGTTAGGGAAGCCCTATCTTGGTAGGGCTGCTTGTGTGCAGCATCAGGATCAATCCCAACCTCCGCACTGCCTCCCACGCAAGCTCGGGTTTTGGACCCCATCTTTTATCGGGGTTAAAGGGCATGCACGTGCCTTTACTCCAGGGATGGGGTTGTGTGTATGCAGCCCGACAGGCGCGGAGCCAGCTGAATGGTGGCTTGCATCCGGCCCTGCCCAGCAGCCTCGCTCCTAACATCCCATGCGTGTGACATCATATGCACGGGGTGTGGCTCAGGCTGTGGAAGAGCCCTGAGAAGAGGAGAGGAGAGCTGGTCTTGTGGTAGCAAGCATGACTTGTCCCCTTAGCTAAGCAGGGTCCACCCTGGTTGCATATGAATGGGAGACTAGAAGTGTAAGCACTGGAAGATATTCCCCTTAGAGGATGGAGCCGCTCTGGGAAGAGCATCCAGGTTCCAAGTTCCCTCTCTGGCTTCTCCAAGATAGGGCTGAGAGAGATTCCTGCCTGCAACCTTGGAGAAGTCGCTGCCAGTCTGGGTAGACAATACTGAGCTAGATGGACCAAGGGTCTGACTCAGTAGATGGCAGATTCCTACAGTATGTTCCTATGTTCCTATGAGAGAACTCACACTGCCCATGCCCGGTCTATGGAGAGCCCCGAGTGAATGCTCCCCTGTCCTTTTCAGGCGGCGTTCGCTGGAAGGAGAGACAGGGAAATAGATACTTTCAGGAAGCAAACGCTGCCTGAAAAGGACAGGGGAGAGCTTGCTCGGGGCCCAGGCATGGGCAGGGGAGTTTACTTGGGGCTCTTCTGCCCCACCCCTTTGGCAGCTTTTTTCATTGGCAGCCAGGGTTCTTTGAACCCTTTTGCACAATGGTGGCTCTGCTCCTGCAGCCCGAGTATACACAGAGAGGGGCGCCCAGAGTGCCCTTCTCATGGGGTATGCCCCAATGTACCGCACTTGTAGTGCAGTGCTTTGTGGGATACCTGGAGGCCGGGACACATCATCCCGACCCCTGGATATCTGCGCTGCTCATCTGGGAGCGTAAGTCACACTCCCAGCAGCATTTTCCACTCATGGGGGGGGGGGGCGGTAAGTTGAACCCTGCCACCCCCCCAGCCTGCCTGCCCAGTTGTGTGAATAGCTTTATCATGTGAAAAATTAACAATAAAGTGTGCACACACTTGTTTTATTCCAGCACTTCCATCTCATTCATGTATATGCATTTTGAAATCATACATTGAACGAAAATACTGTGCAATATATTCAAAACAAACCCACCAGGGAGAGCATTGAGCCATGAAACATTCTTTAAGCACATCCAGATATTCACAGTCTATTAATATTGGCAAGAGTTTTCTTCATTTCTGTATGAAGGAAATTTTTCCTAAGCAGTACCAGCTTTTGACCATTTTCCTCTTGAATCAGCTGTGAGCCACCCTGACCCCCCCCCCTTGCTGGCCTTGACTCCTGCATGCTTTGCTGGCCCAGATACACCCTCCCCCCCCCCCCCACTGGATGGGGTGCACTGTCACTGCCTGCATTGTGTGGTCACACAAATGGCCTCCGTGCATCCATGGAGGTCACACAAATGGCCTCTGCACACCCATGGAGGCTGGAGCTGGGTTGCTGCCAGCCCGCACTGCTGGGGGGAGTGCCGGCAGGGCTTGGAGGAGCTGCCACCACCCTGGCACTGTCAAGGTGCCCTCTTGCCACCTCCCAGCCACCCTTGGAGCACTTTTAAATGATTCCCCCACCCCTTTGACCTCACCAGAGTCACCCTTTATAAGCATAGCCCTCGAACCAGGTTAAACTGGTTCAATCTGGTTCAACCAAATGGACTGGACCACTGGCCGGTTCAACCAAATTGGCTTGTAGGTCAGCAGTTTTGTTCTAATTCAGTTTGAATTGGAACTGAACTATCAAGCCCGGTTCTGTGCACACCCCTACTACCAATATTGAACTTGGTGATTGGGACACTATTGCTGTTCCTGAATCTGGTAGGAAACCACCATTACAGGAGAGGTTATTAAATATTATGGCAGGTCCAGATAATTCTTTATTTGAATACTCAGATTCTGAACTCGTTAATGTTCCTGAAATGGCTAATGATGGCCAATCCCCTCTTCCTTTGCCTGAGGCTCATTGAGAGCAGGGTGTGTGGTCTCATGATGAGACTGGGAATTTTATTGACTTCTGGGGAGCTGACAAAGTGCAGCATGCTCTCAGCTGGCAGTGCCATTGTGAAAAACATTTTTTTTCCCTTGGAGTTTCTTTGAAAGACTTTACACAAGGGGTTATCAGAGAGATATGCTCCCAACCATAAGAGTAATCAAATTCCAGATTCTGCAATGAATGGGTGGCAGGGAAATAAACTTATAGAAATTGAGGCAGTGATGTTCAATGTGGTGTAGTGGTTAGAGGGTTGGACTAGGACTGGGGAGACCTGAGTTCAAATCCCCATTCAGCCATGAAACTCACTGGGTGACTGGGCCAGTCACATATCTCTCAGCCTAACCAACCGCACAGGATTGTTGTGAGGATAAACATCCCCATTTACACCACTCTAGGTTCCTTGGAGGAAGAGTGGGATATAAATGTAAAATAAATTTAAATAAATAAATAAATAAATAAATAAATAAATTTAAAAAATGTGATTTTTGAGAGGGCATGTCCTTTCTGACACATGCCTACACAGAGTTACATGGTTAGTATACTTTGTCTAACACATCTTGAAAACAATATATTTAAATACACACCAAGATGTCAACATGGTAATTAATTATTATGTAGCTATTGAAGCCCTCATAAGCCATCTAATGGCGCAGTGGGGAAGTAACTTGCCTAGGGTGCAAGAGGTTGCTGGCTCGTATCCCCACTGGTATATTTCCCAGACTATAGGAAACATACCGGCAGGCAACAGCAATATATCGGGCAGCAGCAATATAGGAAGATGCTGAAAGGCATCATCTCATACTGCATGGGAGATGGCAAAGGTAAACCTCTCCTGTATTCTATCAACTCTGTGACTGCCAGGAGTCAACACCGACTCAATGGCACAATTTTACCTTTAGTGAAGCCCTCATACTCATTGACTTGAATGGACAAAACTAATCCAGATCCAAATATTTATATGTAACTTACTCTCAACAGAGTGTTTCTTTTATTGGGTGTAATGGATTGAACCCAGCCTTTGTCTCAAAGCAAGCCCACGTGAGGGGAATTAAAAAAATGTTGAATCATACCCTCTCTATGTTTTCACCCACAAAGACTGCTCCTCAAAACTTTCCTGGTAGATAACAAGCTGCCACCACACCCACTTATCAAGAGTTTATTCCCTCCAGGCTTGGGTGGATTTCCAGGGAAACGCCTTCTCTTACTATTGGAAAAATACAAAAACCTTTGACGTGCAGCACACATGTGGTGAGAAACCTGGTAGAGTTGCTGACCAATCAAATTGAGACATGTGTTGCACCAGAGACAAAAAACCCTTTCCAGCCACTCTTTCCTGAGTTAAAAATCCACTCAAGAGGCTGTTTAAAATTGCAAAGAACAAAAAGAAAAATAAACTTTATTCAAAATACTACAGACTGCTTCTGTCTGAGGCTTTCTCAGCTTTTAGTTACAGGTAAAAGGAACACTCAGTACCTAAAAGAATACCTCAAAAAGCGCCCTCCAATGATATTGAGGAGGAACACTTTAAAAATCATGGTTACCCAGTTGCAAAGAACATAGATGTAAGGGGGGGGAAAGAAGGATAGGTTTCTGACTCAAACTGATTAGCAAACTATTCACTAGGCTAAATTTCCAGAAGCCCTGGCTTCCTTCCCCCTTGAACTCACCCCAGACTCCAGGAGAGAATTCAAGCTTCCTGTAATCCTTTATCTCAAGGATCCGCAGATGTCCTTCCATGAGAAAATTCCCCAGGCTAGCTGTTGACCATGAGGCAGCAACAGTCCATTGCTCCTCACTAAGCCTTCCACCCATCCTCTCTCACCTCCCGCCTAGCTGCTTCTGGACAAAGACATGCTTCTCTTCCTGCCTCATGGCCCTCTAGGTTCCACCCAACTGTGTGCTGAGTGGCTGGTCCCTAGAGGTCATTGCCGGTCAGTCAGGACAGGGTACAGTTCTGGTCCACTCTTTAGGGAAAGGAGGGGCTGTTCAGTGACTGATCACTACACTGGGTTACATAATTTAAACCCACACTAGACAGATCTGAGATGGGATCTCCTGCTGCTTAAAAAACAAAAAACAAAAAACTAGCTGGTCCAGGTGCAGAGCATTTGCACCTCTAGTTCTCCCTCATTCTTGGCCCTTCATTCTCAGCCCTCCCCCTCCTCTTCCCTCTTTCCCCCACCAATATTTTTTCTCTCTGGCCAGCTTCTTTTTCGAGTCACCTGCCGCTTTCTTTCCCCCAACCGCGCCACTTTCTCCCCCCCCCCCCGCTGCTTTCTCCCTCATTGTCACTTTCACTTTCTCTCCCTCCCTGCCTGTGCACCCGTCCACCCACCAACCAACTGCCCACCCGCCCATCTGCCTGCCCATTGGCCTTATGTTTCCCACTGCTGTCGCTTTCCTCTGCCCCTCCCCTTGCTTGCAAACTCTCACGAGAGCTACTACACATGGGATTAGCAATGGGTATGTCTAAGAAAATTATAGAGAGAGATTGTGCCCCCCCCCAAAAAATCTGATCAGGGTCATGGCACTTAGGGAAGGGGTAGTCCTTTCCTCCTGTTCCATTTTCCTGATGAAAATGACCCCTGCAGCTGCGATGTGTCCCATGCTTCCCCAATAGGCCAAATAAGAGCTCACAGCACTCTGGGTACATAGTTGGGCAGTGTTGTGGAGCCCTTCTCCCACAGTGGGGGAGCCCCTCTCAGGCATATTTAGGGTCATTCTGGAAGCAGCTATTAATTTTTTTAATAGAAATTTTAGGATATTTGATCAGAGATCTTCCATTGTCATGCCTAGTTGTATCCTCACAGTCTACAGGCTGACTATCAACTTGAGAGGCTCCTTTGTAGCCCCTGAGAGTTCAGTTTTTCATTTTAGGTTTTAAGGTTACAGGCTTACAGGTTTGGAAATCTGGAAGCAAACTTCCAATGTGGCACTCTGACCCACATTAATTGCCTGTCCCTGCTGCAATGTCTGAAAGTCTTACCTTCTAAGTTCAGTCAGTTTCACCAGCCATTTGAACAGATTGCCTTCCCTTCCAGACAATCAGTAGTTTTTGTCATAGTCAATAAAGAACCCAGACATTTTGTCCTTTGTTTGGTGTTTTTAACCATATAACTATTTGGTCTTTTTAACCATATAACTGATGATAGTTAACCATGCATTTGAGGTCTGAAAGGAAATTTTTAGTCTATTGAATAATCACTTTCTTAGCCTTATAGCTGAACCACAAACTATATATTTGTTTCAGTTTTGTCGTGCTGTTGAAAATCTGTTGGAGCTGCAGTTGGCCAACTTAGAGAAATTATATACATAATATGCCATCTCCCCATAACAAACAAATAGTTTATGTTCAGTGGATCTTCATTCTACCTTGAGCACTGGCTAGCAAAATGGATGGCTATTTACTGAAGAAAAACTATCCAATTCAATAGTAGTGATTGTAAAGATTTCTCTAAATTAAAGCTATTTCATTCAGTGGTGGACATTGTAAAGGTATCCCAGATGCAGGTGCCAATAGTAACTTTGTGGTTTGCATTTGGTTCAGTGTTTCAGTTTACCATTAACGGGTTTCCTCTTTATACTTCCCAGCTGCAGGTTTATTAGTAGGAATGTATTTTGCAAATGATGATTTATGAATGAATTATGCGGCCTGAGAATATATATTGATTCAGAATGCAATTGCAGATCCGACAACAAAAGCACGCTTGGGAGAAATGGTAAGGACTAGGCTTCCATTAGTTGAAAGTCATCAGATGGCCATTCCACGGGAGGTTTTCTTGTTCCTTGTTTTTGCTTAGATTTCACACCAGGCAAGTGGCCACATTAGCTTTCTGCACCGGAGGCTTGTGATCTACATTCTTCAACATCACAATTACTGTGATGATTCTTTGTTGACTTCTTTCATCCATTCAAAGTGGAATGACATTTTCTCTAGTAGCATTTTAAATGAACTAATCAATAGCTAGATATTTGCTATTAAGACTGATGAAGAAAGGTCAAGTAGGAGACAAATGAGGCTGGCTAATATCTGCTTTTCATGTATCAGCTAACTCTTTCCTATGCAGCACTAAGGTTTGCTTCTTTTAAAGGGTATTTAATTCCGATATAAGCCAAAATGGGCATAGAAATCTATCATTGGCACATACTTAATTTTTTCTTTTACATTTTTTAGTACTATGTACTGATGGTCTAAAAAAGCACATCACTACTCATAGTTACTAACAGACGCTGTGTCCCCTGTATTTAAAAACTGGGGATTTAGGGAGATCAGAAGAGGTGCTGTCTGGGATCTCAGTTAACCTGCAGCTGGGGCTGCAGAATGTCAACCCAGGCAGTGGCTCCCGGCAGAATGATACAGTCTGGATGAGCAGATCGACTCTCTATGTAATGCTCCCTCCCACATTTTTAGAAGAACTTTTGCCCATATTGCCCCTCACACATATGACAAAATTTCGAAACAGTGGGTAAAACTCCCATTCAGAAACGTTGAATTATAGGAGCAGACAGACAGACAGACCCTCCAAAATTGTTGGGTGATGTGATTGTATCATGTATCACATGGGTTGGAACTGCAGCTTGAACTGATGTGAAACCACTACTTGGTATGGCACAGAAAGATCTTACTTTTGGGGTAGTTAATTAAAGTCAATGCCAGTGTTTTTTAAGGCACTTAGACCCTAAATGTGTGTAAAGAAAGGATTGCAACCAGTTACAGCAAGTTGCAATGTTCAAATTAGCAAGGTCAAATGCCCAGTTACAGATGGATTGCCAGTCAACCAGAACATGTAGGGCTTCTATGGACTAATTTTGTTCAGCTGATTGGCACTTCCCCTTTCACTTATCTTTAGTCCATCTTTATGGGCACATTACCACAATCCACTCAGTGAGCATCTCATTATTCTATTTTGTGTTGTGTTTGTAGGAGTGAAACCTCTGACATGGACTGGCAAAGCTAAGGTGAAAATTTCAACTCACAACCATACCAAACTGCTCAGGGAAAGAGTTAGTTTGGAAGATGCTCCAGTCAGTTTTCTTGGTCCAGTGAGGCAGCCCTGGGCAGCCGGATCGGCCACCCACACAACTGCTGGCTCCGTCACAGAGCTGGCGGGGGCAGCGGGGATCAGGGGCCGTGCGGCTCCCGGAAGTTCCAGGATGCTCCGCGCGAGTGCACAGGGCATCCTGGAAAGACCCCCGAGCCCGGGAGGCTGCTTGTAGCCTCCCAGTCAGGGGTCTACTTGTGTGTTGCCGCACACTGCGGCAACACACAAGGAAAAAGATGAGGTTAACAGAGCGCTTACTTTGTTAACCTCGTCTAAGGGGAGGGGTAATCAGGTGGACTAGCTGCCTTGGGAACAGGCTCCCATGATCCCTGGAAAGCGGGTTAAGCTGTATTAGCCCGCTTTTCAGTGACAATGAGAATAGCTTCAGTAAGTAGGTGGATAGGGTGAAGGTAACTGGTGAAGCTCTGCTTTGGGGATTCTTTTTAGCCTACTTTCCAGTAGGCTTATGAGATCACCCGGCATTCTGTGTGTGTGTCCGTCCATTTGTGTGTCCCCCACACCAACTTTGCTACGCCTGGACCAACCAATATGAACCAAACTGAGAACAGTTGTAGGGACACATAGGGACAGCACAGCGGCAAAGTTTGTGATGATGTCATCCACCCTGATCCAAGATGGTGGACCCTTAAACTTTTGAGGCACAAGTGGGCTAACTTGTGAACTGCCTAACTGATTTGAACCAAATTTGCTACAGCTGTCGGGACACATAAGGATGCCCAAATCACGTAGTAGTGTGTGATGATGTCATACACTTCAATTCACGATGGTGGCCATGTGAACATCTGAGCTGCAAGAGGGCTAATTTGCGGATTGTTTAACCGATTTAAACCAAATTAGGTACAGTGGCAGTGAGTGACACACAGGGGCATAGTTTGTGATGATGTAAGCCACCTAATGACACAGCGGGGAAGTGGCTTGACTACCAAGCCAGAGGCTGCCAGTTCAAATCCCTGCTGGTATGTTTTCCAGACTATGGGAAACACCTATATTGGGCAGCAGAGATAGGATGCTGCTGAAAGGCCTCATCTCATACTGCGTGGGAGATGGCAATTTTAAACCCCTCCTGTATTCTACCAAAGACAACCACAGGGCTCTGTGGATGCCAGGAGTCAACACCGACTCGATGGTGCACTTTACCTTTACATCCACACCAAATCAAGATGAGACGTGTAAACTTTTGAGGCGCAAGTGGGCTAACTTGTGAAACACTTAACCTATTTGAACCCAATGAACCCAATTTGCTACAGCTATAGGGACACATAGGGACATCTCAACAGTGTAGTTTGTGATGATGTCATCCACCCCAATCCAAGATGGTGATAACATGAACGTGTGAGGCTCATGCTGGCTAATTTGTGGATTGTCTAACCCATTTGAACCAAATTGGGTACAGTTGCAGTGAGTGACACACATGGACACCTCAACGGCATAGTTTGTGATGATGTCATCCACCCCAATCCAAGATGGTGGTAACATGAACGTGTGAGGCGCATGCTGGCTAATTTGTGGATTGTCTAACCCAAGGATTCTCAAACTTGGGTCCTCGGGTGTTATTGGACTTCAACTCCCATAATCCCCAGCCTCAGTGGCCTTTGGTTGGGGATTATGGGAGTTGAAGTCCAATAACATCTGGGGACCCAAGTTTGAGAATCACTGATCTAACCCATTTGAACCCAATTGGGTACAGTTGCAGTGAGTGACACACATGGACACCTCAACGGCATAGTTTGTGATGATGTCATGCATCCCAATTCAAGATGGCGGATGTGTAAACTTTGGAGACACAAGTGGGTTAACTTGTGAACCACTTAACCTACTTGAACCCAATTTGCTACAGCTATAGGGACACATAGGGACACCTCAATGGTGTAGATTGTGACGATGTTATCCAACCCAATTCAGGATGGCGGACACATAAACTTTTAATTTATCAAATTTATTTTCACCTTTTGAGGTGCAACTTTTGAGGTGCAAGTGCACTAACTTGTGGACAGTCTAACCGATTTGAACCAAATTTGCTACAGCTGTATGGACACATAGGGATGCCCTAATGGTGTAGTTTGTGATGATGTCATCCACCCTGATCCACAGTGGTGGACATGTGAACTGTTGAGGCACAAGTGCACTAACTTGAGGACTCTCTAAGCAACTGAAGCAACTTTAGTACAGTTGTAGTGAGTGGCACACAGGGACACCTCAGTGGTGTAGTTGGTAATGATGTCATCCACCCCAATCCAAGATGGCAGGTCCATGAACATTTGAGGTGCAAGAGATCTAACTTGTGGACCTCAATTTGAACCAAACATAGTCCAGTTGTAGAGACAGTGAAAGGCAAGTAGGCTGATTAGTTCTTACTAGAACAACTTGTTGAGAACTGAGATTGGTTTCCACTTTCCTCCAAGAGGAAAGTGTCTTTTTGGTTGTAGCTCCCAAGCTGTTTGAAATGTTTGTTTTGTTCCCTTTCAGATTCTTTCTGGAAGATATGTAAAAGCTTTTGCATGAACTTTGGGTACTAAGTAGAAGACCTTTGCTTTGTTTTTTAACCTGTTACTATGAATTGTTTTTTAAAACAATTTTATATGATTTAATTGTATTTATTTTGAAAAAAAGAAAAAGAAAACTAATCATGCTTTATTGTGTTAACTTCCTCCAGAACATTTTTTTTAGTTAAAAGGCAGTATATAAAAACTGGCTGACATCCAGACTAGCAATGTACTGAAGTGCCAATGCTTTCCATCAAGCAATAGGAGAGGGGTGATTTTCTATTATCCTCCTTTCTTTCTGCAGTCACTTATGCCTCCTGAACCTGGCCTAGTTCAAACATTCATTTGAACCTAGATCAAATGTGGTTTACCAAAATTAGCATGATTCTGTGAACCCATACCAAGTTGGCTTATGGCCCAAGATGAATCAGAGTTTCCTGCCTTGGCATGGGTTCACACAATCACACTAAATGTTGGTAACCCACATTAAACCTAGATTTGAACAATTATGTGAACCAGGCCATTATGTTCCTGACATAGCCAATTCCAGAGGGAAGGGAAGATACTTGGAAATCACTCCTCAGTGGGATGGTGGCAAGTACTGGTGCATCATCATAGCATTAGTCTGAATGTCAGCCACTCATAATAAACACATTTGCCCTCATGATTTATATCACAGCTTATAATAATACCAAAAAAGAAGCCACATCATTTTGAAAACACAAAAACAAAACCTCAGTCTGCCAATGTTTTAAAATGGGCTAATTAAAATAAGCACAGGCAAAGTAGGTATACTGTAACATTAGTCATTCAGGAGGTATTTAAATAGTTTTGCCAATAAAATAACTATTTCAGAAAAAATATTGTCTGATTCCTAAGTTATCAGTTTCTACTTTTGGTTCAACGGAGTTTTTAATCCATTAGAGTCATTGTCTGAGGGAAAGGAAGCTTTTAAAGGGCCAAATATTTAATAAGGCCCTTGGGCCTGATGGCTACTTAATTAAATCCTAAAAGGCCACGTAACTGGAAGTTGCTCCCTGCTGACCAGACTGTTTTTAAACCTTCTGAATCCTCACAGTCTAATGGCTATTAGGTAAAAGGCTCTTATTTCAGATTTGTTAATGGAAACCAGCTCATGAATGTGTCTCCTCAGGATGCAAAGGTGATTCATACAGTGCAGTTTTACCTCATGAACTGCCCATATGCCAGACACAGGCATTTCCTTCTTTAAAAATAATAGACACCATGAAGGAAGGTATGAATGTGAAAGTGCAACATACTAAGACCCAATTTTGACTTTTAAGCTGTACCCTCAATTTCACGTGGTTTTTGTGTGTGGGAATATAAATTCATGGGTCTTTCACCTAGTTCCCAAGTTCTATCTATCTATCTATCTATCTATCTATCTATCTATCGTAATTCGTTTGTATTTTTACATTTATATCCCACTCTTCCTCCAAGGAGCCCAGAGTGGTGTTGCATTATTGTTCCATTTCTGTACATGTTCCAGTTATTGTTCCATTTCTATACCACTTTTCATTAAAATAACCCCAAAGCTGTTTACAATATAATGCAAACAATGCACAATACAAATGCAAATATTAAATATAAAAAATAATATATCTCTATTTAAAAGTTTAAAAATCTATCTATCTATCTATCTAATTCTCTAAGACCTCTAATTCTCTAATCCCATGCATGGCAGCTCTCATAAGAGTTTGGGAGCAAGCTTCTGGGACGGGGAGAGGAAAGTGGTGGCGGACAGAGACAATGGTGGCAGTGGAAAAAAAATGGCAGTGGCAGTCGGGGGGGAGAGAAAACAGTGGCGGGGGGAGAAAGCGATGGTGGCAAGGGGAGAAAATGGCAGCTGGGGAGAAAACGGAGGTAGGGTGTGTGTGAGAAAATGGCAGCTACAGGATAGAAAGTGGTAGTGGTGGCTGGAGGGGCTGAGAATGGTGGGAGAGCTGAGAGTGGGGGAGCAAGGGAAGAACTAGAGGTGCAGATGCTTCTGGACCCGGGCCAGCTGAACTTTATGCATATGTTGAAAACCTCTATGCATATGCTAAAAACCAGGGGCATAACTATAATAGGGCAAAGGGAGACAGTTGTCTGGGGGCCCACTGCCTTGGGCCCCCCCCAGAGGCAAGTCACATGACTGACTCCCCCAGCCGTGCACCCACCCAGGCTTCCTTCAGTTGTATTCATCCTCTGAAATTGATGTAGTGTTAAGACCTGGAGCTACCAGAACAGCATGTTGTTGTTGTTTTACTTCATGAGCTGAGCTTCAGTGAGGGGGGGCCATTTTAAAATCTTGTTTCTGGGTTCACTCCAACCTTGCTATGCCCCTGCTAAAAATATTGCATGTGTATGCTCTAATCCACTTATTTTCTTTAGATTTATCCTTGGCTCTGTTCCATATATACTTTCTCTTCAAACAATACAGTCCAACATGGAATCTATCAGCCATGGACTCGGGTGGGGAGAGGAACTTTGTTACCCAAATCCAGCCTTACTTGTGCTGTTTATTACACAACCAGAATCGATGCATCAAGGAACAGTTAGATGGGCAAGGAGGAGGAAAAAAAAAAAAATATATATATATATATATCCATGGTTACATCACAAAAGGTCTGCATTCTAAATATTTATGTAACATAACCTGATCTAGAATTATCAAGAATAGTGCAAAGCATTTTTGGGTCTGTGGCTGGAATTCAAATGATACTCATCTTCCACTAAGTAACATGGCAGCTTCCCTTCATTTCAGTAATACTTGTACTCAAATCCCTAGAAAAAAATTCTGAGGAAGAGGGAGTGTGGAAATAGAGGGTTCCCAGATACTGCATGCATGTATAGAACCTCTGTTCTCTGGTTGTGAACACAATAATTGGGTGGTTCTGTGAATAAAACAGTAAAAAAATAAATGTATAAGAATTGGTTCTCCAAGTAAAGATTTTCTCATTTTGTTAGACAAGGTGTTACATCTCCATCTCTCTCTCTCTCTCTCTCTCTCTCTCTCTCTCTCTCACACACACACACACACACACACACACACACACACACACCCCTACCTCTTGGAGGTCCTGGTTGGAATTGAATCAGGAGAGTCCTATTTCTCCTGTACTGTTTTCCTGACAAAATCCACACACACACACACACCCAAAAAATCTCTTTTTTTATCACCCCAAACTGCTATTCATCTCAGGACAGAAGCTTCTATGGGCACAAACAGCAGCTTGCCTCCTGCCACTGAAGCAGCAGCATGTCAGGTATGTAAGTATGCATGAAAAACTGTGAAGACCACAGAGGCAGTGAGTTTTCTTTCGGAGCTCTTTTCATTCCCTCTCTCTTTTTGCATTGAAAACTGAACCTCGCAGAAATTAGACATAGCACTCATATTAATGATTGTTTCCCTTTTTCTTGTGCTGCTATTTCTTCTACCCACATCCCCCCATCATGCCCTCTAAAGGAAAGTTATTGCACTCATTGCATCCTGGACACATGTTCATAAATCCAAGGCTAATGTGTTGCCTGTGATTTCATCTCTAACACCTACAACAAGTTGGATACATAGCACTTACCCCATGGTAACTATTCTTTCTGGACCATCTACATTTATGAACAGATGAACCGCCACATATAATAGACAGTGACATGCAGGTGACCCACTACTGAACATATCTTACTTAGGAACAGAATTAAACATGAGCTATCTCCCACCCTCAATTTGCTGCATGTCAGGCATTATACAAAGCACAATGAAAAGACTGGTTTCATCATTCTCCCCTCTTTCACTTTTGCTTTTATGTCTATGTTGTGCCCCCCCTCCCCGGCTGAATAAAACAACACTGTAAAGAGATTCATATTCACCTTTTAACATGGTGATTCTCTTTATTTAGCAGGAGGAGAGTAACTGGCCCTATCCATCCCCAGTACAGTACCTCCAGTGACTGTTGCTGGTGATTTATGTTTCTTTTTAGATTGTGAGCCCTTCGGGGACAGGGAACCATCTCATTCATTCATTCATTCATTCATTCATTTATTATTTCTCTATGTAAACTACCCTGAGCCATTTTTGGAAGGGAGGTATAGAAATTGAATTAATAATAATAATAATAATAATAATAATAATAATAATAATAATAATATTCACCTGCCTGCCTAAAGCATGTTATAAAATATGCCTTAAATGGAGCACATGAAGTGCATCTTAGAAATTCCTTGGCAGCTTTCAGGAAACTTTGCTAAACATAGTCCTCTGTTGATGTCAACAGAAATCTGTGTTAGACATTACTCTGAGACTGCAGGGAAAGGACAAGAGTGTTGGATGCTCAGCTGCGTTTTATAGAAGCCCTACAATGGGATGTGTTCTGTTTCTGAAATAAAGAAGAACCCTGCTACTACATATTCCACATGAATCCAGTTCAGCTGAGAATATCAGCCAGGGCTGTGCAAACAATGAATGATGCAGGATTGTTTCTCAGGTTTGAAAAAGAGGAAATAGATATGTGTAGTTAATACATCTTTGGGATTCCATGATGGACAGTTTGGGTATCTTTCTGCCTGAACACAGAGAAAATATAATTTGTCTGCTTATTTGCATGGAGACCTGATTTGCATGGTTTTTTCCTGGGCTTTATGTGGAACTCCCAGCTAATGGTGTCTGTGCACTAGTGCTTAAGTTCCTAAAGTGATCCTTTGTCAGGCAAAACCCCAGACCACTGCTAGCCCTGATACCTATGAACTGGGCCTGGCTGTCTCATGTTGCAAACCTTTTTGGCCCTGAAAAGGAGGGAGAAAGTTGTTACAGCAAGTGCATACAAAGAGAGGCTGAATTCCAATTAAAAACATTTAGGATGGGGCTCTCAGTGACTTTTTGGATGCACTCTGTCAGCCACATTTCAAATTACAGAGAACCATATGCACACCTGGGATGACATCATGAATGCAAACTACATGTGGCTACATTTGGAAATATAAACATGACTAGTAAGGCCTGATTGTATCCCAAAGCACTCCTCATGCCACCGTGGGTACCAGTGGCCTTGTAAGGAAGATGCAGCTGGTGGCCCTTGCCAACTATGCCCAAGAGAGGAGCAGAATGGCTACTAAGGCTGCCACTGTTGGCCATGAAGACACCCTGACCCTGCAGTGTACAACACTTTCCAACTCTGACACTACCTCCTTCCCATCCCTGACACTATGGTGAAAAAAGCAATGATGGGACAGCTGCCAGTGCAGCAACACCAGTGGCAGCTGTTGCCCTTGCTGAGAGATCAATCCCTGATCAGTGCACAAACCCAAAAGGTGCAGTCCAGCACACACAGAAGAACATGATTGTATTCTCAACAGCATACATTGCTGGTACACACAGTGAGCGAAGTGATGCATACTCTCCCTTGATGCATGTTGGTAGAGATAGCCATTGCATCCTACACCTGGAAGGTAACAGGCAAAGGAAAGCACAAACATGTATATGCAAAGCCACCTTAAGGCTTGATCTTCATCATTGTACACTGCTGGTTTCCCACTTCCAGGGATGCACTATGCACTGCCTGATTTATGGCAGTGTAATGAGAGAGGAGATTTAAGAATCAGTGACCTGAGCCCAGTGACTTCATAATGCACTCATTTGAAGGGAATGTGGATGCAGCAGTGGCTTTCTCAGCTGAACTTTGTCAACAGCAAGCACACCATAGATCCTTTTAATCAAGCAACTGATGCTTTTCACGAGAGAGAGAGAGAGAGCTTCAGCTCGTCTGGCACCAGCATCCCAGCTGGATATTGAGAAACTGGGGAGCGAGGCTTGCTATTTGTTACCTCTGGCCACACTGTCATTGTATGTGATTTCACAGCTCCAACAAAGGGCTGAGCTGTAATTATATGCCCTGCCCTGAATAGGTTTGGTATGTGGTTGCCTTATCTGGGCTGGGGGTGGGCAAGCAGATAATCACTTGTCATTTGACACCATCCTGAGTTTGTTCACTACTTGGTCAAGAGATGGAAAGCTAAATGTTAGTACTGCCTTGAAATGCTTGGGGAAATGATTATCATTTCCCAGCTAAGCTGACTGCACTGGCTGGCAAGGGAAGAGAAAGAGGCCAAGTGAAGCCACTGGGGTCAACTAGCAGGAACTGGAAAATGATCCATAGCTGACAGAATGGAAACAATGGGGCATCATTGGCTCTCCTTCCAAAGGACCATGCAGCTGCCATTCTTTTGGATTAGTTCCTGAGTCCTCTGATTGACTGGAACTCCATTCTCCAGTTCATAGCTACTGCTTTATTTTATTTTACTTTTAAAGTGCAAGGTGCTCATACTTCTCTGCCTGAATGTTGACAGTGAATTGTGTGGGTTTTTAGAATTATGTTATGGTGGGACTCCCATATTGATAATGGAAACAGAGCTTATGTTTTTCTGGAATCCCATAATGCATTTCACCATGCTGCTTATCATCTGTTTTTGCCCACTTGTCCTGTCAAATCTTGCTTCTGAGGTAGCGGTATAGAAACAGGAGCTCAGGAGCAATCTTGTCTCCAGCCATACCATACCGCATGTTTCAAGAACAATAGTTTCAACGACTGCTTCAGATATATACTCTGCTGCACCTCTTCGGGAGCTGAGCCCTGATGCTTGGCTGGCCCTTGGCTCAGTCTTGGCTCAGACAGTGACTGGCTTTATGAAACATTGCTGCAGGGCAGGGCTAGATTAAACATTATTCTAAGTATGCTGTAGTGACCTTGCTATCCACTCGCTGTGGTCAAGATGTGTAACCATTCTTTCTGGGTGAGTAACCACCACCACCACCACCCCGGACCAATTGTTCAAGCTACTCTATGATCCTCACAGGAGTAGATCGAGAGTCTGTCAGGCTGGATTCTTAAAAAAACAAACACACAAAAAACACCTATTTGCAAGACCATATTAAAGGACAATCAAACTGCCACCTCTTTATTACAGTGCAATGATTTGTGAGCAGTGTGAAAATAAAAAAATGCCATTCTTTGCTTGTTGCTTTAGGGCTCATCTACATAGACTGGATTCACATGATCACAAGGATCTAGTGAAAAAGTTAATCAGGTTAGTGAGCTTCTTTCTGCTTCCCCTTTTGACTATCATTTGCAGTGGAGCTCTTAGCCCTTGACTTCAGGGCCAAAGTCCAGGGACTGCATCCACCCTGGGCCCCCGAAATAGTCTTTAGTCTATCCTAGGTGGTGTGGTTGCCGCTGGCTCACACTATGACATAGTATACCTGGACTTCCAAAAAACTTTCGACAAAGTTCCTCACCAAAGACTCCTGAGGAAACTTAGCAGTCATGGGATAAGGGGACAAGTAGACCACCCTGAGGCCTATGGGACTAGGGCGACATATAAATCTAACTAAATAAATTAGTACATGTGTGGATTGCTAACTGGTTGAAGGACAGGAAACAGGTGGTAGGTATAAATGGAGAGTTTTCACAATGGAGGGAAGTAAGAAGTGGGGTTTCCCAGGGTTCTGTACTGGGACCAGTGCTTTTTAATTTATTCATAAATGATCTAGAAGCAGGGGTAAGCAGCAAGGTGGCCAGATTTGCAGGTGATACCAAACTCTTTCGGGAAGTGAAATCTGAAATAGATTGTAAGGAGCTCCAAAAGGATCTCTCCAAATTGGGTGAGTGGGCAAAGAAATGGCAAATGTGGTTCAGTATTGGCAGGTGCAAAGTGATGCACATTGGGACAAAAAACCTCAGCTTCAAGTATATGTTGATGGTATCTGAGCTGTTGGTGACTGACCAGGAGAGGGATCTTGGGGTCATGGTGGATAGCTTGTTGAAAGTGTCAACTCAATGTGCAGCAGCTGTGAAAAAGGCCAATTCCATGCTAGGGATCATTAGGAAGGGGATTGAAAACAAATCTGTTAATATTATAATGCTCTTATACAAAACTATGGTGTGGCCACACCTGGAATACTGCATATAATTCTGGTCACCACATCTAAAAAAGGACATTGTAGAACTGGAAAAAGTACAGAAGAGGGCAACCAAGATGATCAGGGGCCAAGAGCACCTTTCTTATGAGGCAAGGCTACAACACCTGGGGCTTTTTAGTTTAGAAAAAAAGATGACTGCGGGGAGACATGATAGAGGTCTATAAAATCATGCATGGTGTGGAGAAAGTGGATAGAGAGAAACTCTTCTCCCTCTCACATAACACCGGAACCAGGGGTCATCCCATGAAACTGATTGCCAGGAAATTTAGGACTAGCAAATGGAGGTACTTTTTCACACAACACATAATCAATTTGTGGAATTATCTGCCACAAGATGTGGTGACAGGCAACCACCTGGATGGCTTCAAGTGGGGTTTGGATAACTTCATGGAGGAGAGGTCTATCAACTAGGGATGTGCAAACCGGTTAGAATCTGAACCGGGGCAGTTCGCCGGTTCAGATCTGAACTGAACCAGTCATCAGGTTCGGGCTGCAGGTTTGAATTCGAACCGAACTGGGGGTGGTTTGATTCAGATCGGTTCGGATCTGTTTGGACACCCAAAAATTGGTAGGATGGTATCTGGCACCAAGGGGTACCTGTCACCCAAACCCCAAAGCAATCGGACACCTGTACGATTTTTAATGAATTTTTGAAAATTATTTTAATTTTTTTCTCATAGGATATAATGGGACTCGAACCAGGCCATTATTCCTTATTGTGGAGCACCCATGGTTGCCAACAACCATGCAAACCCTGAAGCAATCAGACACCCCTATGATTTTTTATGAATATTTGAAATATTTTTAATTATTTTTCTCATAAAGTATAATGGGACCTGAACCAGTTGATATCCCCTATTGTGGAGCACCTAGGGGCACAAAAGCGGGGTGGGTGGTAGACAGACAGGGGTGCCTACCACCCAAAAAATCCCAAGGCAATTGGACACTCCTCTGATTATTGGTGAATTGTTAAATTATTTTTGAATTCCTCATAGAGAATAATTAGGATTGCAGCAAATGTATAGCTTCATGTCGGGGGGAAAGGGGTGTCGTAGAGTGGAGTGTGGCGGGTGGTAGTTCCTAGGGTGGGCAAGGAAGCTATCAGAATTACTTGAAAGGAATTGGGCAAAGGGGTGATTTTTAAGTGATTTTTGAAGTTTATGCGTCCTTAAGGTTTTTCTCCATAAAGAAGCATGGAGGTGTCAGCAAATGTATAGCTTCACGTCGGGGGCAAAGGGGTGGCATAGAGCAGTGTGGGGTTGGTGGTAGTGCCAGGTAGGGGCAAGGAAGCTACCTGAATTTTTTCAAAGGATTTGGGCAGAGGGCTGATTTTTGGTTAATTGTTGAAGTTTACGAATCTTTAAGGTTTTCCCTCATAATAAGTTATAATGGAGCTTTCAGCAGCCCCATAAGTGCACTTGGGGGGGTGCTGGGGTGGCTCAGAGTGAGTGGTGGTGTAGTGCACATAGGGTGCCAACCACCCCCTTGGGTTTCTAACCCATGGGGTACAGGGTTCTGTTGTTTCTGAGGTATTGAGTGTGGATTATAGAATGGGATCCAATGATTAGGTGGCTTTTCTCTGTTGCTGATGAGGTCACAAAACTTGCTTATTGTTGAACCTGGTGATATGCCATATATGGAAAACAGAGAGGAGAGCAGAGATGTGACTGACATCTCTGCTTCAGTGCCCAAGTCTTGCAGCTGCTCAAGCATGCTGCAGTTGGTGGTTGCTCCTCCAGAATGAAATATATCTCCGTACACCTGCAGCACATTGTTTTTGCAGATTGTGCATAGAATGCTTCTGTGCAGACAATTGTCCTCATACAACCAAACCACACACATCCAGTGCCTTTCCTGCCTGCCTTCTTCTTAGGCACCCTGATAAGAAACGTTTCTCCCAGCAGGGGCTTCCCTCCCAGCATCCAGATAAAGCAGCAAAGATGCAAGTGCTGTTCTCTTGCCAGGTTTGCTTCAGCACTCTGTTTCTCCAGATATTTGGCTGCTCAAGCCTATTGAATGCGATTCAACTGCAGGTTCGTTTTGGTCAAGGGAGGTTGCAATTGAATATTGTTGATCCTCTGAATATACATGTTCAAAGCAAAAGTGTGAAAGGTGAGGGAAGACATGCCTGCTTCTCTGTAACCTTGCTTCTGCATGAAATGGTCCATCATCATATCTAAGAAAGGTCTATTCTGATATTTCTCATTATTCCTATGGGCCATTATATCCTATGGAGCAATGCAAAGACTCAATAATGGTCTGTCAAACGATTTAATCCAGACCAGTATAACTAATATTATTGGATACATTATTTAATAATCATTGGATCAGATCAGAGACTTTTGTCAGTGCATAGCCCTAATTCTCATCAAGTATGAACAAAATTTGCCATTCTACGTTTGTATCTCCCTCAATCATTTTGCAAGTTTGTATATTCTTTTGATTCTCTTTGATGTATTATTTATTTATTAGAAACATTTAATATACCGCCCACGCCGAAGATTCTGGGCGGTGTACAAAAACATGAAAAGCAAGACAGCATTAAAATTACCTTCTAAATTAAAAACTAAAGTAACTAACAAAAAAAAGAAAAAACCAAATAGGTAAACTACAGGGCAAAAGCCTGGCGAAAAAGAAAAGTCTTCGATAGAGATTTAAAAATCAATAAGGAAGGAGCTAAATGAATCTGAAGGGGAAGGGAGTTCCAGAGAAGTGGGGCAGCAACCAAAAAGGCTCTTTCATGGGTCCTAGCACCCCAAACCTCTCGGAAATCAGGGACCGACAGAAGGCCCATCTGAGAAGATCTAACCGGACGGGATGTAACTGGATGGGAGTGGCGGGTCTTTAGGTAGACAGGTGCCAAGCCCTGCAAAGCTTTGAAGGACAGAACCAGGACCTTAAATTGAGCTCGGAAGTGAATAGGCAACCAGTGCAATGACTGCAGGAGAGGTGTTACCCTGTCATATTTTCTGGCAACCATGAGTAGGCGAACCGCTGCATTCTGGACCCGTTGTAGCTTCCCGATTGTCCTCAAAGGTAACCTTAGATAGAGAGCGTTACAATAATCTAAGCGGGAGATAACAAGGGCATGGGTCACTGTCATTAATGCCTGCCAGTCAAGGTAAGGGCATAACTGGCGAACCAGATGAAGCTGGGCAAAAGCACTTCTGGCCACAGCCTCCACCTGCTGTTCAAGCAGGAGGCGCGAATCCAAAAGGACCCCCAAATCACGAACAAGCTCCTTTCGGGGCAGCACCACCCCATCTAGAACAAGGTTCACATCCAGCTGTTGGCTGGTACGAGGGCTGAGCAAAAGTAGTTCAGTCTTAGTGGGATTCAGTCTGAGAGTATAATGCCACCAGTATATGATTTTATTTTTTAAAATAACCTGACTGCAATGTTTGACATATTTGAATCTATTTGATATGCCATATACAGTGCAGAATCTCATATAGAAATATAGATCATTTCTTCTAGACTGCTTTAAAATCCCTCACCAATAATTTCTTAAAATTCAATTTAGAACATGGTAGTGGCTCCTTGATTGCATGATCTAGGGCAACCGTCCAAGCTATGAGGACATTGAAAATACAACGAATGCATACGAAATCACCATGGTGTCTTCTCTCTAACAGATATTTGGGATGGGGTGAGCAGGGCAGTAGGTACACCTCTTCAGTCAGTACCCCTGGTAGTGGTGCTCATGCTTACAGTGCCAAAAGCAGGAGGAAATCCCACCCCAGCATGTCACCCCCTTCAGCTTGCCACTCATGGTTACGGCTTTGTGGTGCAAAGCGGGGAGTGCCCTAACCATGATGGCTGGTGCCTCCATGAGCAGCAGTCTGGATTTCCCAAGGTGATCCCTTCACACTGTAAACATGGCCGGAGGGGGTGAGTGACAGTGCTGGGGCAGGACTTCATCGCCGCTTTCGATGCTGTGTGTGTGAGTGCTAGATAACATCTGAAGAGGGCTAAGGTGTCTGATTAATCAGGAGATGGGGGCCTTGGTATGTCGTGAGCTTTTTCATGGGCCCTGAATGCCTGCACTTATTCTTACCAGTATTTGTCATTCCTGTGCTTTGAATACTTCTGCCTACCCCGAAAGCCTGCAATGCAGAATGCAGGGTGACTGACATTTTAAAGGTTAACAACTGAAGACTTTTCATCTGGAAGATGTTGCTGCCATGCAGGAAATGCTTATGTAGCTAATGCCACTGACAGTGATGAGAAGGGTATAATGTCACTTCAAGATGAGAGGCTACTGAGTCAGAAAGAGCTCACTATTCTCGAATCCCTGGGCAGCACTTAACAACCTCGACGTTTCTGACTGAAAGATGACTAAATAAAAGGCCAAATGCTGCATACATTGACAAATTGTTTCTTTTTCTCCCTGAGGGACCTGTGTGTTTTGACTCAGCTTATACCAATTAGCTGCCATTTTTCCCTAGGAAAAGAAATCATAATTATGACATTGTTAGAAGCAGAGATAATAAAAAAAAAGTTGAGGCTGTTCTCATGTGCAGCCTAACCCAGGCTAGGGACACCAAGCATGGGTTAGGATGTGCGTGAGAACCTCCAGGATTGGGCCTGATCCCAGTGGATCAGCACTGCCTAGCCTGGAGTTTTAGCCTGGCTGCTAGCTGAGGTTAAGGGGGCGACTGTTCCCTTACCTTGGTGACTTGCTTGCGTTTGAGCCAGGCTGCTTTCAGCTGCTTTCACACATAGACAAGCACATTGGATTTCCCTAGTGCATAGTGTGTGTTGCGCTGTGCATTGTGGGATTCCTGAAGGCCAGGACAGCCGTTTACGCACACTGCTGGGAGCAGCCCGAAGATTCATCTGCATCCCTCCCGGCATCACTGGCCATGTGGCAACACTGGCCATGTGGCTTGCATGCCTTCAGGGCTGTGAGCAGTCATCTGGGGGAAGGTAGGTTGAACCCTGCCTACCTACCCACTTGACCATCCAAGTGCACATATAGGCATAGTCCCTATATGTAAACAGCCACTGGAGGAAAGCAAAGAGGGATTTCTGTGAATTTAGCATTTCCCCAAGTAATGTCTATGAATATATGATGATGATGAGGAGGAGGAGGAGGAGGAGGAAGAAGAGGGGTGTGTGTGTGTGTGTGTGTGTGTGTGTGTGTGTGTGTGTGTGTAGCGATAATTGAGTGGATGGGTTCAAAGAACCTGGGCCTCCAGCTCCATCCCTCCCTATTTTCTTCATTATCTCCCTCACTCCTAGGGGCTGTTAGGGAGAGCAGTGAACAGCGAACACAGGCCCCTTCTCCCCTAGCTACGTGCCCCCCCTCTCTGTGTGTGCATGTGCATGCACACATTTATGTTATATCTCTATATTCTGTTACAAGGTGGAGGGGAATCTAATTCTTCAACCAGTCCACTTCATGACTGTGGTGATTTCCATTTCTTCATATCAGTGGCAGATGATATCAAGAGTCTATGGCTTTGTTCTGGGACCTTGGTTCTGGGAAACCATTTTTGCAGTTGTGCTCACAATTACCCTAATTTTTATGTTTATTCCCTCTTTGCCTATTAAATGAAACCACTAGATAACAAAGAGTTGGCAGAGACTGTGAAAACGCATGGCCTTGTAGACAAATATAATTGGAGAAAGCTAGTGAGAGAAAGACATAAATGGCAGTGTAATGTGGCATGCTATACAATAGCATCTGTGGGACTTTGATTCAGAGTTTGTTAGTGTTTAACTTGTGGGTAGATTAATCCACATACTAGTCAAATGATATGAGACCTGATGTAATCCAAATTGAAGTCTTTTGTGTGCACATTTGCTATGAATCAGCTTGAATCCAGTGGGATTGGGCCTATCTGCACATTTCACAAAGGCAAACTACGGTTTGCTACTGATACTCAAACTGCCTTTAACACAGAGCTCTTTCCACATTTTTTCTTTTAAGTAAAGCAAAATCTAAATCTGCATATTTGGTCCTGTGTAAAGCCAGCTGGGGGGTGCACTTTAGTCAGCAACTGACAGGAAGAGAGAGTAAGTAGCCATTTTCTCCTGGCAGTCTTCTACCTAACCTGTTTTTCATTTTTTTTTTTTTAAAGTGTGGGTAAAGAAGCAATGCTTTGTGTAATGCGTATCTTGAATGTAAGGGTCAAATTAAATGTCCATGTCACTGTTTTTGTGTCTGCCTGATTCATGTGGTGGGACAGATGCCTCTGAGGTGTTGGAAGTTAAGGACTTTGCGCTGTCTCTTGTCTCAGACAGTGGGGGACAGACTAGTGAGTCAGAGGACTAGAGGGTCAAGACATTGGTCATCCCTTCTCTACTGCTCTGACACTATCCCTTTGGAATGTAGATTGCTAATCTCAGGGACTTCCTTCCTTCCAGCAACTCACTTCCTCTCTCTCTTCCCTACCTGGCCTCCTACCTTGCAACATGGCAAGCTCCTCTCCTTGCACCATGTGTGCAGAGAAGATGCAGAATCCATCTGCATCCAGCTAGATAGATAGATTAGAGATCCTAACTCCTCACTTTCCTATCTAGAATGGAGTTCTTTAATAAATGCCATATATATTGACTTGAAACTATGAACTGGCTCCAAGTTACTTTACTCTCAGCATACACACATGCCTAAGTAAATTCTGCTGTGCACTCTGCTATAATGAAAAGGGGATTCTCTCACCAAAGAGTATTCCCAACATGAGCAACAGTAGGAGAGGGGGCAAGTCTTCACCTCCTGATTGTGGGCTTGCCAGAGGTATCTGGTGGTCCACTGTGTTGACCACTGTAGGATACAGGATGCAGGCCTTGGAGTTGATCCAGCTGGGCTCTTCTTATGTTCTTATGATCCATAAGTATCTGATTTCTGCAACAAAAGTTACACATGGGTGAGTAGAGCAGAACCTTCTCCTAGCAGCTTCATTGCCTCAGACACTTTTCTCTCAGGCCAGCTCCAGTAATCAGATGTGAGTTAGACCATGACCACATTCACACATAGAAGCGCTTCACACCCCACCTGAAGGGGTTCTGTGGGGAAAGTTGGCTTAGCCCACTCTCCCCGCAGACAAGCAGCTACTCATAGCTGGGCAGCCGGATCGGCCGCCAACACAGCGCCCGGCTCTGTCATGGAGCTGGCGGGTGCTGCTAGGATTGGGGGCCACGTGGCCCCTGGAATTTCCAGGATGCCCCATGAGCATCAGGGGGCTGGCTGTAGCCTCCCAGTTGGGGGTCTACTCGTGTGTCGCCGCACACCACAAGACACACGAGCAAAAGAATGAGGTTAACTGAGCGCTCACTCCGTTAACCTCATTTAAGGGGAGAGTGTTCTAGGCAGGCTAGCCACCTTGTGAGCACCAGGGTCGCCTGTGAGTTCCCACGATCGTGGTTCCCACGATCGACAGAAAGTGGGCTAAGCTCCCTTAACCTTAACCCACTTTCCATCAATCGTGGGAATAGCCTCATAATGTGAAACCAGAGGTTGCCAAATTTTTTAAGGGAATTTTTTAATTTTTCTAACCGTGAATTGCATTGCAGACATTCATCAAACTAGAGCCTGGCAACCTCCGTTTTTAGGGCAGGAGAGCCCCTCCCACTTCCTGGTCCACCAAGGCCACATCCCAGCAAGCTCTATAGTGCTGGCATTGCCAGATTGTGGGCAAGGCATCAGGACGTCTTCAGGGCAGCAGCCACTGGCCACAATCTCCAAGGGGGTGTGCTGAGTGGGATCATGCCTTCTCAGGATGGACCACCAAGCCTCAGAAGGGAAAGAACATTTAAATCCATTTAAATACCATGCAAGCCCTTCATCTGACAGCAATTGCACTACAACAAACAGTCTTGCAGAAGCATAATTTATTGTGTGGGGGATGCTGAGGGGCACTATTTTTCTGTTACTCGGAAAGGGAAGGGAACATGATGACTTCCTTATAGGGGATATGCATATGAGGGAGGGCAAAGGATCCTGGGGTTTGGCCCTCTGTGACCAAGGATGCTCTTGTGATGGCTCACCCCGGCAAAGCAGTCCATGGAGACTGAACCACACTCCTGCCCCCATGGCTGTTTGCTGCCAGGGGATTAACCCTCTCATGAGAGGGCCAGTCATTAGAGGACCTTGGGCTCACCAACTTGTGATCTCCCATCAGACTGTGCACTATTAAGCTCAGCCATCCAAAAAAGGGGACCCCCCACTTGCATGGGGCCCCTGTTCTCTCTGGTTAATGATAGAACTTTTGTGTAGCAACCCACTCCTCACTAGTGAAGCCTTTGATGCACCCAGAGGAGATTCTGATGCTCCATGTGTCCAGGCGTTGCTGGTTGGGCAGACTGGAGAAACACTGGGACTGGGGACAAATCTTTACTTTCATTCAAATCTCCTGAGTTAGGACCAGCATTGTGGCGTATGCACATCTGCTGCCATGTTTAATCATGGGAGAGGGGAGCGCCAGTTGGCTGCAATCCAGGAAAGTGGGGTCACTGTTCTGGGCAAAAATAAAGATGGGCATGTTCAAATGGGCAGCCGGGCTAGCAGGGGGCCTGCTTTGACCCTCCTTCATGGCAATCACTAAGACAGGAAGAGGTGTTGCTGAGGTACCCATTCCCTTGCTTGCTTGCACATCTCATGAGAGCTCTGAGAGAAAAGGCAGGGAAGAGGGCTGAGCGGTGGATGGAGGGGCAGCTGCTGCCGAGGAGAAGCAAGTGGTGAGAAACTTCGCACTGCAGGCTGGACAGTGAGAGCCTCAGGGTGGCTTTAGTGATGGCAGAAGAAGTGGGACTCAGTTAAGTGCTCTGTGTCAAACTTGGTCACTTCAGGAAGCCCTTTCCTCTCCCCGCCCACCTCAGGAGCTGTTGGTAGGTGAGGCCCACAAAAGGAAGGCTGAGGCCGGGCTGGGGCAGATCCAGAGGAGACTCTCTTTCTCCCCATCCCCAGCTAGACTCTTCTCCACAGGAGTGGACATGGCCAGTGTGGAGCCAGTTGTGACACAGGATTCCCTGGGCTCCCTCCTGTAGGACCGCGCCAGGCCTTTGGGCCTGGAGGATGCCTTGGAGCCTGCCAGGCCGTGCGGGCACACTCAGCCAGGCCGAGGTGCCAGCATACCTGGCTGTGTGGTCCAGAAGTTTCATGGCAGCACATAGTGCAGGGGTGGTGGCAGCAGGGAAGGGACTTAGGGAGTCTCAGGAGGGCAGAGGCCAGCTGGCAGCAACCCGGGGACAAAGGGGGAAGTCTGTGCAGCAAAGGGTGGGCTGGGAGCCAGACAGGAAAGCAAAGGCAGCCCCTTTACATGTGAGGCTGCTGGCAATGGAGCATACCAGACCAGTGGGGGAATGTGGGGGGGAGAGCGTGGGGCGGGGGAGATGGAAGGAGGAGGAGAGAGAGAGAAGGGAGAAGAAGAAGAAAAGGGGGGAGAGAGCATACCTCCCTGCTGCCCCATTGCCCCCATTTACCGGAACTATCCAGAAGTAGGTGATGCGCGGGCACATGCATGTCGTGCACACCGGTGTGCGCAATGTGCATGCAGTCGCACCAGCACACAGAGGCGTGTCAGCTACTTCTGGATAGTTCCGGTAAATGGGGGCAATGGGGCGGTGGGGGGGTATGCTGCCACCCCAAGGGACTTTAGAAAACTGGAGCGCTGGCAGGGGAATAGCAGTGGGAAGAGTAAGTGACCCTTCCCCACCCTTAAAGCAGCACCCCCTACACCTTTGAACAATTCCTACCAGGGTCCATGCACATTCCTAGCACTTAGCAGGGAGACACAGCCAATCCCAACTACCCTATTTGTAGTATGAAGTGGGATCCCCCAAGGCTCTTTATTGGGATTTGGAACCAGTGATTTCTAACTTGTTCATAAATCAGCTGGAATTAGGTGTTGGCAGATTTGGCAGGTTACTTTTTCAGATTATATGAAATTATTCAGGGTGGTAAAACCAAATAGATTGCAAAGAGTTCCAAAAAATCTCTCCAAATTTCATGAATGGGCAAGAAAATCGCAAATGAGGTTCAACATACACGTAAAGTGAAACGTGTATACATGCAGCGGGTGGGGCAGGTGGTGGGGTGGAATCCTAATTTAACATAGGGAGGTCATTCACACAATCAACAGCTGTGTTCTACCCAGGTTTGAGAGCTGTGTGTGCTTCCAATTTTTGGTTGTGCAGAAGCAAGGTAAGAGGAAAAGCTACCCAGGTTTTCCTCCAACCTTGCTTCCACATAATCACTTCTATACAGGTTTTCCTCTTATCTTGCTTCTACACAACCAAAAATTGGAAGCACACACAGCTCTCAAAACTGGACAGAACACAGTTGTTGATTGTGTGAATGACCTCAGGATCTAATAGGGTCTGAGCTGGTGGTGACTAATCAGGAACAAGATCTTGGGGTCATGGTGATAACTCAATGAAAGTGTCTACCCAGTGGCAGCAGGTGTGGATAAAAAATTAAATTCTATGCTAGGGATCATTAGGAAAAGGATAAAAAATAACTGCTACTACTGTAATGCCCTTATACAGATCAGCAAACACTGTGTGCAGTTTTGATCCCCAAATATCAATGTCCTCACATTTTAGAGCTATAAATCATGCAGAAAAAGAGGAACCCAAAATTATCAGAGGCCTGGAACACTCTTGCTACAAGGAGAGGCTACAACTTTTGGGATTTTTTAAGTTTATGGGAAAGTGACTGGGAGGGGGGCCCACAATAGAGGTTGATAAAACTATGTATGGAAGAGAAAGTGGATGGAGATATGTTTTTCTCCCTCTTCCATAACACTAGCACCAGCTGCGTCACCCAATGAAAGTTACTGGTAAGAGATTCAAGACAGACAAAAGGAAGGATTTCTCCAGATAGTGTAAATTAATGTATGGAAGTCACTGAGGCTATTCTGACGATCAGGCGAAATCGGGCTAGGAGAGCCTAGCCCAATTTCACCTAACCGTGTGAGCCACCGGGCTCGCAGGCGAGCCTGGTGGCTTCCAGGCGGTTAACCCGCCTAACTACCCCTCCCCTTAAACCAGGTTTGCAAAATCATGAGTAGCCACGGCTACTCACGAGTAGACCCACTCTCCTCGCAAACCCCCTAGGCTCTTCTCAGCGATCGTGAGATAAGCCTCACTGTTACAATATGCAATGTCCACTAGCCTAAATGGTTTTATATGATATTCGGTTAAAAAAGGATTAGATAAATTCATGGAGGTCAAGTCTTTCAATGGTCTGCTAATCATAATGGCTTTTTTGCTACCTCCACTATGCCTCTGAATTCCAGTTGCTGGAACAAGGTGTATGCCTTAATCTCCTGTTGTGATTATGATCCCAGAGAGACATCTGACCGGCCTCTGTGGGAAACAGAAAGCCAGATCAGAAAGACCTTGGGTCTCACTGACCAGGGTCCATTTAATATTCTTCAGTTTACCTGTCGGATACACATGTTTTCAATTCCTGTGTATAGGTGTAATCTTACACCAATGCCCATACAGACATCAGTGTGCTCTGGGTGACCTCTATGATTTAAGCAGATCATAAATGGAGGCCCTTCATGCCAGATATGCCTTCTTATCCTATGCAGCTTGATTAAATCCACTGAATTAATTGTGCTGTACTCTCATGTTAGTGTTCCATAGACGTCTTCACACTTGCACAACCAAACACAGCAAAATATAATTCATTCTAAGCATTATTCACCACACATGGATTCTGGCAAGCATTTTTTCCTCTTGGCAAGATATAATTAAAGGTCTAATATGATTGTACAGCCATCCTTGCTCGCCGACCTTGCTTCCTGCCTCGTTTCATTCTATTTATATTATCATGTTGTAGGATGCTTATTTTTTTGCTTGTCTATTTGTTGCACTTATTCTCCCCTTCCTTGACAGTTTCACACACTGCTGTTCTCATATCCATTCAACTGTACTGTTTTTTCCTTAGAACGACTGTAAAAAGGGGCTCACCTAATAATTTTGATTGAATACCACACATGTGGCAGGCACTATGTATTCCGAACAATCCTGTTGTGGTGCAGGAATGAAGAAGGATGTGTTTACTGCAGAACTGAACACCACAAGGCTGGACTTGGCTTTTATTTTTAAAAGAATCCAATAACTCTTATGGCTGCGAAGGGAGACTCTATGGACAATTCCTGGTAAAAAGTCAGAGGGATGTCTGAACAAGATTTCAGGTGGTCAGGAGGAAGAGCATCAGTTCCCTATAATGGGCCTTGCCTCATCCCATGACTTGCAGCAGAATGAACATTTGCAAAGCTGCTTGCATAATTCATATGAGCTGCATAGGCTACTGCATTCTCTAATGTCTGATTCAGCAAATGATAAACCCTTTCCTTTGTTACACAACAACCCACTTGCTTATCAAATACACACACACACCCCAGCTCAGCTATGTACCAAATGCCTCGCTCCAGTGGATTCAGTGGATGAAGATCCAGTGGATTCAGTCCCAGAATAATGACTTATGGGATCTTGGCAAGAGGCACTCAGCCCTGGGGCTGAGACTTGCTGCCAGTTAGCACTGATTGGTACTAAGCAATGCTACTTGCTTAGATGTACCACTGGCCTGACTCAGTGGGCACATTCCCATGGTGGAGTTATGTTAGATATGCCATGGGAAACCAGGAGGCAGAGGTGCGCATGCTCTTGTGAAAGCTGGTTGAGTGATCACGTGCCAGCTCAGACGTCGTCTGGGCACTGCAGTCTGGCAGACATTCAACCATGAACGGTATCATAGATCAGATCTATGGAGATCTGGTCTTGTGGTAGATGGTCCTGTGGTAGCAATAATGACTTGTCTCCTTTGCTAAGCAGAGTCTCGCATATGAATGGGAGACTACATGTGAGAGCACTGTAAGATACTCCCCTGAGGGGATGGAGCCGCTCTGGGAAGAACACCTGGCATGCATGCTTGCATGCAGAATGTTCCAAGTCCCCCCCCCCGCCCCCGGCATCTCCAAAATAGGACAAGATTTATTTATTTTTTTTAATAGAACAAGATTTTTTTATTGAACCAACAAACTACCAAAGCATACAGTACATTGCCAAAGCACAATTATATACAAAGTGGTTGTTTGTACATGAGAGAGACTCCTGCCTGCAACCTTGGAGAAGCCGCTGCTAGTCTGGGTAGACAATACTGAGCTACAGGAGATGGACCAATGGTCTGACTCAGTATCTGGCAGCTTCCTATGTTCTGGTCTTAGATAACTGATTGTGGTTCAGTGTCTGGTGGGATGTGGTGCCCAGCTGACAATGGAATTAGCACACAACCCCTTGACTGGCTTTCACAGGAGCAAGCACACCTCTGCCTCCTGACTTTCAGAGGCATAACTAACATCACCCATTGTGAAACCAGCCCAGTATAAGGCTTCTCCCATCCCGATGCAGATCATACGCTCTCATGTACATGTAGAGACCAAGATTCAAATATAGCTCATATTCTTAAGTGGTTTAAAGAGCTGCCTCTTTAGGGCCAAGCCATTTTACCCCTGCTGTCAGTCTGGCGCTGTGCTTAATAAGCTACACAAATGCAAAATCAAGTCAAGCAGCAATACACAACACCAAAGAAGCGAATAGGTGTCCATTGTGGCCATTATGAAGTGCTGGGACTGAATTTCCATTTTGCAAAGCAATATGTCCTCCCTAAATGGCTTGATTGTATCTCCGCTCAGATTTTCTTCTCTTCCCCTGTCAGCATTTGTCTTGCTCAAGAACACAGAAAGTATTGAGACTGACATAATGAGACACAGTTGACTGAGAACTAGCAGGCGCTCCCTTCTAATGTATATGCTCCTTTGCATTACCACCAGCAAGACATACAAGACAGGCGGCTGGGGGTGGGGAAGGGATGTTAGCATCCCTACCCCCCCCCCCCAAATTTCTGACCACTGTAGGCTTTCCCCTTTTATGTTCCCTCCATAAGCTGTTTCACTTGGCTGCACCTGTGAAATGCATGGATTGTGGCTTCCAAGTTCTTTGTCATGGTTTCTTTTGTAACTACATCTGGTGGTACAAATTGCAAAACTCTTTTTTTCCGTTCCAGATAATTTATTATTATTTTTCCCTTTGAAGTTGGCACCTTGCAGAAAGGTTATGTGTATGATTTCTCCTTATGCTTGTTTGATGGCACATTTTTGCTTGATAACATATTAAGCCATGAATTGCTTCAGGAAACAGAAAATCCACTGCTATTATAATTATTTGTTGTTTATGTGGTAGACTGAGTCAAGTATTTTAAAACAGGCAAAGAAAGGGAAATGGTTTTGATTCTCTCAGACTGAGCAGGCATGTTGGGAAAACAGCTGGAGAGGTTTTAAAACATTTAACATCATTTCTTATACTCTTATGTATATGAATAAACCCAACATTTGGTCATTAATTTAGACCTCAGTTTAAAAATAGTTAAAAGCCTAACTACTTTAAAACCAGAGTTTAAAAACAGTAACCTTACTTGTTAGTATAATCAAGAGTTTAAGAAAAAATGTTAAATGTTTTAAATTGTTACTTTTTCCCCCCAAAGAGAGAATAAGCATGCATATTTACTGCTGGTACCCCTGACTTTAAATCTGTGCTTTCAGGGACTGTGTGTGGTCTTAGCAGTGATGTGTGGGGTGAAACCTCTTTAAAAATCTCTGTGCCAGGAATACCAAAACCAACATCAGTCTTAATATTAAGCAGTATTATTAACCTCCTATACTTGACACTGTGCATATAATACACATAGAATACCTGCTCCATATAATAAATGAAGGCACCAGAACAAATTGGGTGGATTTTGGGCTTTTTGCTTCCCATGTAAACATGTTTACAAGGGAAAATACACATTCCTTCCAGGACACTAGTTGCTACTGTGACTGAATTCTTCCAACCTGCCATTCTTTGCAACTAAAGAATAAACATGGTGAAAATGTGGGAAATATAGAAAAGGATTGCCCTTAGTCAGTGAGGAGGATACATGGGCAGAAGCAACCTTCTATGTGGGTAGCCAATGTGTACACAGATGGCTATCTGGAAAGATATCCTGATCTGCAACACAATTGCTTCTCCAAGCTCCATTGAACTTGCCAGATCTGGATGTATCACAACCACTAGTTGCACAAAAGCTGGATTTATGCACTGTGTGTTTGTTTTAAGCATGTTTTGATATAAACATATAAATGTATGACATCAGAACATCTTATTCCTAGTATAATAGTTATCTGATATCAGACATCAGAACATCTTATTCCTAGTATAATAGTTATTATACTAGGAATAAGATGTTCTGATGTCAGATATCAGTCTTGCTAGGTGAAGAGACAGCTGTTGAGTATTACTAAATACCTCTCAGAGCAAATAAGCCCCACAACCACCAGTGGTAATAAGATGTATGCAGAGAGTGATATGGGTAGTGAAGACGTGGGGTGAAGGAGAAGTGAGCCTGGGGAGAAGAGAGAACTAGAAACCATGTGGTGGCGTTAAAAGGTGGTCTGAGGCTGGGAGAAAATGTGTGGCACCCAGGGGTGTAGTGACTATTGAGCAAGGGGGGACAATTGTCCCCAGGCCCCAAGGGTCTGGAGGGGCACCTAATGCTGCCCCTTGCCCTCGGCCATGGTGCCCCCTTGCCCCACACTCAGCAGGTAAGCAAAGTGCTCACCACCTGGGAGCACGAGGCACGCCCCTCTCCTCTCCAGTTAGGTTTCACATTGGCTGCAGAGGGATGGACTCCCCCTGCTTGGGGATTGCCCCCCCCCTCTGCGTCTGACATCAGATGCAAGGGGGATGGAGTCAGTGCCAAGAACGGGGTTGTCACAGCCATGACAGAGTTTCGTTTTCCCTGTCAGAAGTTGGTGGAGTTACTGAAAGGGAGTTTCTTTCCCTTTCAGTGATTCCACAAATGGCTGACAGGGGAAATGAAACTCTGCTGGGGCTATCACAGCCCTGTTCTTGCACTGGCCCTGCCCTCTTGCATCTGATGTCATATACAGGGGGTGTGGCTTGGGGGTGTGCTTTGAGTGTGCGAAGGAACACCCTGGGGGTGAGGGAGCTGCTGGTCAGACTTTGTCTCCTGACCCCCCGCCAAGCTCCCTGCACCCCCTGGTGGCACCATAGCAGTGTTTACAGATGGTAACAGTCAGAGAATTGCCCATTGCCCAACTGAGGCCATGAGGGCCTGTTTCACTCACTATTGTTTTTCATCTTATGCAGGCATTTTCAATAGGGCTGCTAACTGATAACTAAGTAACATTCCATACTTCTGTAGTATATTGGTTAGCAAAATGAATGAGACATTAGGAATCATTAGCAATGCCTAGCTTGTCCTTTTAATTTCAATGGGACTACTTTGAGTAATTTTCTTCAGCATGTCAGCCATTCTTCTTAAAGGCATAGCCTTCTACCAAGCTAGCGTCACCAATTACTGAGGTATTTCATCTCCTTTAATCTATGCAAAAATCCTCCACAGCATGTCATTCTTAGAAGCAATATGTGGTACAAACATTTGACCATGAGGGAACTCAAAAAGGCAATAATGGGTGTTAACTGAATAAATGAAGAACAGGATTCCAATGTTGCTTTTATTTTTAGGTTTTGCAATGTAAAAACAGTGACTCCTTTCATGTGCCAAATTCCATTGACCTGCCCAATAAATCCATCCATCCAAGAAAAATATAATATAAACTTCCAGTGAGGGGAAAAGTAATGGACCCTTCAATGGGAAATAAAAGTGAGGGGGAAAATACTAGGCAAACTGAAGGCATACAGAGTTCAATCTGATTCCTTGTCAAGGAGGTGGTATCTATGATAAATCAAAGTAGCCAAATGGAGAGAAATATAAAAGCCAGCAGATTTACAAATTCAACCCCCTCAACCTACATAAAATCAAACCCACAAATCAAAACCAAAGCAGCAAACTAGATAAAATGGGAAACCAAAATGCTGAAGCCTTCCTTGCTGACAAAATTTTCCTTCACCATCCCCCAAATGCATTATATTGGCTACTTGCAGAAACTCCTGTGTGGAATAAAATTACAATTGGCAAAAGCATCATCGAAGGGGCAGTTAAACCCCAGCTTCTGCTTACAGTGGCAACCCTAAATATACCTGGCATATGTTGCCAGGTTGTTTATTCTAACTGAGCAAAGAGGCACCTTTTTAAAGTGGTGGTTTTCTTTTTTGAGCAGGGGGAGAGCAACTGACCCTACTCAAACCTAGCACAGCATCCCTCCAGTGGCTGTTGCTGGTGTCTATCTTATGATTCTTTTTAAGACTGTGAGCCCTTTGGGGACAGGGATCCATCTTTATTTGTTTGTTTATTTTTATTTCTCCATGTAAGCCACTTTGGGAACTTTGGCTGAAAAGAGGTAAATAAATATTTGTTGTAGTAGTCTATAGATAAATTAGTGTTGGATCCATAAAAATGAGCCCTGGTCTACACATGCAGGAAAACAAGGTGGAGATGAGGTGGTAGAGTGCAGGGGTGCAGTCAGAGGGAAAACAAAAGGAGCAACTCCTCACTTAAAGTGTTTGGGGGGGAGAAAAATATGTTTTGGGGGAGAGAAAAACACTTTGGGGGAACTCCTTGAATGTTTAGGGGTAGGGATATGCACCCTTAGTAGAGTGCTGAGGTAGTAAAGTGGATTGTATCACCCAGTGATATTTCACCCACTGCCTTAGGACACCTAGCAAGTTCGGCTTTGGGCTGAGATTTGAACTGCAGACTCCCCTGACACATCCATAGCCAATGTACTAAACCACCAGGTCTCACGTAAGTGACCAACATGGTATACAGTGCTCTGTGGGTGTTTTGTGCACCAGGGGAACTGCTGCATCTTCCAAATGCAACCTGTTCTAAGCACTCTTGCACAAATGCTGAAATCACATGAGGGAGTGGCACAATTTTACAGCCATTATTTCCAACAGTTGTGTGATCACTCAACTCCCTTGTGCAATTTCAGCATACGGAAGACGCAGCCGTGCCCACAGTGGGCCTGCAGAATGCTGCACAATATGTGAGCCAATGAGCTTAGCACTGCATCCTTAGAATATCAGGAGACAACCTGTCAGTACCAAACAAACATCATAACATTTGCAATACATCTTTTTTCCCTTTGAGTAAATCTAATCCAGAGGATGCCAAAGCCCTCTTTGTGAGCTTATTTCTGCCATTACCAGGCAACTAACTTTGCCTTTGAAGTCTAGAGCTGAAAGGGTGATGTGATGTTTCTTTCAAGTGTGCTTATTCTGGTGTCAGCCATCTTCTTAATGCTGCAAAGCTGATTGCAATCATGAGGTTTGTGGGGGCAGCCATCAGGTACTTCATCCTGTCCCTGTTCACTACCTACATGTCTCTGAAGCGTTCCAGGAAAATTCCTGCTGGACATTTCCCCCCCAGTCATTTCCCCCCCTTTCTTTTACTAGTCTGTGGAAAAGAAAACACACACAACAACAATAAAAAAGCCTCTTTAATGGTGGTGCAATTGAGAGATTCTGATTGTGCCATTCAGTTGCCAAGGAAACGGACTTGTGGATATCCAGGTTTATGCCTTCATTACTGGAAATGCCATTTACTGTTGATATTCCCTCTATGCTTTTCTTGATGTGAATGTGCCAATGAAAGGACAGAATAAAGCCGCTTTCTAAAAACACACCCAGTAATAAGGTTTTGAATGTCTAAAGCACAGCCAGAGAATCAAGACTTTGTTAATAATGTATGTTCGAATACGAAACCTGTAGGCAGCTTTCACCATTTAAGAAACCATATAATTAATATGTGCATTTTAAGTGCAAAGGGGCTATTTTGGAGATATTGAGGCGAGTCTCACGATCGGTGAGAATCGCCGGAGGGGGTTCTGTGGGGAGGGCAGGTGAAGCCCGCTCTCCCCGCAGACGATCCAGGCCACAGCCCTGGGCGGCTGGATCAGCTGCCCACACGACAGCCGGATCCCTCACAGAGCCGGTGGGGGCTGCAGAGATGAGGGGCCGTGTGGCCCCCAGAAGTTCCAGGATGCCCTGCGGGAGTGCACGGGGCATCCTGGAGAGACCCTCAGGGCCAGGGGGCTTGTTTCAGCCTCCTGAGGGGGGTCTCCTCGTGTGTTGCTGCAGCGCGGAGCTGCACCACGGCAATGCACGATCAAAAAGACGGGGTTAGCGGCTCGCTCCGCTAACCTCATCTAAGGGGAGGGCTAGTTAAGCGGGTTACCTGCTTTGAGGACACCGGGCTTGCCTGCAAGCCCGGCAGTTCTCACGCTCACCAAAGAGCAGACTAGGCTCTCTTAGCCCACTTTTTGGTGATCTTGAGAATCGCCTCAATGTCTCAAGGGATTTAAGTAAGATGCTTTGGAACAGAGTCGAGTTCAGGTTACTCCCATGGCAATCTACTGAGTTCAGCCAATGGATATTGAATTCAGGCTAAATTTTAATTTTTCACCTTATGCCCTGACCTGGTATGATGACAACTGTTTACCAATTGGTAACTGACTGTGTTGTGCCTAGAAATACTTCATGAACCAACTTGCCATGTGTGACATTCATCAGTGGTGAAGAGAATATTACCTTTCCCTTGTTTGCACAAATTCTCGACGGAGGTCAGAAGTCTGTTAAATTTAGGCAGGGGTGGGGGGAACCATCGGAAGATGCCTTATCCCAAGTCAGACCATTGGTCCATCTAGCTTACTACTGACTAATACTGACCGGCGGTGGCTCTCCAAGGTTTGAGACAGCAGTCTTTCCCAGCCTTGGGATCAAACCTGGGCCCTTCTCCATGTACTGCAGATGCTCTACTGCTGATCTATGGCCCCATCCCCAAATTCTCCTCAACACTTGCAGGATGTTACGGAGAATGGTGTACTAGTCAAGGACTGTAATAAAGTATCCATTCTTTCACAGAGAGAATTTTTATTGAGGACTACTTCACATTTTAGCATGTATCTGCATGTGAGGTATGGTAAAATACTCCTTCGCACTTATTTTATTTTATTTATTTATTAAAAGATGTAATATACCGCCCAATCCACAGACTCAGGGCGGTGTACAAACAAGAACAGTACCTGAAATTTAATAAATAAATAAATAAATAAATAAATAAATAAATAAAAGGACAAACACCTGGCGGAAAAGAAAGGTCTTCAATTAGGTTTTAAAGGCTGAAAGGGAGGAGGCAGACTGAATTTTTGGGGTGGGGAGAAAGAGAATTCCAAAGTGAAGAGGCAGCAACAGAGAAAGTCCTTCCATGGACCCTAGTACTATGGACCTCTCTAAGACCAGGGGCTGAAAGAAGGGCAACCTGAGAAGATCTCATAGGATGGGACAGGACTGGCCAGGAGAGGTGGTCCTGCAGATAAGCAGTTGCTAAGCCCTGAAGGGTTTTAAAGGTGAGAACCAGCACTTTGAATTGGACCCAGAAGTCTCCAAATAAGTAACCAGTGCAGCGACCGCAACAGAGGTGTCACACTATCATATCTCCTAGCACCCATAAGCAGGCGAGCCGCCACATTCTGGACCAGTTGAAGCTTCCAGGTCGTCTTCAAAGGCAACTCCAGGTAGTGTGCATTACAGTAATCCAAACGAGAGATGACGAGGGCATGAGTTACCATTGCCAGGGCCTGCCAGTTGAGATAGGGCTGCAACTGGCGGACCAGCCAAAACTGGGCAAAGGCACCTCTGGCCATGGCCTCCACACTCCACCTGCTCCTTAAACAGGAGCCCCAAGTCCAAGAAGACCCCCAAGTCGTGGACCACCTCCTTCGGGGGCAGCACAACCCCGTCCAGGGAGAGCCCCAGGTTTGGCAATTGGCCAGATCAAGGAGGTACGCAAAAGCAACTCAGTCTTGGAGGGATTAAGTCTGACCTTGTTTGGGCCCATCCAGACCCTGACAGCCTCCAGACACTGGTCAAGCACAGAAAGGGCATCTCTGGAGTGGCCTGGGGTAGCAATATACAACTGAGTATAATTGGCATGTTGATGGAATCTCACCCCAAACCGACGGATGACCTGCCCCAGCAGTTTCATGTAGATGTTAAAAAAGAATGGGAGTGCGAACCAAGCCCTGAGGCACTCCACAAAGGAGTGGTCACAGGGCAGAGCGCTCGCCACCAATGCACACCGACTGAAAGTGCCCACTAAGGAAGGAACAGAACCACTGCAAACAGTGCACTTAACAAAATAATAAAGATGACCAAGCTACCTTGGCAGCTTACACAGAGGTAGTTTCTTCATGTATATGGACTCAGTTTGCTGAGTGATGATGATATGCATGCTTATTTAGCCCTTTCGTGCATACGGCTCTATACATATAGCAAGAGCATGGTCCACTCTTGCCTGAGCCACTCCTGCCTGGTGGCTCTGCCTTCAACCATAGGAACATAGGCACATAGGAAGCTGCCAGATACTGAGTCAGACCATTGGTCTATCTAGCTCAGTATTGTCTTCACAGAATGGCAGCGACTTCTCCAAGGTTTCAGACAAGAATTTCTCTCAGCCCTATCTTGGAGAAGTCAGGGAAGGAACTTGAAACCTTCCTTCTGCTCTTCCCAGAGCGGCTCCATCCCCTGAGGGGGATATCTTACAGTGCTCACACTTCTAGTCTCCCATTCATATGCAACCAGGGTGGACTCTGCTTAGCTAAGGGGACAAGTCATGCTTGCTACCACAAGACCAGCTCTCCTTTCCTTTAATCATTTGGCAGCAGATTGAAAAGATGGTCCTGCAGAGAGAATCGCAAGCATTAGACTTCCCTTTCCGATGCTGTTCTCAGACATGTGCCTAGGTGATTTTTACACACATGCACACCATGACAAACGCAGCAAACTGAGTCATTTAACTGTGTTAAAAGCATGGGTTCTTGAGGGCACAAACAGCAACTGAACTCACAAGAATGCACAAAGTGCTGGAGCTTGCAGAAATGGCAAAGCTAACTGCATTATTAAGAAATAAACTTTAAGCATTTAAAAAGGAATGGGACCCCCCTTCTTATTTATCTAAAAACATATTATAAAATGGATTTGTATCAGGCTTTTGAGTGGTAACAAAAATGTTATTAAAAATGCCCTAGAGTTGACTTTTGTATGATTTAACTGGGGGAGAACGATTAAGCTACAGGCAAGTTCTTGGTATTGTAATTGATACGTGCTCTAATGATTAGATGGAAGTCGTTCTGTTTTGTTGTTTTTTGTTTTGTTGTTGTGTGTATGTGTGTGTGTCTTATGTTGCAGAAAAATTGAATAAAAATTATTGCAATAAGAATGCACGAATATAGAACAGGTATATTTATGCAAATATGCAATAGCAGAAACATTTCAACACACAAATTAACATATTCCCATCCCATATGTTTCTTTCCCCACTCCCCCCTCTCTCTAAAGAGGATTTGGGGGCCCTCGGGGTGTGTGGAGGCTCTGGACTTCCAGGAGTAACAGCGACTCCGGCTGCCTCAAATGTGCCAACGTGGGGAGCAGAGCCAGTAAGCAGGCCTTTTGAAAGCAGTCAGTCTATATATACACGTAGTCCACGAGGTACAAATCGGAAACATGGGGACAGTGATACAACATTTTCTCTCCTGCACTATAATAAACCTGAAGTGGCCTAGGTAGTTTGAATTAGCCTTCAAAACTCCCCTCCCCCCGCACAAGTCCACATTTGCTCAATACATTTTAAAAACATAAGACTACAGAATCCTGTGGAAACCTAGTCTCATAACCAGTTTTTATTTATTTTTAAATATAAAATAGCAAACGTTGATTGAACTTCTTAAAGGCTCAGACTCAGAAGTAGAACCTAATTTTATGCTTAGTCTCAACCCTAGAACCAGTGATTCAATAATAAAAACAAGATTGCATCTTAGCATGTGCAGAGTTCTCTGTGGCTAGGCAAATAAAGTCTGTTCATATTCATCTGGGATTAGGAGACAGGACTTCCAAGAATCTTTGAGCTCTGGTACTTGTCAGTTTAGAAATTGATTAGTAAAAACTATGAAGGAACCCAGTTTGAATAAGCACCTATGCTCTGTTTTTCCTTCTTATTCATGATTGTCTTTTAGTTCTTAATTTCATAAAGTTCCTGTGGAATTCTTTAAACACTGTCTTCCTTCCTCCTTGCCTTATTTACACTCCCTTCCAATATTTTAAAGTACATTTTTGTATATCTATCTATCTATCTATCTATCTATCTATCTATCTATCAAATTTTCATGCTGCCTAATATGTACATCTCTAGGTGGTGTACAAAATTTAAAATATGTAAAAGTCACAGATTAAAATACATGACACAATAAAAACAATAGAATAAAATAATTATTAAAACAAGTTTTTAAAATTATTAAAATTAATTCTAATTAAAAGCCTGTGAAAACAGGAGATTCTTGAGGTTCTTCTTGAAAACAAACAGAGGAGGAGGTGCTCTTATTTCAGCAGGGCGCATATTCCAAAGCCTTTTTCTTTGCCTTTTTACCCCCCCATACACACGTCTTTGTTGTTTACATTCTAAAGTGATCATTTGACATATACTGTTGGTCTTCACATTTATTGGAGGAAACAGTTTAAAATGACAACAGAGTCAGAATCTGCTTGCTTACCATTGCATGCATTGCCAGACAGAAGCAACAGGCTTTGCTGAAGAAGATCCCACATTCTTGCAAGCCCACCAGATGATGCCTTGACACTTGGCTGCTATCAAAAGCAGATGGCTGAGTACCAACAATTGGAGAGGAGAACTGGTCTTGTGGTAGCAAGCATGACTTGTCCCCTTATAGCTAAGCAGGGTCCACTTTGGCTGCATATGAATGGGAGACTTAACATGTGAGCACTGTTAGATATTCCCCACAGGGGATGGAGCTGCTCTGGGAAGAGCAGAAGGTTCCAAGTTCCTTCCCTGGCTTCTCCAAGATAGGACAAGATTTTTTTGATAGGACAAGATTTTGGCTGTGAGAGATTCCTGCCTGCAACCTTGGAGAAGCTGCTGCCAGTCTGTGAAGACAATACTGGGCTAGATAGACCAGTGGTCTGACTCAGTATATGGCAGCTTCCTATGTTTCTAATTCATGCCGTTGGCAACTCAATTTTAAGAGGAGACCTGTTTTGAACTGAGGAAGGACTGGAGGAGAGTTAGCAGGATTTAACCCCTGAAAACGGAGCAAAGAGGCATTTTTTAAAGTAATGATACTCTTGTGTTTAGCGGGATTAATCAACTGTCCTCATTCAGCCTCAGTACAGCATCTCTTCAGTGGTTGTTGTTGGTGTCTACTTTGTGCTTCTTTTTAGATGGTGAGCCCAAAAGGAAAGCAACTTTTACTATGTAAAAGTACATTACATTTTACTATGTAAACTGCTTTGAGTACTTTATACATTTATACCTAGTCGTAATTGACCATGCTCTGTCCTGCTCAAGCCAATACATAAGCAAAGGCCTCTCTAATACACATCCCTCTAGTATGAATGGCTTCAGGGGATTCGGCAGAGCCCTTTTATTATGCATATCAGCTGCCAACTTTGGGCAGGGCCCATTTTTTCTGCATAAGCAAAGACACAAGCAAATGGGAATGAGTGGGAAAAGGGAACACCCTGTCAGCTCTTCTGTTGCTTTTCATATTGGGAAGGAAGGTTAAAGAGGCCTTTATCTGAATTTCAGCTCACTCAGACTTATGCTGAAGCACTTAATAAGATGGGAATCAGGGATAGGCTGCTGACCTTCCCTCCTCTCTGCCCCTGCATAATCTTCAAAGCTTGCAACGGTCATTTTTGAAAGGGGTAAGGAAACATTTGCTGTCAGGCCTCAGGTGTTGCTTTACCTTGGGGTGCCCTGATGGGAATCGATTTGATCGTTATGCTGAGGAACAAATATGAAGTTGCCAGAGGTTCCACTGAACCTCCAGACCACAGAGTGCCTGTCCCTATTGTATATTACGGAGTGTTGATCCTTTTGGATCTCTCAGTGGCTTTCGATACCATCAACATGGTATCCTTCTCAGTTGCCTGAGGGAGTCGGGATTGTGTGGCACAGTTTTACAGAGGTTCAATTTCTATCTCTCTGGTGTATTCCAAATGGTATCCCTGGGAGACTTTTGCTCTGCAAAGCAGGAGTCAATGTACAGATTTCCACAAAGCTTCATACTGTCTCCAATGCTTTTTAACATGAAACTGCTGGGAGAGATCATCAGGCAATTTGGTGCACGGTGTTTTCAGTATGCTGATCACATCCAACTCTATTTCTCCATATCAACCACATCAGATAATGGCATAAATTCCCTAAATGCCTGCCTGGAGGCAGTAATGAGCTGGATGAGGGATAGGCTGAAATTGAATCCAAATAAGATGGAGGTACTGACTGTGGGCGGGGTCAGAACTTGAGAGATGGTTTAGATGTGTCTGTTCTGGATGGGGCTACACTCCCCCATAAAGAACAATTACATAGCTTGGGAGTCCTCCTGAATCCAAAACTCTCTCTGATCTCTCAGGTTGAGGCAATGGCCAAGGGTGCTTTTTATCAGCTTCAGCTGATATGTCGGGCGGCTACACCAATTTATGGAGGGAAATTACCTTAAAACAGTGGTGCATAAGCTGGTAACCCCCAGGAATGACTAGTGTAATGCATTCTACGTGGGGCTGCCTTTGTACATAGTTGGAAACTACAGTTGGTACAGAATGTGGCAGCCAGACTGGTCTACTACTACAACGATGACTACAAATATGTATATACCACTCTTCAAACAAAGTTCTCAAAGCGGTTTACATAGAAGAATAAATAATACATAAATAAGATGGTCTCCTGTCCTCAAAGGGCTCACAATCTAAACAGAAACATAAGGCAGATACCAGCAACAGTCACTGGAGGGATGCTGTGCTGGGGTTGGATAGGGCCAGTTGCTCTCCCCCTGCTAAATATAAGAAAATTGCCATTTTAAAAGGTGTCTCATTGCTCAGTTAGCAGGGGTCTCCGGGATAACCTGAAGAGACAATATAACACCGATCTTAAAAGAACAGCACTGGCTGCCAATGTGTTTCCAAGCGAAATATAAAGTGCTGGTTGTTGTTGTTGTTATTATTATTTTTACATTTATATCCCGCTCTTCCTCCAAGGAGCCCAGAGCGGTGTACTACATACTTACGTTTCTTTTTCACAACAATCCTGTGAAGTAGGTTAGGCTGAGAGAGAAGTGACTGGCCCAGAGTCACCCAGCTAGTATCATGGCTGAATGGGGATTTGAACTCAGGTCTCCCCGGTCCTAGTCCGGCACTCTAACCACTACACCACAACATCCTTAATGGCTTGAGTCCAGGGTATTTAAGAGGGTGCCTCCTTTGTCATGAACCGTCCTGACTATTAAGATTATCTGGGGAGGTCTGGTTATGGCTACCACTGACTCATTTGGTGGCTACTCAGGACTGGGCCTTTTCTGTGGCTGCCACAGGGCTCTGGAATGCACTTCCTGTTAAAATCAGAGTTTCTCAATCTCTGGCTGTTTTTAAAGAGACTCTTAAGGCACACCTGTTTTTTCAGGCTTTCAATTAATTTTAATTGATTTTATATCATGATTGTTTTAATCATGTTATTCTGTTTTTATATTTGTTGTATTTTAGCTTATGTACATGGCACACTCGACACATGGCAGGTGGTATAGAAATATAATGAATTAATTTTAAAATAATTTTAAAATATCTGCTTGGGAGGGTTTCTCATCTCTCCCTCTGAGATGGCAAAGGGATAACTCAGTTCTGTTGCAGCAGGAAATGAGAAGATTTAGTGTTACACTGAATTTTTATAGTGATGATACTGAAAATGGGTGGGAGGGGCGGTTATAAGGATGTGCTTAAAAATGTCTCCCCCATCCAAACATTAGGCCAGTGGGAATTTTTGACTTTTCAAAGCTCCTGAACATACAGAACTAATCCTTGGATCCAGTCCTTTCCTGATAAAACTTTTTTTTTTAAAAGAAGCAAAGCAGAAAAGCAACAGGAAAGAGCAATGGAAGCTATTAAAGGCTTTTCACTGATACGTGTTTGCTGATCCTAAAAGATGTCCTTTATGTTTATTACTAAATCACTGTTCCAGTGGCCCGTATAACACAAGTTCATAAGGCATTTCCAGGCAAAATATTCTTTTAAAAACCCACAGATCCCAAAATACTCTTTAAAAACCAAGCAACCCCCATCTTCAATATGTATGTGGGGAAAACATTTAGCTTGTTACCAGGCCATCATCCTATTAGCTTCTGCTTAGCAAGGGTGACCACAACAAACAGAAGTCACAAAACAACTGTGCCCACTTGAAAGGAGCCAGAAGGAATGAGGTTTCTTAAAAGATTACCGTTTCCTTGAGACAAATCAAAACACACTGGAGCCTCTGGAATGGGAGCTGAGAAAAGAAGTCGGCATCACTATTATTATTGGTACAGGACTGAACATGAGAAAGAATCCTAACTGCTCCCACTAAACCAAATTATATCGAGCTCTGGGACTTAGATCTGCTAATAAAAGGTTTAAAAATATAAGGCCGAGGCAGAGGGTCGTTCTAAGGCTATTGCCTATAAGAAAGAGGGCAGCTGTACTCTTTAGAGAGCACTGAAGACTCAGCATAGAGTGTTTTAAAATGGTAAAATGTAGAGTATTGTACATTGAAATAGCTGGAGGGATGCACAGTTGTGAAATTTTCAGGTAGTTTTTATTATTATTTCTTGTTTACAGTTAGACAGGTGTTATTGACTGGTTTGTTTTATCCAGACATCGAGTCCTTCCCAAAGACCTGGGATGGCTGAATTTTATTGTCAATGTTGTTGCTGCTGTTATAGATATCGTCGCACAATATAGGCTGTTCCCAGTAAAGCTGCTTTTTGTAATTGGCTGATGGTGGTTTCTGTGGCCCTGATGGTGTTGAGGTGCTCTTCAAGGTCTTTTGGAACTGCACCCAGGGCACCAATTACCACTGGGATTATTTTGGTCTTTTTCTGCCACAGCCTTTCAATTTCTATTTGTAGATCTTTGTATTTGGTGATTTTTTCTATTTCTTTTTCTTCTGTTCTGCTATCCCCTGGTATTGCTATGTCGATTATTTTGACTTGTTTTTCTTTCTTCTCGACTACAGTGATATCTGGTGTATTGTGTGGCAGATGTTTGTCAGTTTGTATTCGGAAGTAGGGGTGTGCACGGCCTGGAGTCCCCCCTGGTCCGGCACGGGGGGGACTGCTACTTTAAGCGGGGGGTGGTAGTACGCTCCCCCCCCGGCCGTTCTTCCCCCTCCGGCGCTGGTCCATTGAAAAATCTTCTTGGGGCGGCAGAGTTCCTCCCTGCCCTCATCGCTGTTAAAGGGTTAAAGTGACTAGCGCTAGAGCGTTGACTGAAGGGTTAAAGTGACTAGCGCTAGCGGCGTGCATGCGCCCTGTGCGGCACGTGTGCTTGTCTCTGATGCTGCCACCCACGCACCGCGCAGGGCGCATGCGCGCCGCTAGCGCTAGTCACTTTAACCCTTCAGTCAACGCTCTAGCGCTAGTCACTTTAACCCTTTAACAACGACGAGGGCAGGGAGGAACTCTGCCGCCCCAAGAAGATTTTTCAAAGGACCAGCGCCGGAGGGGGAAGTGCGGTGGCGGGGGTAAGTACTACCACCCTCCCGCTTAAAGTAACAGTCCCCCGCCCATCCGAACCTCCGGACCACCGGACTTCCGAACCAGTCCAGAGGGCTTTCCCATGGCGCTGGACCAAAACCATGCACACTACTATTCGGAAGTCCCATAATATTTTTACATCTTCATTTTCTTCAACTTTTTCAATTTTATGGTCCCACCAATTTTCGGCTACAGGTAGCTTGTATTTTTTGCAGATGTTCCAGTGTATCATCCCTGCTTCCTTGTCATGCCTTTGTTTGTAGTCAGTCTGTGCGATCTTTTTACAACAGCTGATTAGGTGGTCCACGGTTTCATCTGCTTCTTTACAAAGGCGGCACTTGCTGTTTGTTGTGGATTTTTCTACTTTTGCTCTTATTGCATTTGTTCTTAGTGCCTGTTCTTGCGCAGCCAGTATTAGACCCTCTGTTTCTTTCTTCAAGCTGCCATTCTTAAGCCATTGCCAGGTCTTGGTGATGTCTGATTTTCCACTTATATTGTGCAAATATTGACCATGCAGGGGCTTATTTCTCCATCTTTCTGCTCGGTTCTTGACTTGTTCTTTCTTGTAGGCCTGCTTTCTTTCATTGGTGTTGAATAGTTTCACATTATTGACCATATGAAGTGCATCTTCTTCACTGTCCTTGATATATTCTTCAAGGCCTCTATTCTCCTCCTCTACTGTTTGATGGACTTCAAGCATTCCTCTTCCACCTGAGCTGCGAGGGAGGTAGAGCCTATCGACATCACTGTGGGGATGCAGAGCATGATTGATGGTCATTATTTTCCTGGTCTTATGATCTAGTGTCTCTAGCTCTGCCTGGGTCCAGTCTATTATTCCTGCAGTGTATCTGATAACAGGTATAGCCCAGGTGTTTATGGCTTGTATCAGCCTGGAGAATGCCCAAGTATTTGTAATGTTCTTTCTCTTCCAGGTTCTTGATCTTGCTTCCATTGGGCAGTTCTATTCCTTTTGTTTTTCTTATTTTTCCTCTGTTCATTAGTAATGTAGCATACTTGTCTAGTTCAAACTCCATTGCTATATCGCTACTGAATATACGGACAGTGTTTAGCAATGATTCTATTTCTGACTGGGACTTTCCATACAACTTCAGATTGTCCATGTACAGCAGATGGTGGATTTTTCTTGATGTTTTAGATGTTTGGTATCCTAGGCTTGTTTTGTTTAGTATTTGTGAAAGTGGGGTCATGGCGATTACAAACAACAGAGGGGATAGTGAGTCCCCTTGGAAAATGCCTCTTCTAATGCTAACCTGTCCAAGTGTCTCGCCATCTATTATATTAATTCTTGTAGACGTGCCTCTGTGGGGATGTGTCCCGGCAACACAGCAGATTGGCTGAACAGCGAAGGTGCCGGATTGGCTGGGCAGCATTTGGCCGCGTAGGGAAGTGGCCGCTTAGGGAGGAAAGGAAAAGAAGGAAAGTGGGCGAGCGGAGAGGAGAACTGAACCGACTGGGGCAGAAGGGATGGGGGAAGATGCGGGGAGAGAAATTGGTGGAGCCTGGCTGGGCAGAGACAAATGGCTGGCCGCTTAGGGAGATGCTCGCTAGAGGGAGGGCCATGCAAGAAGGAGCCAGCTGAACGCTTGGCACTGGGGACTGGAGGAAGGAGGAGGCAGCAACGGCCAGTGGGGAAAACACAAGCAGGCTAAAAAGCGTGGGGGGGGGGAGCATGAATGAGAGAGCAAAAAAAAAAAAGAGAAAGAAAGAGGGGGAAACAGAGGAGGGAGCAAACTGGGGCAGAAGGCTTGAGGGGGAGGGGACTGGGGAAGAAGGCTTGGGGGGTAGAGTGGACTGGGGCAGAAGTCTGGGGGGAGGGGACTGGGGCAGAAGATGGGGGGAGTGTACTGCAGAGGCAAGCAGCGGGCTGTGGAGCTGGTACTTGGCCCAGCGGCAGGCCCACTCCGCCCGCGGATAGGCGGCGGCGGGAGGCCCGCCCAGCCCACAGGAGCCAGGGGGCAGCGGGGGGACCGCCCCTCCCACAGAAGCCGGGCGGCGGCGGGGGGCCCGCCCCGCCCGTGGAAGCCAGGGGAGAGACAGAGCAAGCGAGAGTTGTGGGGGGGAGACAGAGCGAGCTAGAGAGGCGTGGGGGAGGGGGAGACAGAGAGAGAGGTGCGCGGGGGAGAGACAGATCGAGAGAGAGAGGCGCGGGTGGAGAGAGACAGCGCGTGAGAGAGGGGCGCATGGGGGGAGAGAGCGCGAGCGAGAGAGGCGCGTGGGGGGGAGAGCGCGAGCGAGAGAGGTGCGGGGGAGAGAGAGCGCAAGCGAGAGAGGCGCGGGGGGAGACAGAGCGAGAGAGAGAGGCGTGGGGGAGAGAGCGAGAGAGGCGCGGGGGAGAGAGCGAGTGAGAGAGGCGCGAGGGAGAGCGAGGCGCGGGGAGAGAGCAAGCGAGAGAGGCGCGGGGGGAGACAGCGCGAGTGAGAGAGGTGCAGGGGAGACAGCGCGAGTGAGATAGGCGCGGGGGAGACAGCGTGAGCGAGAGAGGCGCGGGGGGAAGAGACAGAGCGAGCAAGAGAGGCACGGGAGGAGAAGCAGAGAGAGCGAGAGAGGCTCGCGGGAGAGAGAAAGCGAAAGTGAAAGAGGCGTGCGGGGGGAGAGACAGAGTGAGCGAGAGAGTCCAGGGGGAGAGAGTGCACGAGCGAGAGAGGCGTCGGGGGAGAGAGAGCACGAGCGCTAGAGGCACGTGGGGGAGAGAGAGAGCGCGCGAGAGAGAGAGCGTGAGTGAGAGAGGCGCGGGGGGAGAAAGAGCACGAGCGAGAGGCGCAGGGGAGAGAGCGAGAGCGAGCAAGAGAGGCGCAGGGGGAGAGAGAGCGTGAGCGAGAGAGGTGCAGTGGGAAAGAGAGTTCGAGCGAGAGACGAGCAGGTGGAGAGAGAGTGCGAGCGAGAGAGGCGCGGGGGAGAGAGCGAGAGAGGTGCGGGGGAGAGAGAGTGAGAGTGAGAGAGGCGCGGGGGGAGACAGAGCGCGAGAGAGAGGAGTGGGGGAGAGAGCGAGAGAGGTGCAGGGGAGAGAGAGTGAGAGTGAGAGAGGCATGGGGGAGAGAGAGAGAGAGAGGCACGGGGGAGACAGCGCATGCAAGAGAGACGCGGGGGAGACAGCACGAGTGAAAGAGGCACGGGGAGACAGCGAGAGAGGCGCGGGGGAGAGTCAGAGCGAGCGAGAGAGGCGCGCAGGGGAGAGACAGAGTGAGAGAGGCACGCGGGGAGAGACAGAGCGAGCGAGAGAGGCGCGCGGAGGAGAAACAGAGCGAGCGAGAGAGGCGCAGGGGAGAGACAGCGCGAGCGAGAGAAGCGCGGGGGGAGAGACAGAGCGAGTGAGACAGGCGTGCGGGGGAGAGGCAGAGCGAGAGAGGCATGGTGGGGGGAGAGACAGAGCGAGCGAGAGAGGCGCGGAGGGGAGAGAGACAGAGCAAGCGACAGAGGCGGTGGGGGGGCAGAGCGAGCGATAGAGCTGTTGTGGAGGGGGACAGAGCGAGTGAGAGAGCTCTGGGAGGACCAGCCAAACAAATTCTCCCAACTAACCCCAGAAAGGAAGTGAACTACCGCACAGATGTTCTGTGCAGGTTCAGCTAGTTGATTGTTAATTGTTACTCCGCATGCTCATTGCTTTTTTAATAAATATCTGAATGTTTTCTTAAATATTATTATTATTATTATTATTATTATTATTGGCATCAAGTTGAAGTCTTCATTCATTTTTTTCATATATTTGAGTGGGAACTTTTGGAGAGCCAGAGTGGCATTTGTGGGTCTGTGTCTTTCTGTGCTTGTTCATTTTTTGTTTTGTTTTGTTTTAAGAATAAGGTCAACTGAACAAGATGATGTAGAACATGAGAGGGTAAAATTCAAAGTAATAAATTATTTGGTATAACCATTGAAGCAAAATGGGTGAATACAAATGGATTCTGAAGACATGTTTGTATGTAACCGCATTAGGGTAGTGGCCATGGCTAATAAAGCTAGTGGTCATAGGATTCAATGGTGTTGAGGAGCAGGGGGGATATGATCAAAGGGGGAAATGAAAAGGAATGCAGAGAGATGACATCAGAATGTTTTCCAACTTTTTGGAAGTCTGCTTATCATTTAAAACCTTCTCTGCTTCCCATGGTGTTTCACCATGGGAAATTTTACTCCCAGAAGCTTTTCTCCCATGCATCTCTAGGGCCAGCCCAACTACAGAGGCAACCAAAAGGTCACTTGTGAAGTTAGAACAGCAATCTCTTTGGAGGTATCAGTGCAGCAGCAGCAGCTGCCGCCGCCACACACAGTCCATGAGCTGAACCCCAGGAGGTGATACTGAAAGAGATTCTGTGCCATACTTCTCAGATTCATGTGAAAAAGCTGTTTAGGGTGACCCAAGGCTTTGGACTGGCCCTGCACATCTCGAACTCACATCTGCTGCGGTACATCTAAACAAGGAACATCTACACCTATTTTATTTTTTCTGGCCACTCCTTACAGAAAAAGCTTTACTTGTGTTTTCAAGACACGAGCAAGGCAAAATAAAACAAAAACTGAGAGTTGTTCCCAATTTGTATTATTCAGCTTCTGTCAATCCATGCACATGACAGTTAATCTATAGAAACCCAGTATTAATATTGCATATTGGCTTAGAGGGAGAGAAGAGTGGCTGACATGCCAAAAACAAACATAAGTCAGATAAGACCAAACTGACAGTGAAAATTAGCCACACTGGTTTTATCCAAAGAAAGTCAATCATGACTAAATCCCAGTGGCTGGCATCCTGACTAATGAAGCAAAGGTGTAATGAGGGACTGTGGAGACATAACTGGGGTTCATGTGCAAATTCCTCCAGTCCCTCTACATGTGCATAGTTGTGCAAGCAGGTGAAATGTCCCTGCTCTGATTGCACTCCAGAAGCAATCTTGAAGAGAGGAAACATGTTAGTGCCCCTGAGGGGATGCATTAAAGATGTGCATGAATCAAATTTTGTGATTCAATTTGAATTTCAATTGGAATTGCTCGATTCAAAACAGGGGCAATTTGCTTTGAATTTGAATTGATTCAACCCTGTTTTGGTGCCTTTTTAAACCAATCAGGGTGCCTGAACGGTTTTTAAAAGGCACAAAACCGGTTGACAAATTGATTTGAATCAATTAGAATTTGAATTGGGTTGATTCTATTTGAATTCGAATCAAATTACCCCTTTTAGGGTAATTCGATTAGATTCTAATTTGAATCACTCGAATCACTTAGATTCGAATTGATTCATGCATCCCATCCATTCTTAGAAGATTGTTTGGATCTGAGAATGAATATCTGACTACAAAATACATGCAATGACATGAAATAAGAAGAGCACATGCATGTATAATTTAAGTTCTATTCCACTCTGAAATGCATACAGATGGGGCTACTGTCAACTAAGAACTGGCCTTGGCTAATAGGGACATTGGATTGTAAGCTTCAACCCCATTCCTCTACTCTTTAGGTAGTTTATGGATTGTGTCTATCCAGTACATAACCAACTGGGAGTGAGGAACAGATGTCCAAACACACTTACTCATGCTTAGTAAGATATAATAGACTGCAAATCTATTATTATTATTTTTATAAAATTAGACATCTTATAAATAAATAGAGATTATGATGGACAATCATTCACACTAGATAGCCTTCTGACAGTTCTGTATTGCATGCACCTTGTTTACTATAATAACCTCTGTTACTGCTGGAAGGTTCATAAAACACATTCAGTGAACACCTATGCATTTCTTAGAACATTTTTTTAACAAGAAAAAAAATGATAATTTAATAACATGGTATAGCTTTAGAAAATGGATTGGAGTAATTTTGTTTCTCAAGAAATGTGACAAGTAGCTTGAAGATGTATGTAGGTGCTGGGCATGTTTCTGACAAAAGACAAAAAGGGTCAGAAGAAACAATTTCTGATAAAGGAAGATAATATGAAGGTAAATTTGCTGTTTTCTTTGAAGAATGCAGTAGGGAATATTCTTCTGCTCTTAGAAAACACTAGGGACCTGAATCAGTTTCTTGAAAAAGTCCGACAAGAACAACATTATTATTTCTATTTATATGTGTATATCATCTTAAGAGGATAGAACAAACTTCTTCTATGTTCTATCTCAGTTTGTTTATTTCTATAGTAAAGTAGGGCAAGTAATTAAAAACAGGTTGTTATAATAAGTAATATTTTAATTGTGACAGTATTCAAAACCAGTTCACACTTTATGTCTCAAAAGGCACATTCTGCTATAAATGGCTTGCTATGCCCTTTCCAATGTGACCGTAGATGTCTGTGAGCCACAGTATAGGTGTCCATCCTGTTTTGCTCCAGTAACAGCAGTGGTGCACCTGGACCGCCCCTGCTGTGAGCACCCCACCACCACCACTGTGAGCCCTCCTCCCTGTTGCTGCCGCAAGCCCTCCTTCTGATATCCTAGCCACCCATGTGCGCAGCCAGGGGTGGAGGGTGAGGCAAGCAGGCCTCCCCCCCGCCCCGTGGTGGAAGCGGGTGGATTGGGAACTGCTGCTGAGCTTGACTGTCCGGCTCAGCGACCTTTGAGAACGGCGAGGTGCTCTGGTGATGTCACAGGCTTGGGGCACTGTGTTCTATCTACCCAGGTGCAGCGGAGCGCCTTGCAGTTCTCAGAGGCTGCTGAGCCAAATGGTCAGGCTCAACAACAGTTCCCAATCCACCCGCTGCCACCACGGGGGGGGGGGGGCCTGCTCGCCTCACCCCCACTCCCCCTGGGTGTTGTTGTTGTTATTGTTATTACTAATTCGATTTCTATACCACCCTTCCAAAAATGGCTCAGGGCAGTTTACACAGAGAAATAACAATTAAAAAAATGGATCCCTGTCCCCAAAGGACTCACAATCTAAAAAGAAACATGAGATACACACCAGCAACAGTCACTGGAGGTACTGTGTTGGGGTGGATCGTGCACATGGGCGGCTAGAATATCAGGGAGGAGGGCTCATGGCGGGTAGGAGGGCTTGTGGCGGGGGGCTCACACAGCGGCAGGAGCCCCCTGGCCTTGGAGGCCACATACCGGTGCCCCAAATTCCAGGGGTTAAAGCACCTCTGAGTAATAGCAGAAACTTGAGTCATGTGGGAGCAACTGGTGATAGGGCTCCTTCCCGTGCTAGTAGTATTCTTCCCAGGAAGTAGGTCTATTTGGAATAGGAATACACCATGTCATGTGTTTTGCCCACTTGAACTGAGGAAATTGATATTGGAAAGACACTCTTCAATGGTTCTCTCACCACTAAGGCAGGCTACTGTAGTTGAATTTCAAGTGTCAAAGATGATGCAGTGTAAACATACATTTCTATCTGGGAGTGGTGCAGGTGATTCTGGGAGTGATAAGCTGCTGCTGCTCCTCCTCCTCCCATGGCTATCACTCCCAGAAGCACACATGCAACTCCCAGTTCCTACAAGGCTTGAAAAAGTATATCTACACCTCCTTTATTTTCAAATGCAAGCTCAGAAAGCAAGGCAGCTCTTTGCATGACCTGTCTAGAGTACAGGTCATGCACCACAGCCTGTCCTGCCCCCACTTTAAATTTGTCTTTTAAAATGTATTCCAGAATTGCAGTTTACAAAGTGATACCTTTGCTTTCCCCCTGGCGTGCCGGCCATTTTGGAGGACCCAGGCCACACAGAGGCCCATTGCACAGATGCAGCGGACTCCAAAATAGCCACCGTGCTGGGGGGAAAGGCTGATTTTTCAACTAAGGGAGGCCAGCAGGGAGAGGGGGAACCTCCATCGACCGCCCTCCCCTCCGCCACCTCAGACAACTCCCCTGGAGGGGGTAAGTTTGGAAAATAATAATATCTTTTTCTAAAAGCTTGTGAATCCCCCAAACTGCCGGGGGGGGGTCAGTTTGGGGTTGGACCGAACAGGGGGTGGTTTGGTTCCACCCCGAACAGTTGAACCAAATTCGTTTGATGTCGAACATGTTCAACATTGACCCTGTTTGCACATCCCTATCAAAATGCAGTGTTTAGTCCTCTTTCTGAGGACTAAAGGGTTAATGAGATGTGTGTGTGTGTGTGTGTGTGTGTGTGCGCATCTAATTTTTGTATTTATAGTCCTCTATAAAACAAGTTTACAGCACATGGAAGGGAGACTTAAGAGACCTCGGCAGCATTAGTATTTTTATTTTATCCACCACCTTGTTTCAAAATGGTGGTAAAAGTATGAGCACGACTCCTTTAGAACTCTTGATTGACTCTAGTACAAACAACACTTGGGAAGGGGACTTATTGTATCCTGATGGGGGACATTTTAATCCTATCTGCCATCCTGAAAGAAGATAGTGGCCATTCAACTTATAAAACTCCACCCCTTTAGAATTCATGTGTTTATAAGCCGATACAAACCAAATTCACAACACATGGGAAGGGGAGCTAGGATATCCTAACAGGGGTCTTTTCATTACAAGCCCACATTTTGAAACGAGATGGCCGTTGCACACAATAAGCCCTTCCCATTCAAAATTGTATGTGGGGAGGGGAACATAGTGGACAAAGAAGTCCATTTTCAAATACTATCAAATGGATTTCATTCTAAACCTTCATGTGACTTGGGATGTTGAAAGAAGCAGAAGTAGGCTCCATTAGTTTTTCTTAGAATTACCTGTTTAGAACATATTACTGAATCATATTCAGACAAAAATAGAAAAACCAAAAGGGTTCAGATTTGTAAGTCAGCCTAAAGTGCAGAAATGTCTAATGACTACCCTGCTTAGTATGCACTCACCACCTGAAGAATATATGGAGAAACAGTTCCAATCCTGCTGCACCACTGACATCACCACCACCATCAGGCACGTAACAACGATCGGGCAAGGGGAGACAGTTGTCTGGGGGCCCCACTGCCTGGAGGGGCCCCCCAGAGGCACCTCACATGACTCCCCATTGCCCCCTGCCCAGCCCCATAGCCTCTCAGCCACTTGCCCTCTTCTCCGTCTCTCCTGCTTGTTCTCCTGGCCGGCAATGGAGCAGCAGACAAGCTGCAAAGAGCTCCTTTTCTCTCCGCCTCTCAGCTGATTGGCGGGTGGGCGGGGCTTCCACGGAGGCCTCGTGTAGGCCTCTGTGAAGCCTGAACTCGAGTAGGGCCCAAGCCAGCCAGGAAGGAGGAGGCAGCCAGAGAGGCCTCCACTGGTCTCTGCAGCAGAAGACCCCTTGCTGCCAGGTAGAGTGTGAACTGCTTTTTGTGGTTACCTCCCCCCCCCCCGGGGATATATAGGCATCTGCTTGCCATAGGGCTTTGATATGGGGGGGGGAGGGACTGAGAAGTCTCTGAATATTTATTTTTAAACAGCTTGGAAAATTTGCTAGGTTAAAAAAAACTATCTAAAAAGTCCTATAAGTGGCTTGTTTCATGGCAAAAAATTACAAAAACTTCTGGAAGAAACAGTATTTTATTAATTTTATTTATTCATTCATTCATTTATAAATGCACTTATGTTCAAGTTGTTTTGCAACCCAGAAGGTCTGAGTGAGAACTGTGAAGCATGTGTGGTGCTTTTATTTTATTTTATTTTTCTTGTGTGTGAACTGCTCCCCAATAACTTGCAGGGACTTCAGGGTCAATCTGGCCAACATGTGAATGCAGCACCTCCATTCCAGAGGAGAGGTGTCTTAAAGGGCTTTAAAAGCCTCCTGTGAAAAACCTCCTAGAATCGAACTTGACTGAATTTGTTCAGAATTCTGAGAAAACAAACATAGGCTCACCCTGCATGGTTGAAAGTCTCCTTTGCTAATCTGCAGCGAGGGGCCCATTTTAATAATTCATCTTTCTAGTGTGTTCTAGGCATTAAAAGTAATACAAATGTATAGTACTCAATGTATATCACTATATATTGTGACGTGTGCGTGTGTGTATTCAGTGAAATGTATTTCCAGGCAGCATACTTATTTTGGAATATCAGACTTAAATCCTTGGGGGCCTGGGGTGTGCAGAAGCCCTGGACTTTGAGTGGGGGGGGCCCATTTTAAAATCTCGTCTCTGGGCCCATTCCAACCTTGCTACGCCCCTGACCACCATCATCATCCCTGCACTGTTTCCTTGCAGACAGTCAAGAAACCTCTCAACTATGATATCAAAGCAGTCAAAGAAGGAAAGTGCTATCATATTGGTCCATGCATGAAACTTCTCAGAGAAGCATCCACATGGCTCTCCAGTGTTTGGGAAGGGATTCCCCTCCTTCTACAAAAAATCGTCGGTCACCACTTGCTTAGCCTAACAGTCTTTCCTCTTCTTGCCACAGCAACATTTCAGAGCTAGATTTTGGTTTGCTGACTCAACTGGAGAGGAAGAGACATCCCCCACCCCCACACCCCCTTTTGCATCTTCACAGTGTCCACACAGTTCAAAAGTGTGTGAACTAACCTCCCTCTGAAAAATTCATGCAAAAACTAAAATGGTTTTTTCAAGTAGTGTAATCACAGGGTGTTTTGTTTTGTTTTGTTGGGTGGGATTGATCAGTCAATGAATGGGTTTGTTTCCTGGTTTATGAGCCTTGAAATAGGTTACATTCATTTAACGGTGCAAGTGGGGGAGAGTTTGTTATGTTAAGCTTTGTTTTATTTTACTTGTACAAGATAATGCTTTTCTGAAATGGTTTCTTAGGTAGGTCCCCACCACCCTTTAAATGTGATCCAAAACATAGAAAAGGAAACTGGAAGAAGTGATGTGGTCATTTATGTTACTGTGTCCCAGGCGTGTGGCGGGGGGGGGATTCCTCATTCAAATAACATGAAATTCAGTTAGAAACCAGAAATTACTTTTATCTGGCACAAACTTACAATTTAACAATTTCTTTTTATGTTATCTACATTTCTAGAAGCATGGTATTCAACTGGATAAAGGAAACGCGGAGGGAAGAGGCACACTGAATCTCACTTTTATGTATGAGATTTCTTCAGGAAGTAAAATGAGGACATGCCTCTCAGACCACAGAGTGCAACTTTTTTCTTAGGAAGTCACAACGAACTCTGCAATTGCCAAAAAAATGGCCTGACAGCCCAAGCCTTGCGTTTATGCTTTATTATAATTAGAAGCTGCTTGTGCCCTATTAACACAATACTTTGTAATTTGAACATACTTGTCTTTAGACAATTATGGTTATGCACTCCCTTCCTTTATCCCGTTTCCTAGGAGATTATTAAAACACGAATAATAATAATAATGTACCATGTATTCCAGACATCTGAAGACGCATACCAGACCCACCAGGGGAAATAAATCACATTTTCACAGGCATTTTCCAGCAGCCTACTGTTGTGTCACTGTCGGTGTATCTGTCACGGCCATATCCCTCCATTAGAATTCTGTTGGCCAGGAAACTCCAGCTGACACCCTCAGAAATAGAGCTGACACTCTGCATATGCTAATCATCTCTGGGAATGGAAAAACAAAGCCATTGTACTTGACACAGAGACACTTCCAAGAGCTTTGGTAGACAGCTGACTTCAAGAACTTCTCTGGCCAGCCTTGAACCTTAGGCACTTGCAGGGAATTCTCCTGAATCCATTCTTTAAGATCATAGAAGCTTTGGCATACTTTTTGCTTGAGGCTATTGAGTTGCTTGCTAGCATTGCTAGCAATACATAGAGATGTATCGCTGAGCAACCTCTGTCTTGGGGACGAATATAGAGTTAAAGCAGAACAATGAACTGGACACATTCACATTTCAATGCATGGATTGAGTGGCTGACATCCAGAGCAAGGCACTGTAGATGCATCAGAAAGATGTGTCTGTACTACAGGAACCTTTCCCACTGCTGTTATGTCCACACATGCAGTGATTGATTGATTGATTGATTGATTGACTGCCATCAAGTCAGTGTTGACTCTTAATGACCACATAGATAGTTTCTCTCCAGGATGATCTGTCTTCAACTTGGCCTTTAATGTCTCTCAGTGGTGCATTCATCATTGCCATAATCGAGTCCATCCACCTTGCTGCTGGTCGTCCTCTTCTTCTCTTCCTTTCAACTTTTCCCAGCATTATGGGAAACATGTTTCCCACACATGTAGTAGGGGAAGCAAATTTCAACTAAGATGCATTCACACTGCAGAAAGCTCTCCTAACTGCACAGCAGCAGGTGCACAGCCAGGGACCAGAATTATGACGATTTGCACTGCCCCTAGAAGCACCCTGTGTCCCTTGAAAATATGTCCCTGGGGGTTGCATAGCCCTCAGGAACATATTGAGGTGATTCTCATAAGCAAGCAAAACTGGGCTGGACTCCTTTAGCCCAGTTTTGCTTGCTTGTGAGAACCACCAGGCTCGCGGGCGAGCCCGATGGCTCCACGGCAGCAAGCTCACCTAAATACCCTTCCCTTTTAAACGGTTTACGGAATGAGTGCTCCGCTAACCCAATTTTAATGATCGTGTGTTACCATCATGATTTATTTTCAAGTGTCACAGGGCACTTGAAATTTGCTCTCCTCTGCTACATGAAGATGGTTCAGCAGTAATGGGAAAGCTTCCCAGAGCATGAACACATCTTCCACAATGCCTTGCTCTGTATGTCAGCCACCATCATTTTCCTTGGGAGGAGAAAGGAGATTTTGATCAGGAAAATGGCCTATCAGGAAAGGGTTAAGCATCCCCTTGCTGCTGATCTTATCAAATTTGGAATACCCAAGCCCCACAGTTGTCAACAAATAAAAATGAAAAACATGGCATATCTAGTTTGGCCTTAAGAGAAGTTCAAAGAAGTGTGGGTTTTTAAAAAAAAAAAAAACAACAACTCTATCACATCTTTGTATGTGGAGCACAGGATAGCTTACATGGGACTGGTGCCATTTTATGTTCATGACATCTCAGTTAAATTAGGGTGAGATCCATTGAGGTGAGATCTGAATGACTCAAGGTCATTCAGTAATCGTCATGGTTTGAACCCACAGTTAGCCTGTGTTAAGGGCACGCTCATACTGTTAACCTTGGCTAACTGGCAAGTTCCCTAGTTGGGTTTGCCGATGAGGCACCGCTGGGAGCCACACAGCTCCTGGTGGTTCTCACGGGCAGCCAAACCCGGGCTTAGCTTCCCTAGCACAGTCTTGGCTGCTCGTGAGAACAGCCTCATCAGCTATCAATTCACTGGCTGTGTGATTGTTACCTGTGAGTTCAACACTGAATCCTATCTCCACCTTCAAAACAGCAATGTGGAAACATAACAATAGCTTCATTGGTACAAAAAATGAGGCATGGACTTGTTCTTACCAGAAGACCATACAAGACCTACGAATTTGGATTGATAGGGCTGATATTTCTTGATTAAGAATTACCTTTAAAATGAGAACTAGCTAGCAAGATAAACGTATCTAGTAAGATAAATTTATGCAATTCATTGCTTTTTATGAGGTGTTAGATTTCAGCATTTCAAAGTGCTATATTTCCCCCCACTTTTTTACCACATTTTCCACATTGTCAGGACTCTATCTACAGATGGAGCTGCAGACCTTAATCAGAACACAGGGAAATCTGAGGTGAAAAATCTGAATCCTGGTCTGAACTTTGTGAATCATCATGAATCATTAAGTCTGAATCATTAAGTTCACATCAGGATAAAAAACCATCCTAAAATTACCTCAGTAACTCCAAAACTGAACTTATAGACAGATGTTATGTGAGAAGACTGAATCTACTGTTTTGCCTAAAATGGAGAAGGTACAATTTATACCAGCATTATTTGGCTTGATAAGGGAAGGGGACACAGTCATAATATGCATATCATTTAGCAGTAACAACACGAAGCCAAATCAAGCCAAAAATCAAGCATTTTTTCAGTCTCACTGATCTCGCTGGAAGAAAAGTAGTTAACTCTTTCAGTAAGATTTAAATGTGCTTAATTTTGGATGGATTAGGCTACTATGAGTGAGTAGTCTCACTTAATACAAAAAACTAGGTACATACTACTTGTTATGGAAATCTTCTGCGTGCCACTTCAAGCACAGGCTGGAAAACCATCTGCTGGGGATACTCTTTGGATTTCCTGCATCAAGCAGCGGTGGGGGGGCAGGGGGAGAGACAGGATGGCCTACTGGGAGCCCCCTCCTCCATTATTGTATATATCAGTTAGCATCCTAATCACAACATAATGAGGTCATTCATACAATAAAAAACTGTGTTCTACCCAGGTTTGGGAGCTATGTGTGCTCCCAATTTTTTGTGGATGCAAGGTAAGAGGAAAACCTGGTTAGAAGTGATTGCCCCGGCTAGCCCGCCAACGTAGCCTTCCGCTAAAATGGCGTGAGCACTCCACTTACCTCGTTTGTAAGATCATGAGACGCCGTGGTGCCTCACTGACTTATGAATAGACCCCTGACCAGGAGGCTGCAGCAAGCCTCCCGATGTCACGGATCCCTCCAGAATGCCTTGCGCACTTGTGCTGGGCATCCTAAGACTTCCAGGAGCCAGACGTACCCTGATCCCCACCACCCCTACCAGCTCCGTGACAGAGCCGGTAATCATGTGAGCAGCCGATTTGGCCGCCCAGGGCGGGCTCCATTCTCGTCTGCAGGGAGAGCAGGTCAAGCCCTCTCTCCCCACAGAAGCCCTGCAGGCTCTCCACACTGCTCCTGTGGAGAGCCTCCTTGTGTGGAAGGAAGGTACCCAGGTTTTCCTTCTACCTTGCGTCCACACAATCACGTCTGGCCTCCCTCCTACCTTGCTTCTACACAATCACAGCTGGGCTCCCTTAGTCTGGTTTCCCCCCATCATGAGAATAGCCTCATCATATGCTGCTGAACTCTTTGGAGGAGGGGTGGATTTAAGAAGTAGAATCATAAATTCAGATCAGGTAGAACATAAATAGCCAATGAGTTTATTACCACTATTAATAACTTTGTACCTGGGGGGAAAGTCTACCATGAACTCCTACAAGCCATTACATTTTTGCAGTATTTATTTTTAATTTGCATTAATTTACCCTAGGGATAGAAAGAGTTTAAGTTTTACCCTTGAACAGCTGCAGTGTTACGTCCACCATATTCCACAGTCTAGCTACTGATGGATTCTCATTTATCCCTGGTGGATTACCTCTAGCCATGGCTGAGTCTTAAAGATTTAATATGCTAGGGTTAAACACAGCATTAAACTACACTGTAGACTGTAGAGCAAGCAAAGGTCACAGCACATCAAAAGTGCTCAAAATGTTTAGACTTGCAGCACAGTTCAATACATCTGTGGATCATCAACAAGAACTAACTGCTGCAATCTCAGGGTTCTTATTACAATGTACACAGGTACAGATCTGTACACAGCTAAACTTATTCATATATTATGCTTAACACAGGTACAGCAGAATATGTCCTATCTGTGCCATGCACGTGAGGGGCCTGTACCCAAAGTTCACTTTTAAATGAATCCAAGTACCATCATTCACATGAAAACATGTACGAGTTTACAGACATCTGCACACTCATACAACATAATGATGTCATTCACACAATCAAAAACTGTGTTCTGGGAGCTGTGTGTGCTCCTGGTTTTTGATTGTGTGGAAGGAAGGTGGGAGAAAAACCTGTGTAGAATGATGGCATGGGAGCAAGGTAGGAGGAAAAGCTACCCAGTTTTCCACCTACCTTGCTTCCACACAGTCACTTCTACCCAGGTTTCCCTCTAACCTTGCTTCCACACAACCGAAAATTGGGAACACACACAGCTCCCCAAATCAGGTTGAAAACAGTTTTTGATTGTATGTATGGCCTCTCTCTCTTTCCAAAGTATATTTGAATAAAGGGTTCTTAGAGTGCTGGACTAGGAACGGGGAGACCCGAGTTCAAATCCCCATTCAACCATCATACTTGCTGGGCGACTCTGGGCCAGTCACTTCTCTCTCAGCCTAACCTACTTCACAGGGTTGTTGTGAGGAGAAGCTCAAGTACGTAGTACACTGTTCTGGGCTCCTTGGAGGAAGAGCAGGATATAGAATGTAAATATATATATATAGAAAGAGAGTGCTGGACTCTTTCTGCAAACAAGCAAGGGGAAGAAGAAGCACCCGAGCTGGGGTGTAATTTGAACTCTTTGATGGCATAGCAGAAGTCTCTGCCCTTCCCTTGTTTTATTGGCCTCTCTTAGTACACTATGTGGCATGACATAACATGTCACATAGCTACAACTCTTAGCGCAGGGTTGCTGCTTTCGTTCTAGGGCTTTTCGGACAATTATCCTTGTAGAAAGCAGTAATTTGAGCAGAATGTGAAACCACCACTTCTAAATCGTAATATTCTACACTTCTCTGAGACACAGAAAGTTCCAGGGGCAATCTTTTTGCGGGATCAGTTTCCTTGTAAGGAGAGATTTCTGGAGACTTGCACTGTTTTTGTAATGTCTGTTTAGTTACAAATATTTAAGGCAGCATACATGAGCCAACCACTAACTGAGTTCAGTTTTGTGGCATGGATATTAGACTTAGGAAAGAAAGGTTAATATCAAAGGTGTTCTCTCACTGAAGAAATAAGAGAGCATAGGGTTAGGAGAACCCATAAACAGGGCACCAAACCCGATGCAAGTGTTGGGATGAGAGCGGGGCAGGGGAAGTTCTAGACGTGATGCTGTCTGAGATGGACAATATGAACCCTGCTTCCCACATCAGCAGATTGGTGCTCAGTATACTCAGGCCATGCTGCCAAGACAGCAGTGGTGACATATAAGCGCCCTCAAAGTATGCCAGGCAGTGGCAGAAGGGGCATTCCTCGCTGAAGTCAGAGAGGGGGCAGGAAGAGACGTGCCCCAACACGACGTAGAGAGGGAAATTAACAGTGTGCCCCAGCAGAGCAATGGTGGTAATGGACAGCAGGGTGGTACCTATGGTGGAGGGGGCCAGTGTTCCCTGTAACCAGTGTTCCCAGATGTTGTTGACTACAACTGCCATCATACCTAGCCAAAGGCCACTGCAGCCTGAGGATGATGGCGGGGGCCTGGACTCGCTACCCCCTGCATCTCTCCCTACACCTGAGGCAACGTCCTCACCCTGCTTGATAGAAGACTCCCATGAAGGCAAGCAGACACTTTGTTGAGATCGGCTTTTAAGTGTTTATAATGGCCGACATTCCGTGCCGCAGAATGCCATCATCATCATCATCATCATCATTATTATTATTATTATTATTATTATTTTACATTTATATCCCGCTCTTCCTCCAAGGAGCCCAGAGCGATGTACTACATACTTGAGTTTCACTTTCACAACAACCCTGTGAAGTAGGTTAGGCTGAGAGAGAAGTGACTGGCCCAGAGTCACCCAGCCAGTTTTATGGCTGAATGGGGATTTGAACTCGGGTCTCCCCGGTCCTAGTCCAGCACTCTAACCACTACACCACGCTGGCTCTGAGGGACCCAGCTGTTGAGCCACTTCCCACCTCCGACCGTAACTCCACCGGGGCAGCACAGCAGCCACAGCAGGTCTCTAATACGGCTTGACACTGCCCAGATTGTTGTCCAATTTATCTGAGGGTTTGGAGGGATAAGACAGATGATGCCTATGATTCGTGTGTGTGTGTGTGTGTGTGTGTGTGTATAGAGGTTATCTGAAAAGAAGAAGCTCTTGCCTCTGCGTGGACAGCAGGCAAAATAGGCATTTTAAATTAGGGCGGCTGCACAATTTGTAACCCATTCAGTTGAATGCTGCCCTCCACCCCCAGCCAACGCATTTTGTAGCCTGCCAGGTGCCTGAGGACCACCAGGCAACATCTAGACTAGTTAGTCATGACTAAGCACCATTGAAATTGATGATACTAGTTAGTCATGGCTGCGTTAACTTTTGCTCAACCCCTGCTAATCAGCAAAAACACCTTTTAAAGTGGCAATTCTCTTCTAGGTCGCAGGAGGAGAGTGACTGTCCTATCCAAATCCAATGCAGTTGACATACAAGTGTACCCTAATGCAGGGCCATCATATTCATTTTTCCTGGGACACACATGGCTTATTTTTTGTGTAGTAGGGTACATTTCATATGTTGGCTTTGGCAGTAACCTGGAAATATGGAAAGGGAGGAGGAAGAAGAGCCCTTTTACTGCAAGCTGAAATCATGACCTTCTCCATGCAGCCTACGTGGTTTGTACTTGTTCTGCAGATGGATAGAGGCAGGCTAGATAGACCATGCAAACTTAGCTCATGTGCATATTAAATTGCCTTAAATCGAAGCAGGTTGTTCTGTCAAGCTCAAAGAATTGTACTCTGTGAGTGGCGTAGCAGGGAAATGCTTGACTAACAAGCAGAAGGTTGCTGGTTCGAATCCCCCCTGGTACTATATTGGGCAGCAGCGATATAGGAAGATGCTGAAAGGCATCATTTCATACTGCGTGGAAGGAGGCAATGGTAAACCCCTCCTGGATTCTACCAAAGAAAACCACAGGGCTCTGTGGGCCCCAGGAGTCAAAATCGACTTGACGGCACACTTTACCTTACTGAAGCAAGTTTGCTCTTGCTGCAGAAACAGGCCTAATGGCAGCAAGGGTAAAGTAATATGAGGGAGCAGAAGACCTTTGGATGCTGATGGTGGTGGAGCAAAGTGCCAATCACAGGCAAGTGGGCAAAATAAACATGACAGGAGAGCACCCAACATCTTTTGGGGTTCCAAAAGATGGTGGAACACCGAACCTTTTTGTTTTTCAAACAGAAACCACACAGGGCCCTAATTTTGACTGGGGCACAAAGAACTGACTCCATTTCTCCAAATTAACCCTGGAGACCCAGCAAAGCTACTTACTCAGCTACAGATGGGAAAATGTTCTGTTTGCGCCTATAAGTTACACCCTTCTCAGCTAATAGCAGCTGGTGGGGGCAGGATGCCCCAGTGTGGGAAAGAGTTAAATCACTTATCTTCCACATTGTAGCTCATTTCCGGGGCGGGGGAGCGGTGTGTGGGGGGAGAAGATAATGGGAACTCCAGAAACTAGATATCATGTCTTGGGACAATTGGATGTGAAAGAGATCCTGTGCCCTTAATAATTGTATTGCCGTGGGAGATTTCAGCAGATCCACCATATCTCACCTTTGCAGGAAAAGCTGCATCTCCTGGAATTCCCTCTTCTACGCCCCTTCTAAAGAAGCAGGAGCCTTGCCCTTCTTGCATCTGATTACTCTCTAGAAAGCCTCTCTTATATGTCCATCTCTGTAGCCTTTACAGAAATGTTCAGAGCGTCTGGAAGCTGTAAGACAATGCACCCGTTCTAAATAAAGAGGCACTGCTGGGGCACAGCTGACACGGCATGTCCTGACACTTACTTCCAAGAGGAATGAGGTGGGGAAGTTGTGGGGGGAGAGTGGAAGGCAGTGACATTCCTAGATTATAACGAAAGAGCAAGGAAACGTTCCTGGGGGGAAAGCAAAACAAAAAACCCTTTTGGGATGTATGAGTCGATACTGCTCATCTGCCTCGTGTCTGGATGAAGTAAATTAATAATAATAATAATAATAATAATAATAATTCACAACTGGCCAATCCAGCCAACTACATGGTATTATTCTGAGCCTTAATCATGCCTTATGGGCACTTGGTTTGTATTTAGGGAGGGGTGAAGCTGACTGCATCAGAGGCAGCTAATGGAAACATTCTGCCGCAGGGGAGCAGAGCACACACCTGCTGTTCCCACCTGCACTTCGGGCCAGTATGCTAAGGTAGGGGGGATGGGATGGGAGGGTGGTGGGGAGGGTGGCATAGCAATGCTGCTTAGCTGGCCTCTCTCAGACTTGCTGCTCCAGAAAGACTAGAGAATTTAACAGCAGGCAGCTCTGCTTTGATTCCTTTTTCTTTTTGCTTCTGGGGAATCACGGAGGAGACACCAGTATGTCTCATTTCTGTCCTGGAGGCAGGGGAAGGGATCCTGTGCAAGGCTCCCGCTGGGCAGGAAGGCTTTTCTTCCTGCCTCATTTAACAGTTGGGTACAGCTGCTGGGTAGGACGGAACTGTCCTACCCAGAGCAAGCCTCACACACCCTCTCTTCTCTCCCCTCCCCCCACCTCCTACCTTGCCTTTTACTCATACACAATCACAAAGCAGATTGTGGGCATACATCGCGCACAGGTTGCAAAGAGACCTTGGGAAGGTGTGGACATGACCTGGAAATGTGTTATCATAGCTGGGTGAAAGCTCAGCAACCATGTTACTCAGGAACATTTCCAGAGATTAGCGGACAGGGCTAAGGACTCTGTAAATCTCATTGCTTGTTCCTTTGAGGAGCTGGAGCAGAATTTATTATGCAAAATAAGCCTAGAATAATACATTATGCAAAGCAAGGGGAAACGTGTACACTTCCTTCATGTATATGGGCTGCAGAGTTCAGTCTATCTGGTCATGGAATTCATTCATTCATTCATTCAGTTTCTATTCCGCCCTTCCAAAAATGGCTCAAGGCAGTTTACACAGAGAAATAACAAATAAATAAGATGGATCCCTGTCCCCGAAGGGCTCACAATCTACAAAGAAACATAAGAGAGACACCAGCAACAGTCACTGGAGGTACTGTGTTGGGGGTGGAGAGGGCCAGTTACTCTCCCCCAGCTAAATAAAGAGAATCACCATGTCAAAAGGTGCCTCTTTGCCAAGTTAGCAGGGTTATCCGCATAGTACATAGAGCCCTGGTCTAGAGAGACACACATGCACAAGACTAAGGCCAGGTTCATACATAATTCCAAACTGTAGTTAAACAGGGCAGAGGTTGGAACTGCAGTATGTCCAAACACACGGAACTATGGTTTTGCACTGAAAGCAACCTCCGGTTTGCCTCATCAAATTCCAATTTGAATCTTTGGTTTGCACAAAGGTTTGCCACCGAGAACGAAGGGTTGGTTGCCAAGGCATTGCGTCTGACTCCAGATGCCACCCTAACTGTAGTTTTGTGCCAGTTTCCAAACTGCAGTCATAGAGGCAGAGGTGCACACCCACCCGAGGACATGGCTGCTCCATACCTTTGGCGCTTCTCGCTGGTTGCCTCTCAGAGAACCAGCCCTGTCCCTCCTGACAGCTATGCAGCTATGGAGCTGCCAGGCAGCAGAGACGCTGCAACGCCCACTGCATCCTTGCCACCCTCTCAAGGGCCATTCACTATTCCAACTCTGTCCCTTGTTCCCCCAGCTGGCAAGCAGGAGGGAAAGGGGATGGGATGAGAGGACGGGCATTACGTTCTTCACTCTCCAGTCAGGAAGCGACAGCAGTGTATGCCCACAAGCACAAACACTCCAGGTGGCAACATAAACAGGGCACTCCATCACAGCACCGAGAGGGGAGCATAGGGCGGGGTGTGTATGCTTGGGGTCAGCTCCAAAAGGCAGCAGCAGGCAGGGATTATTGAGCAGCCAGGTTCTATTTTTCCCCTCAGAAAGTTTGAGGAAAGGGGGCCATGCCCCTTCCCCTTGGGGCTTATCAGTCCCTAGGCTGGCTCATGAGAAGGGCTGTCTGGGAGGAAAAAGAAGAGGGTACTCTGAAATATCCTTGTGGCATACCCTACTCCCACAGGCCAGACTCTCATGAGAGCTCGGGGACTCAATATCGAGCATGGATGCTCTATGCAGGGGAACCTCAAGCACGGGTACTTGGGCAATTGCTGTCGAGGGCTTGGCAAATGCCGCCAAGTACTGGCCAAACATGCCCCCTGCCAGCCCGTGTGCCCACACTGAGATTGTGGCCTTAAACAGTGGCCACGCTGTCCTGGGCCCCTCCTCCTAATCACCAATTCTGGGAGATCTGCATCCAGCACAGTGCCATGCCGGACCCAGGAATTTTGAATGGATGTAAAGGAACCCGGTCTCTCCACTGTCTGCACACACAGGCATGCCCTGACACATGGCCCCCTCATGGCATGGTCCCCTCTGGCATTGCATTAAAAATCACTGGCGCGGGGTGGCTGTATTCCCTCTTGCCACCCCGGTCAGCGTAATACCGGAAGCGGCGTACGCACACTACTTCCAGTATTACGCTGACTGGAGTGGCAATAGGAGATACAGCCACCATGCGCCAGCGATTTTTAAGGCAATTCCAGAGGGGGAAGCAGGGCGGGGGAGGTAAGAACACCCCCCCATGCCTTAAAGAGACCCCTCTCCCGCATTCAAACCGATTCGAACACAGGAGTTCCGAATGTGTTCGGCGGTCTGTGTATAGGTTTGTGCACATCCCTAATGGACAGCTCCCTCTTGAGGCCACTGGGACTCTAAATAGAGCCAGGTTGCTGTGTGGAGGGAAGCTGTGGGGAGGGGTACCCCGGAGACTGCTTTCCTTGACTTGGCAGCTGCCACCAAGCTATGTAAAATGTGCTCCCTGCCAGCTACTGTGCCAGCTCTCTGCCAAGCTACTGTGAAAATGTGCTCCCTGCCAGCTCATCTGCCCACGTGGACATATGCACCCTTGTCCATGCCCCCGATGGGTGATCCAGCTGTCTTGGGGAAGCGGGAAGCTGGGGATCCCCTCTCCTGCAAATCCACATGCTTGTAGATCTGCGGTATGCCGGATCGAACCTGGTCCATCCCTAAACCTGGTGCCTCCCCTGTCAGTGCAAGTACTTTGGGGAGTGGGTGCTCATGGCTGGGTGTAAAGGTGGCCCCAGGGATACTTGATCATCAAAGTTCTATTTTTCTCACTGAAAGGTTGGGGAAGGGGGGCTCAGCCCCTGGGGGGTTTGTGCTCCTTAGGCTTACTCATGAGCAGGGCTGGTCGCCGGGGTTAATAGTGCTCCAATATGTGGGAAGTGCACTATAGGGCCACCCAGCCAGGGGCACACTGCTCAATAATGAGAGTGAAAGGCCATGGGACACCTCCTTTCAGCTCATGGGAAGAACCATCAGAGGGGAGGAGAGAGAATTGTCTAGCAAATCCAGTCATGACGCCTGATGACACAATATGCCCTCCTCCCACCAGTCACTCCTCACAGGAGTGATGGGCCACTGGGGCTCTATGTCAAGCAAGGTTGCCGTGTGGAGGGAAGCCGTGGGGAGTGGTACCCTAGAGACTGCTTTCCCTGACTTGGCGGCTGCTGCAGAGTAACTCTTATGCCTGCCATGTGGACATGTCTGTTGCCAGATTTGGCTTTTTTAAAGCCAAATTTTGGGTTATGGCCCATTTGACTCACGAGTATACCCCTTAGGTTCTGGCCACCCTAAAAATTTGTGCACCCTTGCTGGTACCCTGAAACAGTGATCTCGCTGTCCCAAGGTCACTTTAATATGCTCCCCCCTCTACTGCGATTTCCCACACCAGAAGACACCAAAGCAAGACCTTGGATTCTGAATGGGTGCAAGGGTCCATCCCAGTGTCTCCCTCCTGATCTCCATGCACATGGCTGGGACATGGCACATGGAGCATCTAGATGTCCTTTGAGTGCATGAAAGTCTCCACAGGGAATGAGGGTGGGGTGGTTCTGGGGGATCTCTCTATCTTTTACCATTGAGAGTTGGGGGCCCCACTCAAGCGGAGCCACTTTGAGTGTGTGCGTGGGTTGACTAGCTCAACCCGTGAGCTCACAGTCCATGGGTGCGGCAGTGGCCTTCCCCAGAAGACTGGCCTTCTCATGAGAGGGCAAGCCTGCTCAGCAGCAAGCTGCCAGATAGCAGGATTCAAGCTGGTTCTGCATGAACTGCTTTGTTGGGGTTACGCCACGTGACATCCTCCTAGGTTAAGGTGGGACAGGGCATCTCCATGTCCCCCTCCTATAGTAATAGCGGAATGACAACCCCCCTGCATCCCTGCCCCCACCCCCCAAATTTATGCTTGTGTGGGACTATAGGGGTACAGGGCTCCTTGAGGGGCGGTGGTGCCATTGCTTGCAGAATAAGTACTGCCATGGCATGGCAGGGCATTTAAATGGATTTAAATGTCCTTTCCATGCCAAGGGTGGACGGAGCGCTCTGAAAATGCACAATCACACTTGATGGATGTCTGCGGTGAGATTTAGAGTTTCAGAGTGAAACTGTGGGTTCGCCTACCTCCGGTTTGGTGTTACGTACGAACTGCACCTAGAACTCTAAAACTTGTTCAAAGCAAGTTCACAGATGTCTTGTCTCCATGATGTGAATAACAATAGTGCAAGGAAAACCAGAATTACGGATTAGAAACGATCGTGAGAGACTTCATGTTTATACTCTTAATTACTATACCACACTTGCACACCCATCCCAGCAGTTCCCAGTACTAAACCTCAGTGCTTTTTTATCTACATGCTCTTTACTTTGTGCCATCTATAATCATGCAAGTCAGTTCAGTATTCCAATTTTGAGATGGAGAAAGGAAGTCAAAACAGCTTGGGGTAACTTCTTGTGTTTGGTCCACATTTATCTCCAACTTTCAGCCATTTTGTCCAGGGATTATGGGAGTTGTCACATTTTACCCAAGACTGTGGGAAAGGATAGTGATTTACTCCCATGGCCATACAATAAAGGTCCATTACAAAGAGAATATTTGAACACATTTCTCCTAAGCCAAAGTCTGACCCTGCTGCAACCCCTGAATCATGTGGTTTTACAAGGAAAGGAGCAGCAAACACTGAGGGGGAAAATCCAGGTGTGCAGGTAAAGGTGGAACAAATGAACCCAGAGATCCCAGATTCTGATTTTATGGAAAGGTCACAATTTGTCTTCAATTTAGCTTCTTCACAGAGCCTAGCCTACAACCAGTGACAAATAATATGATCTTAAGAAAATACATAGTGGGAACTCTGGCTTTTATTTATCACCCAGGAAAACACCTCTGCTCTTAGCTCCTACTTCTTAGTACTTATGGGCACAATGTCCAGCCAAGTCAGGTATATGTCTGGCTAATTTCAGAACAGTGTTAGGATTTACTCGATTGTGCCTGGGGTGCTTTGGAATCTCATTCTCTGAATTAAAAGAAAATAAATCTTCTTTTTTAAAATGAAATAAATCTTTCAAATCTTGGTTCATATGTTGGTTCATATTTACCAGAAATTTATGAGAATGTACTAGCAGTCACATTCCTTCATCTCACTTCACTGGTATTTAGAATATTTTCCCCACTTGATTTGCACCTTCCTGAAATCAAAAGTACAAATATAATTCTCTTTCTAAGAGCAAAATCAGTCCCATATAGTCAGTCAAATCCTTGATGTACACATAGAACCGAGTATCTATGGCATTAAAGATCACGTTTGGAACAGATGCTGTTGCCGAGAAGAGCCAGTGAAGTAAAAATGAATTCATAGGCTATTATTACACTTCTGCACTTTTAGTATAAACAACATCAAAATGGGTTCTGAAAGTGAAACAATTACTCTGGCCTGCTTGATTGGCTATGAAATGTTAATTCTTCTTAAACCAGAGAGCAAAAATGACTTATGAGGATAAATCTGTCAATCCCACAGTTCGTTGTTTGAGCCTTGGTGGAGACTTGGCAGAGAAAGTAAATTATGGTTCGCAAGGATTAGAGTTTATGTTTTTCTTTTGGATTTTTTTAGTGCCTTGTGGTTTTCAAATGCAGTGAAACAGAAGGCTGTTTCAAGTACTCACTTCATTACAAATTGGGTCCATGAATTGAAAGTACAGCTTAAGAATCTCTGTTGATTCCTGTGCCAGATTTTATGAAGAGAAACTTCCAGTGGATCCAAGCTGCATTAATTTGCTATCCACCGTACAACTATAATTTGGTGGCATGTTAGCTATCAAGTACAATATTTTTACATGGCACACACCCCTTCAGCCCAATTATATGTACTCAGAATTAAGCCACACTGGCTGATATTCTTTCTAAGCATCAGTGCAACAGGAGAAGCACTGAAATAGCACTAGTGTTTCGAAAGAGTTCCAGACTCCACTTAACCGTGTGTGTGTGTGTGTGTGTGTGAGAGAGAGAGAGAGAGAGAGAGAGAGGATTACAGCAACTTCCCTTTTCCCTGGAAGTCCTCTGTATCACCCAAAAAATATTCCCTGAGGTCTGTGCAACCCTCATGCACATATTTTCAGTGTGTTTCCTGGGAAATGGGAGATCATCAAAATTCACCCCTACTGCAGAGCCAGTGGGATTTTGACAGCCTGAAGTTAGCTGAACTTTCCAAATGCACCAGTCAGCCACTGAGTTTAATTTATCTCCTTGTATCCTGCTCTTTCTCAAAGGACAGCATGCATTAGCTTGCTCTGTTTTATACTTATAACTGTCAGATCAGCTAGGCCATAGGCAGCAGTAACTGGAGATATAGGTCCAGAAGCCAGGAGAGCACCGGGAATAGGATGCTGGTTGAGCAAATGAACAGGGGTTGAAGGATCAAACAGAAGCCAAGAGCCAAGTACACACCAAAAGTCAAGCCAGGTAATCTGCCAAGAGTCAGAAGCAGGGACTGAGACCAGAGTGAGGAACACACAGAAGGTCAAGCCAGTAAGTTAACGAGTCAGGGGGTCAAGACAGGAGCCAAAGTCAGAGCCACACCAAAGGTCAAACCAGATCAAGAGTCAGGATTAAGCAGGTAGCAGGAGTCACACCAAGTGGTCAAGAGAAGTAACTGGGAGATGCAGGATCCAGCTGTCTGATTTCAAGGGGAATTTCACTTCCAATATGCTTAAGACAGTAATCTCATGCTGCAGTCTCATGCACACTTTCTTGAGAATAAACTCTGTGCAACTCAGAGGGACTTGAGTATGCATAGATAACATTGCTGTTAATGCATAACACAAAAGTCTGATTTCTGCCCAAAGAAAGCTCGTGATGTGTTATTTAATTTGAAGTGAGACTGAGTGCTAGATCACAGATTCTTAAATATCATCTTAAGCCTAGCTCTCACAAACAGCAGGAGATGTGAAAATTCTATTTATGGAATATAATAGTTTCAGTGTTTAAAAAGATGTTCACAATGGCTTACATTCTCTGCAGGGCTAGGACAATTGAAGTAGTCCTGTGGTCTTCCTCTACAGCCCCAGCCGACATGGTGTGTGTGTGGGGGGGGGCAATATTCTCTGCTCTCTCTTCCCTCCAGACGGAGTTTTCATGTGCAAGAGTCCATCCCTGAGGTGCCGGGGCAGGGTGTGTGTGTGTGTGTGCACGCACGCGTATGAGAACTCATCTGGAGCGAGGAGTAAACAGCAAATATCACCCCACCCCACCCCCAACCCCATTGCCGTTGCCAAGACTATGGGGAAGACTTTCTGGAGTGCACTTCAACTCTTGTTTTTTTACATCTCTGCAGGGCTACTTTTGTTGTCCTAGTCCAAGGGAGATTGTGAACCATCAAAATCTGAAAGCTTCCAAGTTACAAAGAACATTTCTTTAGCTATGGTGTTGAAGGAAACATTTTGAAAGATGGATTGTATGTTTCTGACCAAATTTATTTCAGATGGATTGAAAGATGGAATGGAATGGAAGACATCCCTTCAAATTACAAAGCATTGCCATGTGACAGGTTCTCAGGTTACAAGAAGAAAGGGAACCTCAAAAGTGCTCTGAAGGTATATTTGTTGAGTCAGAGTATTTTCAACTATCAGTAGAGCTTCCTCCTGTGAGATGCTTGCTTTTATAGAGAGCTCTCACACAGTGACCAAAACAGCATCCAAAATATCAATATAAGATCATGAGATTATATAAATAATATCACCCCATAACTTCCTTATAAAGCAAAAATAATCACCTATACCATCTAATCTACAGTATAAAAGCTTTTCTGTGTTTTACCAACAATCCACAAAGTGGTCATTCCTTCTCCATGTCACCCTATTGTTTCCGGTGCCAGCATGGTGTAGTCACGCAGGGCAGCTCAACTTTGGCCTTCTGCAGATGTTGGCCACTGTAGCTCCAATAATCCCTGACTACTGGCCACTGTAGCTGGAAATTATGGGAGTTGTAGTCCAAAACCAACAGTACCACCTTAAATGGCAAAGGGAAATGCTTGACTAACAAGCAGAAGGTTGCCAGTTCGAATCCCCGCTGGTATGTTTCCCAGACTATGAGAAACACCTATATCAGGCAGCAGCAATATAGGAAGATGCTGAAAAGCATCATCTCCTACTGCACAGGAGGAGGCAATAGTAAACCCCTCCTGTATTCTACCAAAGAAAACCACAGGACTCTGTGGGCACCAGGAGTCGAAAGCGACTTGATGGCACACTTTACCTTTAGTCCAAAACCAGCTGGAAGGCTGAAGTTGAGGAGTCCTGTGTAGTGGTTAGGATCTTGGACTAGGCCCAGGGAGATCACATTTATATAAAGGTAAAGGTAAAGTGTGCCACTGAGTCAGTGTCAACTCTGGGTGACCACAGAGCCCTGTGGTTGTCTTTGGTAGAATACAAGAAGGGTTTACCATTGCCTCCTCCCATGCAGTATGAGATGATGTCTTTCAGCATCTTCCTATAGCGCTGCTGCCCAATATAGGAGTTTCTCATAGTCTGGGAAACATACCAGCAGGGATTCGAACAGGCAACCTCTGGCTTGGTAGTCGAGCCATTTCCCTGCTGCACCATTACGTGGCTAATCACATTTATATACCACCCCATATAAAGTCTCTGGGTGGTTTACAAATCCCTGCTCAGCCATGAAACTCACTTGCTGACTCTGAGTCACTTATCTCTCAGCCTAACTTATAGAGTTGTTGCGGGGATAACATAACCATGTTCACCACTGTCGGCTGCTTGGAGGAACAGTGTGATATAAATCTATAAATAAATTATCTTGGAGCTCATATCTTAACATCCTATATAATAAAACCCTAGGGTATCTGCGTCCGTGTCTCTGGGAGGTGTTCTGCGCATGCGTGGCTGCGCTTGCAGCCTGATTGGCTGGCACATGCGGACGGAGAACAGTGGTGGCAGCCATGGCGGCTGGTGGGCCTGGCCTGGCAGCGACGGGGACAGGCCGAGGAGCCGAGGGGGTGGGCCTGGCCGGGCAAGGCGAGGAGGCGGCGGGGGAAGTCCGGCGAGGTGGCGGCGGGCCCGGGTGGCGGCGGGCCCAGCCGGAGCCGCGGGCTTGGTCGAAGGAGGTGGTGGGCCCGGCCGGGAGGCAGCGGCGGGGGAGGCTGGAGAAGGCGGCGGGCCCGGGGGAAGCTGGAGCCCGGCAGAAGCAGGCCGGGGGAAGCCGGAGGAGGCAACAGGCTGGCGGCCGACATCAGGCTATGCGGGCTGGCGGCCGACATTGCGCGCCTGAAGGAGCCCGAGCTTGGCGGCGGCCTCCTCCTCCTTCTGGCCCCGCTGGAGGCAGCGGCCAGCCCGGAGCTGCAGGCAGCCAAGCTGGCCCGCGGCCAAGCTGGCTCCTGGCAGCCGAGCTGGCCCGCGGCGGGGACCACCCGGTGCCGCTGCCGCTGCCGCCATTTGCCAGAGGAGGCCCGAAGGAGGTGAGGCGGGGGTGCGGGCAACCAGGCTTGGCTCGCTCTTCCTTCTCTTCATGGGGACGACGACGAGGAGCCCCATTGCCGCTGCGCGGGGCTTGCTCCCGAAGAGAGCGGGCTGCTCAGGACGTTGAGGCCTCTGACTCCCCCTGGGGGGGGGGTTAGAGGGGACACAGCAACGGTTCTTCTAGTGCCCGTTATTGTAACGGGCCTAATGTGACTAGTCTATTATATTAATTCTCCTGGGTGTGCCTTGGAATGTGCGTCCCAGAGCCCAGCTGATTGGCTGGGTAGTGGATGTGCCTGATTGGCTGAGGCACACCCAGGAGAATTGGTTGCCATGGCGGCGGCCTGGCCATGGAGGCCAGGGGTGGTGGGCCTGGCCCAGCCGCGGTGGCAAGGCCCAGGAGGGGGGAAAGAAAGTGGAGGGGGGCAGAAGTGGCAGTGGTGAGGAGGGGTGGCTGGGCCTGGAAGCTGAGACTGGGGCAGAAGTGTGTGTGTGGGGGGGAGAGGTAACCACCAGCCCCAAAGAGCGCACAGATGCTCTGAGCGGGGTCGGCTAGTTTAGAATATTTTCTAATCTGTTTAGGTATCTGTACAATAAACACATATTTCAGTCAATAAACTATATATTCTGTGCAGAGCCCTTTGGTGGCTGGAGGATAATGTCCTGCCAGCGGCTTCATTGCCCCTTTTGATTTTTAGTCATGCATGCATGTCTGTTTAGAGAACAAATTATAAACCTGTAGATTCCTTGTAAGAGAGAGAACACAACACCACAGTTGCGCTTCAGTGGGGCTATTCACACGGACTGCAAAAATTGGGCTAAGGGAACCTAGCCTGGTTTTTGCAGTCCATGTGAACCACCGGGCTCGGCTGCAAGCCCAGTGGTTCCAGAGTGGGCAACCCGCTCAAGCAACCCACCCCTTAAACCAGGGTTTGTGGGTTTGCGGGGTTTTGGGATCATGAGTAGCCGTGGTGTGGCTCCATGCCGTGGCTACTCATGAGGAGACCCCCAACTGGGAGGCTTAAAAGCAGCCTCCCGGCTCGGGGAGGGCATACTGGAGCTTCTGGCTACACAGCCCCCAATCCTCCCAGCCTCCGCCGGCTCCGTCACGGAGCCGACAGCCCTGTGGGTGGCCAATCCGGCCACCCAGGGCTGCCGCCCTGCTCATCTGCAGGGAGAGTGGGCTTAGCCCATTCTCCCCGCAAACCCTATGGAGGCAGGTCTCTGTGACTGTGAAACCTGCCTCAGTGATTTTCGTTAGAAAAAGTGGTCAAAGGTCCCTTTCTTTTTAATAATGTATTGTTTTATGGACAGTGGCTGACATCCAGACTAACAAAACACTGGTGCTAGAAGAGAAGTATAGGTGCTTCTGAAATGTTCAACAAACTCAGCTCCACTGCTCATGTGGAGGGGGTAGCGGTGAATTTTGACAACCTCCCCTTCACCCAGAAGCACTCTGTGCCACACAAGAACATGTCCATGAGGAGTGTACAGACCTCGGACATATTTTCAGGTGACAGAGTTCTTCGGTGGGGGAGGTTGTCAAAATTCACTCCCCACAAACAAGCATCATTGCAACGTTTGTCTGGAACTTTTCAGAGGCACAGGTTCATTAGTCTGGATGTCTTCATTAGTCTGGATGTCAGCCAGTATCTTTCACTTTGTGCAATGTTTATACCAGATTGAAACCCACATATTTCCAAATGCAATATGCACACCTACACATGACATTTAAATTGTGATCCTCTGGTTCAGTAAATCTATTTGTCACTTTTCACTTCAGTGATATCATTGCTCACCCTCAACCTTTGGTAAGATGGACATTGACTTCAAATCTGAATAAGCAACTTTTTTCTAGTTCTATGGATGTGCCATAATTTATTTTCATCTTGTAACTGTTCATTGCTACAACATAGACCCCACCCCCAATAGCCCCCCTGTCAGAGTTCATCTATGTCTGAGGTTGTTACTCTGCTTACTGCCTTCCCTTGTGGTGACTTGCTCTGCTCCAGTTGCTTTTAAATCTCCAGATCCTAGCCTGGCCCTGCACTGTGAGGCCTGTCATTGGCATTTCCTCCAGCAGGAAGAGGCCTCCAGTCTGGAGTCAATGTGGCCTCAGTTTCAAGGTCTCCTTGGTCCTGGTGTAATATGTCTCCTTCTCCTATTCTGACTATTCGGCTTTCTGGCTCTGGACATTGTTCCTGACCTCTGGTTTGTTGCTTAACCCCTGGCTCCTGGCTCATCTGCATGGTTTGAACCTTAGGTTTGTTCTTGACTCGTGGCTTGTTTGATCCCGGATTCATCCACTCAGCTTGACTCCTGGCTCCATTCCTGACCCCCAGCTCATTGCATGATCCTTTTCAATCTACCAGGTTTCTCTGCTTCACCTACTGACTGCTGCCTATAGCTCAGTCTGACAACTTTGAACCACTCCTTCAAACCCCACCCCACCCCCGTCTTCCTCTTGTGTTAAATATCCCATTGTTTTCTGCTCCAGTTTGTTTTTATTTTGTTCTTCAGGTGAGCTTTTCAGGTGAGTTCTTCAGGTGTGTTTGTTTTTAATGAAAGTGTGTGTGTGTGTGTGTGTGTGTGAGTGAGAGAGAGACAGACAGACAAGACAGACAGACAGACAGAGATTCAGTTCAAATATTCACACACATTATGACCATTGATAGCCACTAAAAATATGCCTTGCCACCTTCAGATTCAGGAATGACATTTCACATTGACTGATGATGACTCTGCTTTCTTTCACTTAGAAGTTAGTTTCCCACATCTCTCTGCTTCTCAAACAGTAGACATCTTGTTTGCTCACTAACACTCTGCACTGCTTCTTTCACCATGAAATTATTCTCAGAGTCCTTAGCACTAATTGACTTTAGGACTCCAAATGACATCTCATGTTTAGGCTTGGTCAGTCATGGCAAAATCCCGTTCCCACTTAATCTCCAACCAAATCTCCAGTGTGTAATGCTTCACATCTCCTAGACTATGATTCATCCCAAAGGATACTTGCTAAGAATACCCACTACTATCTGCAAAATAAAACTGATCATCCTGTCAGAATGAAGCAGCAAAACAACAACGAGAAGAACCACTTTTGTGGTTAGATTGTCAAAAGCTTCCATAACTTTTTAACCACTAGATTGATTACATTTTATGTGCTGACAGACCAGTCTACAAGGCCCAAATACAATTTCTCTAGACTTGGTACAAACTTATGCATTTGCCATACCCCCATACTTCACTAAGCATGAAAGACTTTGTTTTGAAAACCTGGAAAGTTGATTGGCGGACTTTAACCCTATTTAGGAACATCTGTCTAAGTTCCTTGCACTTCTGGCAGCATAGCATGCATATATATAAATACCCAAATGAAAAAAATGCCCTGTAGTCATTGGCTGACATCTAGATTAATGTTGTGCTGGTGAAAGAGCATTTTCAGTCTCACAAGGAGGGGAGGGATGATTTTTGCAGATCCTCTACAGATCCAACCATCAACAGCCTTTCAGACGTTATCCAAAAGCCTCTTGCAGCCATGTACAGCAAGGTGAAGCAAGAGTGAGTCCCACCCCCGCTGTGTCACATGCCCACATTGATCAACCTTAACAATAACAGATGTGCCTGCCATCATGGGGAGGGCTCTTCCCTCTTCAGACAAGCCCTGTCATCACTGGGAGCAGCATGGCGTGTAAGTGCGTGATACAGTGGGGGGCGGGACTTCCTCTCCCTTCGCCCCACTGTACATGGCTACAGCAAGGCTTTTTATAATGTCTGGAGGAGGCTTGTGTCTCCTTGAAATAAGTTCCTGTAATAAAAGCCTCATATGTAATAAAATATGAAACAGTTACACTGGCTGCTGATATGTTTTCGGTCAAAATACATAGTGCTGGTTATTACCTTTAAAGCCCTGAATGGCTTAGGTCTGAGTTATCCTAGAGAGCACCTTCTTCTACACGATCTCCACCACACGTTAAGGTTATCTGAGGAGGTTACCACTGGTTCATCTGGTGGTGACTCAGAGGCGGGCCTTCTCTGTAGCTGCTCCTGGACTATGGAATGCACTCATGGCTGAAATTCATAATTTGAGATCATTACTGTCTTTCAGGGGAGCCCTTAAAACCGATCTGTTTGGCCTGGCCTTCCAGGGTTTTAAAATTGCTGTAAACTGTTTCAAATTGTTTTAAATGTTTGCTCTGGTTTCCCAGGGTTGTTAACTGTATGAATGTGTAATTGTTTTTATTCTGTTTTTATAGTTTTGATTTTAATTGTTAACTGGTTTTAATTGTTTTTGTTCTGTTGTAAACCACCCTGAGCTATTTTTTGGAAGGGCGGTATATAAATCAAATAAACAAAATAAATAAATAAATAAATAAATAAATATATGTTCAGGGGTCACAGAGGGCTGCAGAGGGAAAGGGCCTGCAAAAATCACCCCTCTACACTTTGCACGATTGAAAGTGTTCTTGCAGCAGAGCCATATTAGTCAATGTTGGCCAGTATTCCCTGTCCCAGGATTCTGTTCTCAGTTCTTCTAGGCCAGAGGCCTAGCTCATTCACTCCCATCTGTCCTGGACCTGAATATTTTACCCCCTTGTCTGTGACGGGATCTCATGGTGGTTTTTTTTTTTTTATCCTAGTGCTTGTCCTTGTTGCTCACTAACAAAGGTGTTTGTTTTTTAAAAGCCTATTTGATGCAAAAGATTGTTGCTTTGAAACTCTGAGACTTAAAGGCATTTCACACATTACCCAAAGGCAAACCTAGGTTTTAGGCTGCCTTCTCACTGCTTGTATAGCAGCATGCACGTGACATGAATGCTGCCATATAACTACAATTGTACACCCAACCACAGCTCACCAGTCGCCAGTCACAGCTCACAATTTGTGTGCCTATATGCCACATGTCTTTGTCCCATTTACACTTTATATGCACACTTATTTCTCCTTTTTAATGTGGTCACCTTCCAAACAAAGGATGCAATCCTTTGGTGGCTCATGCCAAAGGAATTGCATAGAAGCTATTAGAAGGCTGAAGACAGTGATCAGTGCTACCTAGGTCTGTAGCTTTACTAACTACAGGCATACATGTCACTGGGTAAATGTTAGTCATTCTAGACAAATTTTGCAATATCATAATCTAGGAGGCAGTGAGAATTTACACAAGAAAATACATATACTCCAATATGAACTGCTGCCGGCTAACAGTATAGAAATATACTTTATTTTATGTATTTATCTATTTATTTATTCATTCATTCAATTCCTATACCGCCCTTCCAAAATGGCTCAGGGAGGTTTACAGAGATAAATAATAAATAAACTAGCAGACCCGGCACACAGCACCTGCGCCGCTTCCCCCCCGCCTTCCTCCCCAGTCCGTTCCCCATTCCCTCCTCTGTCATTCTCCCCCCTCCCAGCCCCCATGCCCACCACAACAGCCCCAGCTGCGCCACCAGCCTCTGTCTGGCCATTTTCAGGAGCCCACCCCCACTCGCCCAGCCGGGATCCTCTAGCGGCGCAGCTCAGCCACCCGCCGCCTCCTCTACGCCCCTTTTTGTCTTGCCGCCCTCGCTTTTTTTGTCTTGCCGCCCGTTCCCGTCCTGAACCAGCCTCCAACGGGTGCATCTCCACCCGTTACCCTCCTGCCCCAGGCAATGCTCCTGCTCCTGTCCATCCCTTCCCAAGGCAATGAATGGTTGGAACTTTTGCAGGACCTCGCGAGAGTTCCAGCAGGCATCCAGATGCATCCAGACACGTCTCGACATCCCCATGGAGTTCTCTACTGGGTCAGCCGTAAGAGAATTAACTATATAGAAATAAGATGGATCCCTGTCCACAAAAGGCTCACAATCTAAAAAAAATAAAATAAATAAGACAGACACCAGCAACATCCACTGGAGGGATGCTATGCTGGGGGTGGACAGGGCCAGTTACTCTCCCCTTGCTAAATAAAGAGAATCACCACTTTAGCAGCAAATAGTAGACATTATATGCAGAGAACAGTCATTGGTGCAAGTGGATTTGGTTTTTCCTTTAGAGCAGGCTCCTTTATATCCAAATAAGACCTCTGCATCTGTAAGGGTATGAAAGTAGGTCTGACATCATCAGTACACTGATTTGCTTAACAACTCCAGGTATCCTGGGCTCTTGCTGTTAGCACCATTTGAAGATGCATTTCCTGCCAATTAGTGCTTTATAGAAGTGGTTTAACTGCTTTGAAGAATACCCATAAAGAAATCTATGCTTACAGTTGGCTTCCATCTGGTGTGTGTGTGTGTGTGAGAGAGAGAGAGAGAGAGACGCACACATACGCACACGTATTTCTCTAACATTTGCACAATCTTGCTCCAGAGAGAGATGGATAACTTAGAAATTAAATATCAATATTGCTAGTGTTTTAAGCACTTCCACCTTTTCAGGAATCCTTAGGACAGCCTTTTCAGTTTCATATTGCAGAGTGAGAGGGAACTGGTTGGAAGGCATGGAGTATAGTGGCTTCTCTTGCATCTCCTAGTGAGCTTTTTGGCTGAGATGAGGTAGGAAGTAACAGAGGCCTGGTGGGATTTCCAGCATCTGCAGCATGCAAAAGCTGAGGCAGTGCAGCTCCTTCCACCGCTGCACTGTAATTATAAGAGAAGCTGCGCCAACTGCATCTCTCCATATTATGCAGCCTTCATCAAGTCTTGAATTGGCAAACCTCATTTCATCTGCATAACTTTTTTTTGCTGCAAAGACTCGAGTGCTTCAGAGTAGGACCATATCACAAAGGTGTGTTGCTTTAGCTGCTGCTGCTGCTGCCTTTCCAAGACACAGCAGCAGCTTCTACTGTCATTGGCTTTGAAAGGGTACAAGCACAAATGTGTAAACAGACATTGGGTTAACTGTGAGATCCATTTCCATAGATGTATGACAGCTAATTCAGGCATTCTCACTTTTTCATGGAGGAATACAATAGCAATCAAGAAATCATTTTAAGTTCCATGTGGATATCAGGGAGGGGGACAGGGACTGATTGCATTCCCAGGCATATTAATGTTCAGTATGCACATGCAGGTTTACTCTGGCAATAGTCAGAAACAAAAGCCTCACCAAGCAGCAGCACTGCAGAACAAAACATCATAATTCACATTCATTGGAGGAGGATCAAAGAGCCCAGTGGAATTCTGCCCGAAACTCTACCAGCAAAACCCCTGACAACTGTGAGATCATTTTTGATAAACAGTCAAATGTTGAATTGTGTTGGGACAATGCAAGTATCTGAGCCGTAGAAGCATCTTGTTCATTTCATCAATGTGAGCAGAATAGCCCAGACAAAGCCTTGACCTCCCGAGTGGAGGAGGTGACACACACTATACTTAGTTCAAGTTGGACTGTCCCGGTTCTTAATAGTCTCGGATCCCCTCTCAAAAGACATCCCAGAGTTCATTCCATGTTTAAAGAATTAGCTCATCTTTCCTTTTCAGCTTGGCACAGCTCCATCTCAAACCTCTATCGCTCAGTGGGTAGGTCGCAATCCTTGGCTGAGAGAGGATGTGGGTTGTGGTAGGGATCACCCCCAGCAGGAAGGAAAGAAATGAAGAGAGGCAGCTTAAAAAACCTCTTTATTTGTTGCCTCTCTATAGCGCCTTTTGTCTATGGAATTCAAGGCAAGGCTGTCTGAAGGGGAGGCTGAGGGGCTGTTGTACTTAGGGACACCCCCGCCCCCATACACTGTGGCACAATAAGAGAGTCTCTTCTAGTTGTGGCAGAGCCAGAATAATATTAATGCATCATGGAAGGGTACAAACTATTTTTGCCCTGCCTCCCCCAAGAGACTTGACAGCCCTGCCCCAAGATTCTGACCTCATGCATAATTGTTGCTAGTACCAAATCTGAATTACAAATGGCAGAAGTTAGTGGGAAGCATAACATCTCCACCATGAAATGGAGTAAGACAGAAGTCCTGTTCACACATTAAGTTCAATGCATGTACAATCTATGTACAGTGTACACACATACAGATCTGTATACTCTACATACAGCTATTCAAACACCACATTGAATGCATATCTATCTATCTATCTATCTATCTATCTATCTATCTATCTATCACATTTATATCCCGCTTTTCCTCAGAGGAGCTCAGAGTGGTGTATATGCTTATTTTTATCCTCACAACAACCCTGTGAGGTAGGTACACTTCCTATCTGAGGTAAAACAGTACACGTCCTCTCTCAGAGGGTCTGTTCACTTTTAAAATGAATTCGCGTGCAACATTCAGACAAAAACATATACACATGTACAGACACCTGAACGCAACATGGTGTCTGAATTGTGCTCTAGTGTTGGGATTCATTGCTCCAATTGTATATGCAGTGATTAATAGGAAAGACAGAAGCCCATGCAGCAATGGGTATCCAGTAATGGAACATGCCGAATATAGCTCAGAGGCCCTGGTGATCACTTCCACCATCTTGATTCAATTTTAGTCTGCTTCCTCATAGGTGTAGGGCTGATCTTCCCATACTTTGAAGTGATTCTGCAACAATAAACTAGTGCACTGAGGCAAGCCAGATAAGAGTAAGTTCAAAATTCAAATGGTAGTGATTCAACCATCTCCCAGTTTCTTGAGTTTCCTATCCCTTCCATGGCCTGCAGTCCCCCGGTTCCTCAGGCCTTTCCCAAGGCCTCTGTAAGGGTTTCCCCCTTGCCACACCACCTATCACTGCCCTCACAAAAGATACCCTTTGGGGGCAGCTTTGGACATTGCAAACAAATGAAAACAGAGCATATGTGATTTTTATTTTCATTTCTTGACTAATGTTGAAGGTGGGAGGTCATGCTCCTTCCTCAAGGTGACCTCCAAATGTGTGCTGAGCTCCTACATCTAATTCCAGAAGAGATCTGTGAAACATGCTTTCCATGTTTCATAGGAGGTATGGAGAGAGGGGTCACTTCTTCAAGTCCATTGCTAACACTTTCTGCCTTACCTTTCAGAAGAGTAATTTTGAACATTCCTTGATATTTCAAATGTTCCACCAACATCAGCTTGTGAAAACTCCAAGACAGGCAGCAGATCTGAAAGATCTGGTGAAGAAATCAGTTTACGGTTGCACTGGACTGTTCAGAGTTGGGCCTTCTCACTGGCTTCCCCCAAGGCTCTCACTCCCCACTGAGAAACAGGGTTTGACCAGGGGCATAAATTTCATGGGGGGGGTGGGGATCAAGCCCTCCTCTAGATTTCCTGGGGGAGGCAATGCCCCACCCCGCTGGCTGACAGGTAGCATCAGCAAGCTGTCATGCGCAAGTTCATCAGTCAATTGGAAAACACAGTCAGTCCTGTTTTGTCTTTGTAGCAGCTCAGCAAGTCCTTAGGAGGCATGGCTGCCTCTATAATTCTCTGATTAGAAGTAATATAATAAGGAGGAAAGCTAGGGGTGCATGCAGGTGCTCTGCCCAGAGTGAGCCCGTCCCCTAAGGGGAATATCTTACAGTGCTCTGCTCACATGTAGTCTCCCATTCAAATGCAAACCAGGGTGGACCCTCTTAGCCAAGGGAAGAATTCATGCTTGCTGCCACAAGACTTGGTACCATTTAAGAGGGCCTTAAAAATGCATCTCTTCGCCGAGGCTTTTGGCAAAGTGTAGCTGCTTTGTTTTTATTGTGTTTACGTCTTGTTTTAGCTGTTCAATTTCATTCTGTTCTAAATTATTCGTATACTGCCTAGAGATATTTGAGGTGGTATAAGAATGTAACGATCAATAACAGCAACCTAACTTATATGGTTGTTATGAGGATTAAAGATGGTGGTAAGAGTAGAGGGCGGGGCAGAAAATCATCCATTACTGCCCTGAGAATATTCCATAGGGGCTAGGCCTAATGGGCCATCTGAGCTTTACCATGCATTCAGTTAGCAGTTTGCTGCAGGTGTGAAGGGACTTCATGTCACCTTTATATGGAGCTGTGTTTGCATGAAAGAACCCCCACATGGAAAGACACCACATCAAGAGAAAAAATGCTTGAAAGCTAGCTGTAATCACAGCATTCTCTTAATTCAATTGCAAAAGTCACCTTTACCACTTCCTTTCATCCTCCTGAGTGAGCACATTAATCTTTCCCTTTATGCCTTTGCATTTACTGCATGTACCGGTAATCTTATCCCAACTTTGTGCCTTCAAGATCATAGTCAGATTTCTATTGGGCTCCCTTTTATTGTGATGCTGGCGAATGAGAGACCCAGTTACTCATGCACACTGCTCAGTTCTAAATGAACGGTAACTACACAAGGAGAAAGACTTTCATGTCACTGTAGACAGCTTAATGAAAACCTCCTGTCTACATGCAGAAAAAAGAAAGCAAAGCAAATGATAGGACACAGGAGGAAAGAAATAGAAAAATTGCTAGAAATATTCTAATGTCATGTACATCAACAATGCATGCACATTTCAAATTCTGTATATTTTGCTTTGAAACGCTTATGTGGAAGGGCAATAATATATATTCAAAAGAGGATGATGAGGAAGAAGATCCTGAAGTAGGTGATAAAACAGGAAAAGAAAAATAATGGGGCGGTTTAAAAGGTTAAGAGTGTCTAGGAAGAAAAGAAACAAGAAGAGCGTGCTAAGAGATACAAGAGGCAGCAGTGATGCAAAAATAAATGACAATGTATTATGAACATGGCCCAGCCAGAGGTAAGCACTCTTGTCCTATATGCTTCAAAGACAGTCCCATTTCATTCATCCATTCATTCTAGGAACATAGGAACACAGGAACATAGGAAGCTGCCATATACTGAGTCAGACCATTGGTCAATCTAGTTCAGTGTTGTCTACACAAACTGGCAGCAGCTTCTCCAAGGTTGCAGGCAGGAATCTCTCTCAGCCCTATCTTGGTGATGCCAGGGAGGGAACTTGAAACCTAGATACTCTTCTCAGAGCAGCTCCATCCCCTGAAGGGAAGATCTTACAGTGCTCACATGTAGTCTCCCATTCAAATGCAACCAGGGCACACCCTGCTTAGCTAAGGGGACAGGTTATGCTTGCTACCACAAGACCAGCTCTCCTCTCCTTATATTTGTGTACGCCCCAAACTTCCATCTCTGGGCAGTTTGCAGGCGCGGAGCCAGCAGAGCAGTGGCCTGGGTCCAGCCTCACCCGGCGGCCCCTCTGCTGATGTCCCATGTGCCCTGAACAACCCCCCTGCCCCCGCCCGGGCTACCAGGAGTCCTGAGCACTTGCCAATCTTTTTCAGCGTATCAGGCAGAGAGGGAGAGAAAGGGAGAATAGATGCCTTCAGGCAGCAAGCACTTCCTGAAATGAAAGGGAAGGGCTCTCTTGGGCTTTTCGGAGCTTGAGGCCACACACCCTTTGCGTGTGATGTCCACGCAAAGGGGTGTGTGGCCTTGAGCTCCAAAAAGCCCGAGCGAACCCTTCCCTTTCATTTCAGATCGGCAAGTGCTCGCTGACTCCCGGTAGCCTGGGTGGGGGGGCATTCATTTGGGGCTCTTCCGGAGCCTGAGCCATGCCCCCCGGGGGCTTCTTTGCCGGCTCCTACCATTGGCGGCCTGGGTTCTTTGAACCCTTTTGCACAACGGTGGCTACACCCCTGGCGGTTTGCAACAAAATAAAACAAATTAAAACAGAAATTAAAAGCTTAAAACAATTTAAAACCACAAGTCTACTTAAAAGGCTTGGGTGAATAAATGTGTCTTTAGAGGCTTTTAAAAAGTTGTCAGGGATGGGGAAGCTAATTTCAGCAGGGAGCACATTCCAGAGTCTCAGGGCGGCCACAGAGAAGGCCCAGCCCTTTTTAGCCACCAGATGAGCTCGTGGCAGCTGCAGACGGACCTCTCTGGATGATCTCAATGGGCAGTGGCGCTCATTTTAAGGATGTTTTCAGTTTGTTTCCGCTGAGATAAATGGAAGCTAAAATAACTGAACTTTGGTTAGGTTGCGCACTTCGATTGCAACGCTCCATGCATATGCTCAGAGATAAGCCCCATGTCAAGCAGTTAATATGGAAACCCCATGTATAGGGAGAAGGCCTGTGCAGTCAGAATGTGTCGGACTCTCTGGCACGTGCCGGCCCCTATGCCTGCCATGTGGAAGTGAGTGCTCCCGCTGTGACCAACTAGTAGCCAGTAGTTGCTGTGTCTAGGGTGGGAGAGCACCTTTGTTCTGGGACTGATTCATAAAGTGAGGGTGCCTGTTGGGCTGCCAGAGGTGGTATTTCCTGAGCTGGATTTCCTTAGAGATAAATTGATTACGCCCTGCTCTTTATTATTTTCCACAAACAAAAATCTAAAATGGATTTTTGAGCAGGAGGGGTGGAAATTGTTTTATGCTTGTCACAGCTCTTCCGAGAATTCAAATAAATCCATCATCATCCTGTCGTAGGTCACCAATCTCCTATTTGGATCAAAATAGCTGATGATCGGTTTCATTAATATTCTTGGGTCCTACATGATGACCATCAGTTCTTTTGTGGCATCTGGAACATGACTCATTTATACAGTGCAACTCTTCATCTAAATGGCATGCTTGTCTGCACTTTTGTTTGGAAGCTCAGGTGATATCAGTGAGTTGTATGTAGCATGTTTAGAATGTAATGTTGGTTGCATGCCATTTACCAAGAGTCCCGTAGCTAGTCTGCAGTGCTAAAAAGTTGCCTTGGAAATTAACTCTTCAGCCAGAGTTAAACCAATCGCCTTACTTGAGTTTTTCCTTCCACACAGACATCTGGTTCTACTTAAGTGCATTCACATTTGCAAGTTATAGTTAACATTTTTGGCACTGGGAGCAGCGTCTTGCAATTATGCTAAGTCTAGAAAGGAGAAGATTTGCTTTTACAGCAGAATTCATAAAATTAAAAAAAAAAAGTTTTAGCCCAATTTATTAGCTGCAACAAGCCTTCCAGAATGCAGACGTCTGGTCTGGTAGAACTCAACAGATTTCCCTTTATAACGCACACACATATGCACATGCACCAGTGGTCACTTTATGAAAGGGACTGAATGGATTAAAATGTAAAATTGTTTCAACTTCAGAAGTCAATCTTCACTTATGGGGTTGACTATATTAAAAAAAACCCCTATAGTTGATAACATTCCTTTTATCCCTACATTCAACAGTATCTCTTGTTAGTTCTAACCTTTCCCTATCAAAGAGTTTTCAAAAACAAATTTGTGAAGTTATTTAAAAAAATAAATTCTTACATCATGAATGATTTTGCTATATTTCTAATTCACACCAGCAGCACATGACGTGAGAGAACTGTTGCTGAACTGCACTGGAGAGGAGAGCTGGTCTTGTGGTAGCAAGCATGACTTGTCCCCATAGCTATGTCCCCATAGCTAAGCAGGTTCTGCCCTGGTTGCATATGAATGGGAGACTTGATGTGTAAGCACTGCAAGATATTCCCCTCAGGGGATGAAGCCGCTCTGGGAAGAGCAGAAGGTTTCAAGTTCCCTCCCTGGCTTCTCCAAGATAGGGCTGAGAGAGATTCCTGTCTGCAACCTTGGAGAAGCCGCTGCCAGTCTGTGAAGACAATACTGAGCTAGATAGACCAATGGTCTAACTCAGTATAAGGGAGCTTCCTATGTTCCTAACAGTTGACTACACATAGAGATTATATAGTTGAATACTTCCTCGTGACTAATCCTTGCACATAGAAAACTAGTGTCTCAGGACAAAGGCTAGACTAAGAACTTATTTTCCTGACGTGTAGCTTTCTATGTGCTTTCTAGTTTAGTTCAATACCGTGTGTGTGTGTGTGTGAGAGAGAGAGAGAGAGAGAGAGAGAGAGAGAGAGAGAGTCTATTATGCCTTGGTTGCAATGCATAGCTTTGGTGCGGGATCCAGCCAACCAATCTTAAAATAGGTGGAATAATTTCACAGAGAAGAATGTTTCAGACAGAAAGAGTCACTTATCAGCTCTCTGAAGGAAAGGCACATTCTTGATTTCAGAATGTTGGAATGGAACTTTATGAGAAAGAAAGAGAAACCACACTCTGAACAGTGACTGGGCTGAAGGATATGTGCTTCTCCCCACTTCTATGGATGATCTCTCTCTTTCCTTCACTCCATTTTAAAACGGGAAATGGCCTTAGGCATAACTCTGAGTTGGGAGTTCTAGTGATACTGAACTAGTAATAACATTGTTTTAAATTTTGTACACCGCCTAGAGATGTACATATCAGGCGGTATAAAAATATGATAAACAATAAATACTATTTTGAATCTAAATAGTTCAAGCCTCTCAATGCTTTCATTAAATATTGCAGACCTGAAGGGGCCTGGCTTTGGAGTCCCCCCCCCCTTGAGGACTTGGGGGGCAAGTGGTTTGTTTGTTTTTTACTTCTAACCATCCGCCGCAGCAGGGGAGATGGAGGCTTCCCCCCCGCCGAGGTGGATTTAGCCACAGACCTTGGGGATTAGGTCAGTGGCCGCCTGTCTTGGGGGGCCTCCAAATGTCTGGGAGTGGGGGCAGGGGCGGACCCTCCGCAGGATCCCTCCGCTACCCTGGGTGCTGCCCGACATCCGCTGTGCCACATAAATCTTTTTTTTTTTTTTAATCATCTGCCGCTATGCGGCAGGGATGGCCACTCGAGGGGAGACCAAGATGCGGGGAGGTGGCAGTGGCGGTGGCAAGAGCTCCCTCCCTGAGTCTGCTCCCCTCAAGTGACCAACCCTACAACACATCAGTAGACGGTTAGAAGTTTTTAAAAAAGATTTTTGTGGCGCAGCGGGCGTGGGGCAGTGGTGGGGTGAGCACGAGGTAGTAGTGGGGCTCTGGGGAGGCCCCCTGAGACAGGAGGCCACTGACCTAATCCCCAAGGTCTATGGCTAAATCTGCCTGGTGGAGCGGGGGGGGGGAGCCCTGCCTGACCTACTCCTGTGTTTTTAACAGAAGCTCTCTGTGCAGAAATCTGCAGGCGAAAAAATTCACAACGTGGAGAGACACGAAGTCTGTTACGCTGATGTCTGCATAACAAGCAAAAATAAAACTCAAATCCAGCTCCAGTGGCTGGTAGGGTAGCTGGCAATCTTGATCACAAGTTGTGGACCAAGGCAATAGGCTTGGGCATGGAGAAACCCAGGTTTATCTACTTTCTGCCTGTATTAGGCAAAAGAAAAGAAAAAAAAGCTGCTGGGAGAACAGATTCTCGTGGCCACTCTCTGAAACAGGAAATAGAGCCCATAGCTTATATCAGAAGCCTCATCTCATGAAGGACCCCCATATTACCCCAGGACATGCCTCTTCCCTCCAGATTCTGCATGCATAACTTGGGCTTCTGTTATCATTTATGAAGCACAGATGCTCTTTAAAAGACCCAGTATTAGAAGTTTGTGCCTCTTTAAGCCAGGGGAGCCCTGTTTCCCTAAAGGCAGAGCTACAGTTTATGGTCCGGGCACACTCCTTAGTGTGGGCTGCTTCCAGGCAGACTCTGTGCCTTTTGGAGTGGCCCAGCAGGAGGAAATCCAGCAAATGCAGCAGCCTCATCACTGCACCAGGAAAACCTGTACCTGTTGAATTTTTGCCTGGCTGGCTATTGTAAAAAAGCACATGGCCATTGGTGGAATGATCTTAAACACCTTTCCGCTCTGTCCATAAGCAAAAGTTAAATACAATCAGGGACATAAGTTGCTTCAGCAAAGCAGTGCTCACTTCTCCATATTAGTGTGGCACACTACTGTAGGCAAATTGAATTAACAATCTGCTAACAAGCAGATTGACATTACAAAGAATTAGGGAGTGACTAATAAGATTTGAAGTTTACAGGAATCTTCCTGCTGCTATCAGATGAGATTTTAAGGCTTGTCTAGACTAGGGAAATCTGCAGTCACATTAATATAATTAAATTAGTATACTGTAAACCCAGAGTGAAGTATGGAGATATACTATGAAGTAGCTACATTTTGTCTCATTTCTCACAGGTTAACTATTAATAATAAAAGACAACTTTATGCTAGCAGGCAGGGCTATATTAAAACATTTGAAATAAGGCCAAATATAAGCAGGGTCGCCACCTTTTTCACTAACATTCTTCCTGTTCCTTTAACAGCAACCTGTCACAAAGAAACTTAATAGGCAAAGCATTTCCCTGGCAAGGAAAGGAAGAGCTTTACTTCTAAATTTCTCCGTGTCAGTCTGCTGATAAAAAGCACAGGGAAAAGGTGGCAACCCTAGACCCAAGCAAAGTGGGGCAAATAGTAGTGGTGGTGGTGGTAGTAGTAGTTGTAAAAGTAGCAAGGCAATGTTAGGCAGAAGCATATCAAGGAAGCAATTATGACACAACCAATATTAGCTGTGAAGTACTGGTGTAATATAGAACCTCTCCAGCATCATTCTATAGGGAAACCAGGTCTCCCTTCTCCTCAGTAATCTTTTTAATATCAGAAGGTGGAATCTGTTCTTCCTTTCATTAATAAAAAGCTGCTTGATCAGAGAGAAAATATAAAGTATATGTGTGGCTGAATCCTTTCATCAGGGACAGACCACTTGAGAATTGTCCTTCTTTCCCTGGCTTTCACACATCCATAGCAAAGTTGGCTAAAGATAGCAACTTACTCATCATAGTGATAGTCAGGACCAACTTTGAAATATCTGAAAGCATTTGTTCTTTGGTAATCAGCAGCGGCTAGTTTCCCTAGCTAGCTGACAGTTCTCTAGAGGGGCAGAGGTTATTAATGATGCAATTTTTGATTTTTTTTTAAATTATGCGATATTAAGAGTTGTGACTGACACTTCCCAGGGTAAGATTCAGACAGTAACCTCTTCTGACTCAGGATAGCTTCTTGAAATCTCATTTATTTATTTATTATTAAATTATTGCCATTACTGATCATACTTGCTGGGTGCTCTTCAGCCAAAGCTCTCAATAAAATACAATTAAAAACATACAACCAGCATTTCAAACAGAAAAAGAAAGAACAGAGATCAAAGAAGCATTCTGGCATAAAAACACTGAATGTAAAAAGCCTGCACAAATTAAAGTGTTTGCACTGGGTATTGAAAAGGATGGCATCAGGTAAACCTATTTGGGGCAAGAAACCAAAGAGAGGGTGCCACCACAGAGGGCCCTGTTTCTTCCTCAGATGTTAAGGGAAACTGGAGCAGGGCCTCTTAAAGTGATCTTGGGCCTTGCTCCACTCCCCACCCTCCACCCCCGAATATTTGAATACAGTTTAAAAAGAAAACTGAGATTAGCATACAGTATACTGTACTTGAATCCTTAAGATAGACCACAAATGACATCCCAATAAGCAATTGTAGAGCACAAGAGAGGAAACCTAAATAAAAGATGTCAAGCACTGCAATGTAAGCATAAGTAGTTTTCATTTACCATTTCCCAATCATTGTGCCACTGAAGCCTCTGACACTGATTGGCTGAGCTAGTGGTGTTTTCAGGATGTTCATTTGCACAGGAAACTTACCTTTTGGAGCCGCTCAGCTTCTGTAAGCCTGTCTGGCAAATGAGGTAAGCTCAGCTTCCAGAGATGTGTTTAGTGAATGTAGGGAGAGGGGCTATAATGGCTGCCACCAATATCTGGCATCAATATCTCCACCTGGCATCACATCCCTCAGTACCCATGTGCTTGGCTTCCTTGAGAAACGGACAGAATCCATGGACATAATGGGGACAGGAATGTTGGGGACAGGAATGGACATAATGGGGACATAATGGGGACAGAATCCATGGACATAATGGGGACAGGAATTCTGATGCCATCCCTTCTTTAGGAAAGCCAAAATTCATGGCTACTCAGATAGGTACTGAGTGGGTATGGTCTTTCTCCCCCTTCCCTGCTTTTACAGGGTGTGGAGAGAATTTAATGAGAGCTAGTGAGGGGAGGAAAAGTGGTCCTTTTGTCAGGAAGGAAGGAAGTCAGCGGATGATGGCAAGGGAAGGAATCAAACGACAGGAGGGATGTCAGGTGTGGACCTTAACAGTTGTGGCTTTTGCTGTCACTGTAATCTGGTACTCCAAAAGGCCAAGGAGCAGTGAGGGTGCATGATATGGCTAAATTTAAAAACGTAACTTGAACTAATGAGCCAATTCTTTGGCTTCAGGCTTTGAGACATTAAGAAAGGTGCTGTCTTTGAAACATTCCAAGATGACCAGAAAATGTACTTGCTTGTTGAGAGGTACAGAGTAACTGGGCCATGATAGCACAGGAAGCTTGTGATCAAACTGTCATTCAAAGACACACCCTGAGGTGGTGCACACAGCCTCTCTGGGGAGGGTGGACAGGCTGCAGGGAAGTCAGGAGCACACCTGTCTTCCCCAACAGATGAGCAGCCACTGTCCTCCCCTCTGGAGCACTGCACACCCACACAAGTGGCAGTGTGGTGGAGGAAGATATTGGGAGGGGGAGGACTCACCTCCCACATCCCAGGGTGCCCCAGGGCACGAGTATGGCAGAAATGACAGTGGGATGGGATGGAAAGCTGTTTATCAAGGTAATGAGGTCGTTCCCAGAAAATGAAAACTGGATAAGAGAAGTGTCCTACCTAGGTTTGCGAGCTGTTATGCTCCAAATTTTCAGTTGTGTGGGAGCAAAAAACTAGGTAGGAGGAGGGGAAAGTGATTGTGTGGAATCAAGATAAGAGGAAAAGCTGGGTAGGACAGTGCTGGCTTTCACACCCAGCATTTGACCAAGGTAGGAGGAAAAACTGTCCTACCCAGCTTTTCCTCCTACCTTGATTCCATAGAATCATTTCTTCTTCCCTCCTGCTACCTAGTTTTTTGCTCCCACACAAGGAGGATAACAGCTCCCAAACCTAGGTAGGGCACTTGTCCTACCCAGTTTTCAGTTGTTTGAATGGCCTCATTGCCTTGATGTATAATTCCAGAGGATATTACTGTACTTGGGTATATGCTCCAGGCTTGTATTATGTCTCTAGCAAAAATAGACCATGGATTACTAGCATATATTTCCATGGTGAACAAGAGGCCTCCTAGCATGAAGCACCAGGGCTGTGGCTTTCTAAATTATTGGCCTGTTGATTGCCATCATTGCAGTTGTTGTTTAGGTGCCCTTTCTATGGAACTGATGCTGCACAAATGAATGTCACCTGGACACTTTATGAAAAGTGCAGATTCCTCCCAAATTAGATGATTATATGCAATAGCAGATGCGGGATGGGTCTTGTACTTCAATGGTTGCAGAGGAAAATAGCATTGTTGCATAGCACTGCCTGTGAAGTCACACAGAAAGAGAAAAGCTGATCAATGAACAGGGATGTAAACACTGTGGCATAGAAACCAGCACACAGGCAGAGGTGTCAGACCCAAAGCAAGATCGGAAAAGCTGCTGATGTGCTGACTAAATTACTCAGGAGTTACTCAGGATGACTGAATTCCAATAGAACTTCATCTGGTAAATCTAATCAGGATCTTACCCACCATCTCTTCATAGGGAAATCCTAAGAAATGCTTGCCTATGGCTTTTCTGGCATTCACAATATTGACTCACCCTGGCTAAACCAGTTTCTGCTCTCTCTCATTTTATATGTAGTTATTGTAACTCTCTTTAGGCAAAGGATAGCCAAATGGTATGTCCTCCAGCATTTACCAGGCCATACCAAAACCAAAAGTGAGAAACACACCCTTAACTCGGATATACGTGATCATGTAAATGGTGTGTGCACGCATACATGGTTGTGTGAATGGGATGACTGTATAAGAGGATATCATCAGAGAGCAAAACTGTACAGTGAGGCATGCTATGAGTGCGAGTGGCATTGCATTGCTACTTCCACCCCAGTGTGGGGTTGCTGGTTTTTTTGGGTGCTATCAGAGTGTTATGTTCAGTTTGCACTAGTTCTTGGTCGACAAAGTAAGATGTGTGACAGGCTCTTCCCCATTTACATCTTCTGTTTATGTTGCAAACATAACAAAACCCACCCAAAAATATAGAACAGTGGTGGAAGCAACAGTCCAAATTAGGAGGGAGTGTAGTGCTGTTCTAAAAAAAGTTGGATTTTCCACATTCAGGAAAGTGATGATTTAACTATGGTGAAGGGGCTGTTAGACAGTGGGTGGATGATAGCATCATAAGGTTGCCATCTCCCCCAGATCTCCGGGTATTTACCACATTTTAAGCATGTTCCCCGGTGCCCAGATTCCCAGCTCTTACTTTATTTATTTTTAAAGCTAAGCTTCACCCTGAGACTCTGGAATGTGCTCTATTTCTATTTGTAGAAATAGAGCAAAATGTGCAGTCATTATTCTGTTCAACTGCTGGACTTAGAGGAAGGCAGGTGAAGCACAGGAGGCTGGCTGAGAGAAGTGCACACAATAAGTAATCCCCCTGAGGAATGTTGCCTTTGTTTTTTGTCAGCAGGGGATCACCATAGGCAGCTGAGAGGATAGAGTGATTTTTATGTAAATCACTAATCACTGCCGATCTGTGTATTATAATGTTTAAGGTTTTGGGATTTATAGTGCAATCCATTCTGTGCATGCCTACTTAAAAGTATGTATCATTTGTTTCAATCAGATTTTCTCCCAAATAAATGTGTATAAGATTGCAGCCTTAACTGAAAAGTTGAGTGTATTTTTTGTTCTGTTGCTATTAATATCTCAAACTTGGTGCAGTCTTCATTTATTTTCTATAGATTGTGTGTGTGTTTTAATTCTGTTTTAAGCCACCATGAATTCTCCCAGTCCCCTGGAGCTTTCCCAGACAGCAGGCTTTACCACAGGTTTTCTGCCAGGTTGGGAAAGGAGCTGGTCTTGTTATAGCAAGCATGACTTGTCCCCTTAGCTAAGCAGGGTCTGCCCTGGTTGCATATGAAAGGGAGACTAGAAGTGTGAGAACTGTAAGATATTCCCCTTAGGGGATGGAGCTGCTCTGGGAAGAGCATCTAGATTCCAAGTTCCTTCCCTGGCATCTCCAAGATAGGGCTGAGAGATATACCTGTCTGCAACTTTGGAGAAGTGAGCTGCTGCCAGTCTGTGTAGACAATACTGAGTTAGATGGACCTATGATCTGACTCAGTATATGGCAGCTTCCTATGTTCCTCCTGTGAGTTTGAAGTTGCCCCTCAAAACAAAACACTAAAAGGTTGTGGTGTTTTTTTTACCCCAGATATAAATTGGGCTAATCTCCCTAATTCAACATGAAAAACCCAAATTGTGTGTGAAGTTCTCCCTGATAACTTGCAGGGACTTGGGGTAAATTTGCCAATCTGTGGACGCACACGCTCCATTCCAGAGGAGTTGCAAACTAAAAGTCAGGTGTGAAAAACTTCCTGCTTTTTTCCAGCCTATACTAGTATTCTAAATCAAAAGGAGTCATTTGGGAGTTATATTTTATGTTCTTATCTCAAGGCACCAGTTTTGTAGGGCCAGTTTTGTAGGGTCAATTGTAGAATGTTGAAAATGCACTCAGCACTCCTCCTTAGCATGCGCTTTGATTAGATATCTTCACCAATCTTATCTGGTGTCTTCACCTTCACCAATAAAAATCATATTTATTCACCAATAAATAGCATATTTGGGTATTGGAAAATGGAGTGGGATGGTAGTCTCAAGTTTCATTCATTCATTCATTATGTTTGTAAACTTCCATCTCTGAGCAGTTTACAACATAAATAAATTGAAACAGAAATTAAACAATTTAAAACCACAAGTCTAGTTAAAAAGCTTGGGTGAATAAATGTGTCTTTAAAGACTTCTTAAAGGTCATCAGAGATGGAGAGGCTCTTATTTCAGCAGGGAGCGCATTCCAGAGTCTTGGGACGGCAACAGAGAAGGCCTGTCCCTGTGTAGCCACCAGACAAACTGGTGGCAACTGCAGACAAACCTCTCCGGATGAACACAATGGGTGATGGGGCTCATAGTGAAGAAGACATTCTCTTGAATACCCTAGGCCTAAGCTGTTTAGGCCTTTATAGGTTAAAACCGGCACCTTGTGTTTTGTCTGGAAATGTATCGGTAGCCAGTGTAGTTCTTTTAATATAGGAGTACTATAGTCTCTCCAAGATGACCCAGAGACCAACCTGGCTGTCTCATTCTGTACCAACTGCAGTTTCCAGACTACATACAAAGGCAGTATTGTGGAGTACATTGTAGTAGTCAAGTCTTCAGGTTACCAGCAGATGTACCACTGTACTGGGGTTGCTTATTTCAAGAAAGACACAGCTGGCCTATCAGCCGAAACTGATAGAAAGCAACTCTGGCCAGTGGCCACTACCTCAGCCTGAAACACCAGGGAGAGGTTTGGATCCAGAAGCATTCCCATACTGCATTCCTGTTCCTTCTGGGGAAGTGTGGCCCCATCCAGAACCGGCAGATCAAAATTGTCTCCCGAGTTCCGACCTCATGCAACAAGTAAAGTAAAGTAAAGTAAAGTAAAGTAAAGTGTGCCATTGAATCGGTGTCAGCTCCTGGTGACCACAGAGCTCTGTGGTTGCCTTTGGTAGAATACAGAAGGGATTTACCATTGCCACCTCCAGCGCAGTAGATTATGCCTTTCAGCATCTTTCCTATAATCTTATTTGGATTCAGTCTCAGTTTGTTATTCGTCATCCAGCCCATCACTGCCTCCAGACAGGCATTTAGGGAGGTTATGCCTTCTCCTGATGATGTTGACATGGAGAAATAGATTTGGGTGTCATTGGCATACTGAGAACACCCTGCACCAAATGATCTCTCCCAGCGGTTTCATGTTAAAAAGCATTGGAGACAGTATGAAGCCCTGAGAGATGCCTTATAAGCGTTCACATTTTGAAGAACAGTCTCCAAGCGACAACATCTGGAATCTGCCAAAAAGTAGGAGCAGAACCACTGCAAACCAGTGCCTCCCGCTCCCAACCTCCTCAGATGCTCCAAAAGGCTACTATATTATCACAAGCCCCTGAGAAATCCAAAAGGACCAACAGAGTCAATTCTCTGTCAATTTCCCATTGGATATCATCCATCAGGCTGACCAGAACAGTCTCTACCCCATAGCCCACCCGAATACCAGTTTGAAATGGGTCTAGATAATTAGTTTCCTCCAAGACTGCCTGGAGCTGGGAGGCCACCACTTTCTTAATTACCTTGCTCAACCATGGAACTTTGGAGACAGGCCTATAGTTGCTTAACTCTGAGGGATCAAATGCAGGCTTCTTCAGAAGAGATCTAATGATTGCCTCCTTAAGACAGGAAGGCATCCTGCCCTCCCTCAGAGAAGCATTTATAATTTCTACCAGGTCTTCTACAGCAACCCCCCTGCCAAATAGTATAAGCCATGGTGGATAAGGGTCAAGTTAACAGGTGGTAAGCCACACCATTCCAAGCAGCTTATCCACATAATCAGGAGTCACAAATTGAAATTGATCCAGCCTAACCACCCAAGGGGAGTTGCTGGAGCTCCGCATTAGACCCTGCAAAAAATGTGGGGTCTAAATCTACGGCGGATCAAATATGAGATATTTTATCCCAAAAGATTTCATTTAAAAAAATTACAATGGGTTCCAAATTCTGATTCAGGTGGGAGGGTCATGTACAACCCTCTGACAGCCCTAAACAACTCCACTGGATGTAAGCTTGCAGATGCAATACAAGATTCCTCAGTTCTTGAGGCATCCATGACAGCACTACACACAGCTTATTAGACAAGGTTACAAACTGAACTTCTGTATTAGAAAGTGTTGGGATATAATTTCTGGGTGTTTAATGCTCAGGTAAATGGTCAGGTAAAGAGATCCTCCCCAACTATTGTTAGTAGATATACAGAGCAAATATAGTCATCCCTTGCCAAACATGGTTCTCCCAGTCACAATTTTTAGCATCCGCAAATGGGAAATTGTGACCTAAGTATCCGTGGTTGGCAAGATGTTTTAGTGATGTGGGAAGGGGGGGGGTTCGGGATTTTGTGGGGTTCAGAAGTTCAATCCAATCATTCCTCTTGCTGACCCTGCCAACTGCTCATGATTTAAAGTGCTTTTAGTAATGGTGGGGGGGGGGTGTCAAAAGTGCCTTTTAGTGATTTGAGGGGGTTCAAAAAATTTCCAGAGGTTCAATCTGCTCTTGCTGACTCTTGGAGATTTTAAAGGATTTTTGCCGATTACGCCCCCCCCCCTTTATTTTTTAGATATTTTCACGATTGCTTTCCCCCTAACCACTTGTTTCCTATTGGGTTTTATTTATTTATTTCTTCTATTTATATATCACCCTTCCAAAAATGGCTCAGGGCAATTTACATCAAAATAAAAACAATTAAAATCAATTAGCAGTTAAAAACAACAAAAACCCTATAAAACAACATAAGACCAATCAACAATTTAAAACATTTAAAACAGTTAAAAACCCTGGAGGACCAGGCCACACATTTACAACAAGTAAAAAACCTTGGAAGGCCAGGCCAAACAGATAGGTTTTAAGGGCTCTCCTGAAAGCCAATAATTAATTTAAATTACAGATTTCTGCTGGGAGTGCATTCCACAGCCCAGGAGCAGCTACAGAGAAGGCCTGCCTTTGAGTCGTCACCAGACGTGCTGGTGATAACTGAAGATGGACAACATGTGGTGGGGATCATGTAGAAGAAGGCACTCTCTAAGATAACTCAGACCCAAGCCATTCAGGGCTTTAAAGGTAACAACTAGCACTTTGTATTTTGCCTGGAAACATATCGGCAGCCAGTGCAACTGTTTCAAAACAGGCATAATATGGTCTCTCTGGGTTGCCCCAGAGACCAATTTGACTGCCGCATTTTGAACTAACTGAAGTTTCCGAACTATGTACAAAGGCATCCCTACATAGAGGGCAATACAATAGTCAAGACTGGAAGTTACCAGCTGATGCACCACTGTACTGAGGCCATCCTCTTCAAGGAATGGACACAGCTGTCAGATCAGCTGAAGCTGATAGAAAGCACTCCTGGCCATGGCCTCCACCTGAGATACAAGGTGAGGCCTGGGTCTAGGAGTACTCCCAAGCTGCACCATGCTCCTTCTGGGGGATTGTAACCCCCTGCTCCTGCTCCTTCTGGGGGAGTTTAACCCCATCTAGCACAGGAAGCTCTAACTCATCCCTCAGATTCTGAGCCCCTACAATGATCACCTCCGTCTTGCTTTTATCAGTTTCAATTTGTTATCCCTCATCCAGCCCATTACTGCCTGTAGTCAGGCATTTAGAGAATGCGTGCCAGTTCCTGATAATGGTGAAAAGGAGAAGTAGATTTGGGTGTCATCAGCACGCTGATAACACCCAGCACCAAATCTCCTGATGACCTCACTCAGCGGTTTCATGTAGATATTTAAAAGCATTGGTGTCCTGAAAGGAGCCCTGGGGGACTCCATATAACAACTCCTGTTTTGAGGAGCAAATGTCACCAAGCTCCACCATCTGGAATCTACTCAAGAAATAGGAGTGGAATCACTGCAAAGCAGTGCCCCCTATCCGCAACTCTCCCAGGCGATCCAGAAGGATACCATGGTCGATCGTATTGAATGCCGCTGAGAGATCCAAAAGAACCAACAGAGTCACACTCCCTCTGTCGATTCCCCAGTAAAGGTCATCCATCAGGCTGACCAAGGCTGTCTTAACCCCATAGCCAGCTCTAAAGTCAGTTTGAAATGGGTCTAGATAATCAGTTTCCTCCAAAACTTCCTGGAGCTGGTCGGCCACTACCCTCTCAATCACCTTGCCCAATCAAAGGGGATAGGAGATTGTCCTATAATTATACATTGCTAAAGGGTCCAGGGAAGGCTTCTTAAGAAGCTGTCTAACCATTGCCTCCTTCAAACATGGAGACACCCTACCCTCCCTCAGTGATGAATTTATTTCATTAACTAGGCCACCTCCAACAACCCACCTCCAACAATCTCCCTGCTAGATAGAAATAGCCAAGTCGGGCAAGGGTCCAGAGAAGAAGAGGTAGACAAGTGGTAGACCGCACCACACCAAGCAGCTTGTCCACATCCTCAGGTGTCACAGATAGAAATTGATCCAACCTAATACTGCAAGAGGATTGCTGGACATCTCCTCCATAGACCTTGCAGAAATAGTGAAGTCCAAGTCAGCCTGAATACAGGAGATTTTGTCCACAAAAGACCCATTAAAAGTATCACAGCAGAATTTCTCTGGAGACTGATTTAAGGCAGAAGGAGCAGAAATTAAACTCCTCACAACTAGGAGTGTGCACGGTTTTGGTCTGGCACAATAGAAAAGACCGCTGGACCGGTCCGGCGGTCCGGCACGGGGGGGGACTGTTTCTTTAAGCGGGGGGGTGGTAGTACTTACCCCCCCTGCTGCTCTTCCCCCTTCGGCGCTTGTCCTTTGTAAAATCCTATTGGGCCGTGACGTATGCGGGGCGCGCGGCAGCGTCAGAGACGAGCGCGCGTGCCGAGGAAGACGCATGTGCGCCGCTAGCGCCGTCTTGTTAAAGCCTTAACTAAAAACAACGGGGGCAGGGGTGGCAGGGAAGAACTCTCCCACTCCAAGAAGATTTTACAAAGGACGAGCGCCGGAGGGGGAAGAGCGGCGAGGGGGGAAGTACTACCACCCCCCCACTTAAAGAAACAGTCCCCCCCGTGCTGGACCGGGGGCCCACCAGACCATGCACACCCCTACTCACAACCTGGGATATCTCTGCCAAACACGAACCTGCAGACACAGTGCACGCAGACCAAAATCTTTTTTGCACGGCCACCTCATAAGCCTTCAAATGGGCCCTATGTTGCATCCTATCAGATTCTCCTCCATTTGTGTTCCAGTTGCCTAACCAACCGCTTCAGCCCCCACAATTCCTCAGTATACAAAGGGGCCATTTTTTAAGCAGGTCAGAAGAGACGCTTAGGAGCAATCACGTCTACTGCTCTGGTGAGTTCCCTATTCCAGGTTCCCACTAGGGCATCGACAGAATCACTGGCAGCACCAACATTAAAACCCTCCAAGGCTTTTTGGAATCCTACTGGATCCAGCAGCCTTTTTGGACAGACCATCCTAATAGGTCCACCACCTCTGCAGGGGTGGATTGTGGCTGTGAAACCAACCTTAACCAGGTAGTGGTCCATCCATGACAAAGGGGAAACCACCAGATCTCCGACCCATGGAACACCCCCCCCCCCCGGATTGGAACAAAAGGCCAAATTGAGTGTGTGGCTGGCAACATGAGTTGGTTTAGAAACTAACTGGGATAGGCCCATAGTCGTCATGGCTGCTATGAACTCCTGAGCCACACCAGACAAGCCAGCCCCAAAGTGGATATTGAAGTCTCCCAGCACCAAAGGCCTGGAAGATTCCAACACCAGCTCCGTGATCAGCTCCGCCATTTCAGTTAGGGAGTCAGTTGGGCAGCAGAGTGGATGGCAAACCAACAGAATCCCTAATCTAGCCCTGGTTCCCAGCCTCAGAAATACATGCTCAATATATGTCAATGGTCTCACAGGGCCCCCGGTAAGGGAGATGGTAGTCTTATCGACCACAGCCACTCCACCCCGCCCTGCTGCCCACTTCCCCTAGCCTGCTCCACCACAGAGTAACCTGGTGGGAGAAGCTGAGCCCACACTGGACCACTTGCCTCCGCCAACTAGGCCTCAGTTATACATGCCAGGTCAGCTCCCTCATACACGATCAAATCATGGACAATTTCGGTCTTATTCTGAACTGACCAGGCATTGCAGAGGAGCAAGGCCAGACTCTGTGGTTAGCTGGAGCTGCTCCGCAAGGCCTGAGAGTTGACAAGGCAGTTAGATGGAAACAGTTTTAATGCCTCACCAACTGTGGATTTGCCAATTGCGGGGTTTTCCAGGAATGGAACCCTCGTGGTTGGTGAGGGATGGCTGTACAACATGTCTGCACAGTGTGTCAATTAATTTGCATTCTTTGCATAATATTTGCACAGTGGTGGGATGCATATGCGCAGGCTTCTGGGTGAAGCCCCGTGGTCATGCACAGAGTTCTGAGTGGTGCATCACTGCACCCAGAAAAGTGGTGGCACAGCAGAAGAACAGGTAAGGACTGCTTTACTCATGCTTAAAGGTACCACTCCCGGCCCTGCCAAAATATTCGTGCACATCCCTATCCTGTTTATGCAGCAGTGCCTTGTGTCATTAAATGAATTGGTACATTGTGCATTCTTCATGAAATGCATTGGTGGGGGAAATAGTTTGAAGTGGCTATTGGAGTACTTATGCAAATAGCATGCCCTAATTATGGAAGCTAACACAATCACTTTTCAAGCATTGCTTTTCGAAGTACAGAGCCCTACCAATCAGAAAACATTATCATGCTGATACAAGTTCCTTTGCTTCTAATTAGCCAGATGTTTTCTTCCATATATATATCACACTCACAATTTTCACTAACCTAAATACAGCATGTTTCATTTTCTGATTATCTCTATAAAGCAAAAACAACTCTAGGAGATTGACATATTTTCTGATCCTTGCCCCCAAGTGCTTTTCCTTCACAGCCTCCTTCTGAAACACAGCCAAGGATAATTTGTTGCTGTGAATGGGTTATTATGATGAGGGGTGGGTGTTATTTACAAATGTGTAAGTGCTGCCACCTTCCCTTGAATCTATGAATTGGGATACGCCCAATGCAGGATTGACTGGACAAAGGCCAAAAGGGAAGGTTTACCACACCAGGCAACCCAGCCTGATGTCTGGCAAATACCAGAAACCTATTTTATTTCTCTCAAGCCTGACTGAAAATCTTCTGACTTGGAAGGCCTGCATCTTATCCAGATCTGCTAAGGTTGGCAGTAGCTACTTGTGGTAAAGAAAACACACTCCATACATGCTCAGAAGCTCTCGTTTCTTCATTTATAGTCATTTATTTACTTTGGTTTTGTTCCGCTGGTAGAAAACAGAAGTTATACCAGGTCCGAATTACTTACCTATATTGGGCAGCAGCAATAGAAGAAGATGCTGAAAGGCATCATCTAATACTGGACAGAAGGAGGTAATGGTAAATCCCTCCTGTATTCTACCAAAGAAAACCACAGGGCTCTGTGGGCGCCAGGAGATGAAATTGACTTGATGGCACACTTTACCTCTAAAGCAACTTAAAGGTCCAAATGATCTTATGGACTCACTCCTTTTGGCTTTTCTTTCAGCAAAACTTAAAGAGATGACTGGGAGAGAGACTTTGATGGAGCAGGAACCTATATCTACCCTTGAATTTTGACATATTGTCTAGGTTTTCCTTAAAGATTCAGTACTTTATGAGACAGAATAAATTTCAGTGATTTGTTTTGGAAAGATACATTATGGCCCCTCCAGATGATAGATTTATCGCACAACAAATGCACACATGTGACTAATTTGTGCAAGATTCAGAAAACTTCCCTCTAGGGATTATTTTCTTGTTTTGAGAATATTACATTTCCCAGATATTCCAATCACAATGTTTTTTGTTTCCAGGAAAATGCAATTATTTCCTAGCTAGTGCAGCTATTGTGATTGGGAATGCTGCCTAGAATGTGCTTGCATAATAGGGGTATGCTTTCATTTTCAGAATGTATAGAACCTGATATTCCAAAACCAATGGACTGAGGAACAAATGGTATGAATAGAGGCCCATTTTTGGGACCCACATTTGTGCCCTAAGCATTTTTGTTTCTACTTTAAAAAAAACAAAACCCCTCTTAAGATCCTCTTACTTTAAAGTTGTAGTTTTGTTGCTTCACAGTTGCCTTCTGATAGCAGCTACATTTTTTAAAACCCATATTTGGTACAGGACAAAGCATCACCCCAGGGCAATATGGGTAAAAAATGGCTACCACCAGCATGTGGCGATGCCTTGGAGCTCTTGTCACCACTGTCACAGGTGGCACCTCTTAAGTACAGCCTGGACCAACAAAATGAGGTTCTGCAGTCCTCTGAATTGACTATACCCATTGAGACTGCTTGGGGTGCCGTTTTTGAAACACCATGTGATCATTCTTTGAAGGAACGTGAATGCTCCTTCACACTCACTGCAACAAGAAAACTACATATTAAGAAGAGTATATAGCAATAGCACTTACATTTATATACCGCTCTATAGCCGGAGCTCTCTAAGCAGTTTACAATGATTTTAGCATATTGCCCCCAACATTCTGGGTACTCATTTTACTGACCTCGGAAGGATGGAAGGCTGAGTCAACCTTGAGCCCCTGGTCAGGATCGAACTTGTAACCTTCTGGTTACAGGGTGGCAGTTTTACCACTGCGCCACCAGGGACTCTGTAGTTCTGTTCCGTTTACCTGCTGTGCTAGTTTCCTACTTGCCACAAGTTTTGGTACAAAGGAGAGCAATCAAAAATGGTTTGACGTGCATGCTATAACCTCAGTACTCCGATACCTCATTTCCACCTCATTGTGCTGTAAGTGTAGATCCAGCCACAGTTTGTTAATAAATTTATACATCTCATCATGAAAGCCTAGTTGTCATACACAATGAAAACAAACCCTAGAAAGCCTCCCAAAACTTCCCAGTGCTTGGTGGAAGGGGGAAATGTATATTGGCTTAAGCCTTAAGGCAAGCATATACATGCAAAATGCATTCCATTTGTAATCTAAGAAGAGTACACACACACAGAGAGAGAGAGAGAGAGAGACAGCATTGCACTTGCATTCTATAAAAAGAAAGAAGAGGCATTGTGGACAAAAAAAAACCACCCCAACCTCATAATATTTATTGTTCCTTTGTACAGGAATATAATTAATGTTTCCATTTGAGAAGAATTAGAGAAAGAACAACAACAAAAGTAACTCGAAGGAAAGATCACATATCTGCCTGGTTGAAGCAATTAGTTTTGCTTTGCCTGAGATCTAAAACATAAAGGATGTAGGATCATTGTTGACTGGCTGTGTCAATCTATAAAGTTGCTTTGATCCCTTTCAGCACAGAAAATGACTAACAGAAACTGGAAAAGTGACCTCACAGCACTGCAGAGTGGTTCTCCCCACACATCTGAACAGAGTCATAAAGCATTATTGATCTGAGGCAGCCTAATAAAGATCAAGAGATAGCAGGCCTTCACACCAAGGCCTGATTCAGTAGGCCTCATCCGTGCACCAGAGAAAAGTCTGACAGAAGTCAGTGCCTCCCTTGTCGTCTTTGACCTTTTGTACCATCAGGCCCTGAACTGATATCAGAAGCATTATCTCTCACTACCTTCTTGTGAATGTTTCAGTGCAATTATTGCTAGCCAATAATAGACCCAATGACTGGAGTGTAGAGAACTGGATCTAGCATTTAACAACACCAGGGTGGTTGTTTGTACTGATTTTGCTGTTCATTTGAAGGCCGTATGCACTGAGAAAATCTATAGTCTCTGTTTCAAAGAGGTCATCAATTTACGAAACATTCAATCTGGGATTTTTATGAGCAATGTTTTGTAGAGAATTCTTACAGCATCCTATAGTCTGTCTTTGTTTATGTTGTGTTCCTGTCTGATCATCCAAAAGCTTGTCCCCTCATCAGAGAGTCTGGGCTTACACTGAAATCTTACACTGGCTAGCTTCCTGGCTATCAGTACAGTCCCACCTCTGTCAACGTCCAAGATCAGGCCTGCTCAATTTAGGCCCCCCAGCTGTTTTTGGACTACAACTCCCACAATCCCTAGCCACAGTGGCCAACAGCCAGGGATTATGGGAGTTGTAGGCCAACATCTGCAGAGGACCAAAGTTGAGCAGCCCTGTCCAAGATCCTTCCTTCCTTCCAAATGGTGAGTTCTACTAAAGGATAAGGCTGGAGTGTGTGTGAAACTCTGTCTGGAGAAGTCAGTCCTGTAATGTCTGGTTCTCAGTTATGCTTACATCCTTCAACCTGTAAAACGGACCAGTATTATTTTTACTTCTGTGCTGCTGGTTTGGGAGGGCTGAGAGAATGACTTGTTTAAGGCCACCTCCATGGCAGATGTGAGAAGTAAGTTACACACTGCTAGCCACCACACTGTTTCTAACATGTGTGAACCAGACAAGAGGATAGAGATACTCTATCATATCTCCAGTCTTTCTCTATTTTTGTAAAAAGCAGCTGGGGGTCCAATTCAAGCTCCTATTCAGATCAAGACCATGAGGCTGGATGGGGATTAACCCTTTCTGCTGCACCATTTTGATGATGAAAATAATGCCCTCTCTCACAGCTATTTTCCCCATTAGGTAAATGTAAGTTTTGCCTAAAGGACAAATATTAGTTTTGCAGGGGAGGATGATTTGCTGTAAGAAAACAGCATGGGGGGCTGGGTGGAGAGATTAACCCTGCCACTGCTGTGCTTGCAATCTAAATGAGGGATGGGGACACAGCTGCTTTTTACAAACATTGCAAGTGGTGGAAGATGTGCTTTTGAATCTCCATCAACTCATAAGCCCTTTTCAGATATCATACATGTTTCACACAAGAACATGTATGAGTGTGATGTCTGTAATGTATACTTATACATGTTCTTGTGTGAATGACTGTACCTGAATTCATTTTACAAGTGAACCTGAGCACAGGCCTCTTAAGTGCAGGATACAGACAGGAAGGGGGATGCTGTTCAAAATAAATGTTCAAAATAAAATGTACCTGTGTTCGGAACTGTACCTGTGTACACTATCAATAGTGCACACTATTGACAGTGATAGTGTACACTAACCCTGTGTACACTATCGACTCGTACAGGTGTTTAATATAGTGACTGAATAGAGCTGTACAGTTTGGTCCTTTAGTCAAATTACTTTATGTTTCTAGGCTTTTAATGTTGAAACTGGTATAAGAATATTTCCACCCCACATTTTGCATTATGAAAATGATATGCAAAATATTAGTCTTGCATATAAAACTATGCTTTTCAAATAATAATAATAATAATAATAATAATAATAATAATTTGATTTCTAGACCGCCCTTCCAAAAATGGCTCAGGGCGGTTTACAAAGAGAAATAACAAATAAGATGGCTCCCTGTCCCCAAAGGGCTCACATTCTAAAAAGAAACATAAGACACACACCAGCAACAGTCACTGGAAGTACTGTGCTGGGGGTGGATAGGGCCAGTTACTCTCCCCCTGATAAATAAAGAGAATCACCACAGTAAAAGGTGCCTCTTTGCCCAGTTAGCAGGGGTTAGAAATAGAAATATTTTCTCTTGAACTTGCTTGGGATTAGGTACAGAATATCTGCTATTGGTTGCAGTTATTACGATTGCATTCTAGAGTTTCAGCATGAAATAAATGTTGTTTATGTTTGAAAGATGTTGCTTGTAGCAAAGGTTGTTGCTGTATAAGAGCACTTGCATAGTGGTCCAGTCAGGTTTATAACCAGATATAGATTCTTCCCTGTCAGGAGACCCTTTTGCACTTAAGCAACAGCTACATGTGATTAACGCTAGCAACCCAGTGGAACTGATAATTTGTTTCTGTATTATTTTCTAGATTAAACCATGGTATGTACTGTAAGCATTACAGAAAAATGTTAGTAAGTGAAGGCTTTTATAAAATCCAAGCCTCTGAAAGAGATGAAGTAGCAAAATGGTGGCAGGCAGTTGGAAGGATGGGGAAACAGAATGAATTTTAATAAAATAAATAAAAGCTTAATTTGGGGTGTATATGCTTAGACATGCTAAAGTTGTATTTAATTTGCTTTTAATTGGACACATCACCCGAGTAATGAGTTGCTCAAATGAAATGGATCATGCTTTCAATTTAACTGAGTAGCAATCTGAGAGCTTTCCATCTGGCTACAATTTCAAGATCAGGTATGCTGATTTAGCAGTTCCAGCCCCCATGCTCCAGATGTGGCGGAGGAGGTGTCCTCCCTCCCTCCCTAGTTCCTACCATGGCTGTGTCATGGCTGACACTGAGTCTTGCATGCATTGAAGCAAGAAGCTAGGAGAGTACTGCATGCATAGAAGCATGTTTTCATGTGTATACCCCCCACCCAGGTAATATGATAGTTACATTGACTCAAACTGTTGCTCCATCCAGCCTGTCATTGTCTACACTGCCTGGCACCAGTTCTCCATGATTTTGGACATGGACCTTTCTCAGTCTTACCTGATGCCAGTGTCTGCACATGCACAGGGTATGTATGCTCTTCCACTGAGTTACAGTGATCTGAGTACTCATTGTGAGACCCAGACCCATCCTCCTACTGTTGACTTGAGTGAGAAATTGCACAGAGCAATCTGGTCTTCTTAAATTTGTGTGGCATACTTTTTCAAATAGTGTGTCTAAATATTAAGACTGTGGGGAACAGCATGACCACAGAGCCCAGAATTCTGTCACCATCATGCAGGATAAAGGTGAAATAGTTAAAGGCTTTGCATATAATGGATCCCAAAGCAAATGTGTTACACTTGTGTCAGGTCAGCATTTGGAGCTTGAATTTAAGACAGGACCAACCACCCTAGGCAGTGTTTTAATGAAAAATATTTCTGGCTTTATTGAAAAATAATTATATTTTGAGTCCATTAGAACAGCTCCAAAATATGTTTCCTACCAATGGGCAATTTACTATTTACTTTGGCAGCATTCATTGTTATCAAGACCAGTATGGTACGCATCACGTTAACTATAGATTTCATTTAATGTTCAAATCCCTACCCCTAAGCAAAACGTAGCCTGTCAGCCTACTTTGGTGGTCTACCAGAGGATCAACAACCCTGCTAATTTGGCTGCATGATGAGGTTGCAAGAAACCTGGTGGGTCGCATACCTGGGCAGTTTTTGGCTTGCTGGGTCACAAGGCTGAAGTAGAGGGGAAAGATGGAATCATTTCTGTCTCGTGTTTTATATATTTATTGAAAATATTTATACCCCGCCCTTCCAGTACACTACTTCTCAGGGAGGCTCACAACATTAATAAAATAGATACAATATAAAGTAAAAGATTTAAAAAAAATTAACAAGTTAAAAGACCAAGCTAAAGCCACATTTAAAATTACAAGCGTGTTTGAAAAGTTCAAATTAAAAGTTATTAATAAAAGCTAAAAACTAAGAACTAAAAAAAATCTACCAGATACAGCAGCAGATAAAACATTTAAAAGCCTCTTTAAAAAGATGTGTCTTTAATTGTTTTTTTTTTAAAAAACACTGAGGGAGGGAGCATGGCAAAGCTCTTCTGGGAGGGTGTTCCAAAACTGAGGGGCCACAACCCAAAAGGCCCTGCCTCTAGCCCCCACCAACCAGATCTCTGTTAATGGCAGGACCATGAGCAGGTCCTGAGATGCCAAATGGAGGACGCTGGCAGGTTCATATGGGTGAATGCGGTCCGACAGGTACCCCAGCCCCAAGCCATGTTGGGCTTTAATGATCAAGACCAGCATCTTGATTGGAGCCAGTGAAGTTGCCATAGGGTGAGTGTAACATTCATGACATGCTTTGCACTCACGACCATTCTTGCAGCAGCGTTCTGGACCAGCTGAAGCTTCCAAACTGTCTTCAAGGGCAGCCCCATGTAGAGTGTGTTGCAGTAATCCAATCTGGATGTCACTGAAGCATGAGTGAGTGAGGTCAAGTTCATCTTCTTCAAGTAGGATCACAGCTAGTCTACCAGCCATAGCTGGTGAAAAGCACCTCTGCACACCACCACCACCACCACCACCTGTGCCTCCAAGGACAGCATCGGGTCCAGAAACACCCCACAAGCTGTAGACTTGGTCTTTCAGAGGGAGTGAAACCCCATCCAACACCAGATTTACCTTACTGCTTGGATGATCAGTTTTACCAACCCAGAGCACTGGGTTGTACACATGTTTTGGAACATTAAGACATCTTAATAGACTTTTAAGAGAACGTACTTTTCTATCAATGGAAGAAGGTCACATCTTACCTCTCTCCTATATGAGAAAAATAATTATTATTATTTCAGCTCACGCTTCATACTACTAACCTTAGCTGTGCTGCCAGGTCTGCTGCTTTTTCTAACCAACAATCTGATCATGCAGCCTTCAAGCTGTATATGACAATTCAGAATACTTCACAGTTCACATTCATAAGGAGCCTGGGTGAAGAACCTGATAGCCATACTTATACTAGAATATCAATGGAATTAAGAGCAGGTTGGGAGGCAGTGGGGAATGGCTCAGTGGGGCTATCTAGAGACCAGGAGGCTGTTGGTTCGAATCTCCGCTGGTGTGTTTCCCAGAATATGGGAAACTCCTATATTGGGCAGCAGCAATATAGGAAGGTGCTGAAAGGCATCCTCTCATACTGTGAGGGAGAAGGCAATGGTTAAACCCCTCCTGTATTCTACTAAGAAAACCACATGGCTCTGTAGTTGCCAGGAGTCAACACCGACTTGGGCACAATCTTTTCTTTCTTTCCAACTTTGAGAGGGAGGTGCTGAACCTGGTTGCACTAAAAATTATGCTTTGTGGAGAGCTGGTCTTGTGGTAGCAAGCACGACTTGTCCCCTTAGCTATTAAGCAGGGTCTGCCCTGGTTGCATATGAATGGGAGACTAGAAGTGTGAGCACTGTAAGATATTCCCCTTAGGGGAAGAAGCCACTCTGGGAAGAGCATCTGTGTGAGCACTGTAAGATATTCCCCATAGGGGATGGAGCCACTCTGGGAAGAGCATCTAGGTTCCAAGTTCCCTCCCTGGCTTCTCCAGGATAGGGTTGAGAGAGACTCCTGCCTGCAACCTTGGAGAAGTTGCTGCCAGTCTGTGAGGACAATACAGAGCTAGATAGACCAATGGCCTTACTCAGTGTTCTTTGTTCTCTCTACTGCACTTTATCTCTAGTCACAAGTTATGATGGCAGGCATGATTAACACATTTACATTGATGTTCTTTGTGGGGCACACATATAAAGGGTGAAGGGGCATGTAACAAATGTTGCTTACATGTAAACCTGAGGGAAATGCACTAATTCTGCCATGATTCTGACCCTCTGCCTCTTCTTAGGAAGATATATTTTGCTTATATCCACTGGCTGACATGCAGCACAGGCTTACGAGGGCAGAGCAAGAGCTCTATCCTCAGAAGCAGCCAGTAAACAAGCTGTGTGCAAATCTTGATTTGCAAATTGCAGCCCAGCATGGGCAGAAGGGGATGGAGAAGTGATTTTTGCTTCTCTCCCCTCCCTGCAAAGGTCCTGCACAAAAGGTGTTCAGCCTTCAGGACATGTTCCTGCCAGATAAAAGAACTTTTTCCAGAAGGGGAGAGAAGGAAAAATCACTTCCCCGCCCCCCTTCCGCCCATGCTGGGCTGCAAGATAAGCCTCGCACACAGCTTGTTGACTTAATAGCCGGGGCTCCTTGCAAGAACAGAGCTCTTGTTCTGCCCTCATAAGGCTGTGATGCATGTCAGCAGTGGCTTTATTATTATGCCAGCCACCTGGCATGTGAGGAGAATGAGCTTAAAATAGAAAGAAGCAGAAGATTTAAAGGGGTCTAGTCAAGTTCAAGGGGTGAGGATACGGTGGGGTGGTGGTGGTTTCATACACATTAATTCCAAGAGCACAATACATATATATTGTATATATATATTCCACAAGCATGTATGTGTATGTCTCTTTCTTTCTTTCTTTCTTTCTTTCTTTCTTTCTTTCTTTCTTTCTTTCTTTCTTTCTCCAATGTAACTGATTTGCCCCAGTCTGTTGTTAACCAGAATCACATTTCAACTGCTATTGGTGAACTTGCCTTTTAAAAAAGTTTCAAATAGTAGAAGGACAAACCAATTTAAGGTCTACCTAGAATGGAGGCTGGCGCCCTAATATAGCATTCCAAGGAGACTAAGGTTGCTTGTGACAGATGCCGTGCCACTGATGGTTGGTTCCTGATAGACAGTGCCAGCATGAGCCCTGGTGCCTGTCCTGAAGTGATGCCTCGGCAGCCTTGGCCACATCCCCTGATGCTGATGTCAGTGGCAATGGGGAGGATTGGATGTGTGTGTCAGGGGGTGGGGCCGGTGTTGCCTTCCTGGGGGCACTCTCTCCATCCTTCTTGATCACTGCAAGGATTTTAAGCCGCAGGTTGGGCAGTGAGGGAGGAAGGGAACTCCTTTCTCCCTTGTTGCCCAACCTGCAGCATAAAACACATCCCCACACTGATGGAGATGGATGGATGGTTTGCACAGAGCACCGGTCTCGCCCTTTGCCAGGCATACCCAATCTTTCCAATAGCTGCGGGAATAGAATTTAAACTACAGACTGGGCAGGGCAGGGGGAAAGGAGCTCCTTTCTCACAGCCCAGTCTGTAGTTTAAAATCCATCCCTGCAGTGAAGGGGAAGGCTGGTGGAGCAGCCAGCAGTGCCAGGCAGGCGAGACAGAGCCCGGGGGGGGGGGGGGGGTCTGGTGGGAGGGATGGGATGGTATGCCCTGCCCTTGCCGCCCTTTGGTGGACCAGTGCTGAGGCGGCGGTAGCCTCACTTTGCCTCGTGGAGGAACAGCCCATCGTGATAGACCTTCACTGTGTTTGAAGGTTCTCTGGTATAACGCTGGTGTAAATGCAGCAAACACCCTTGCCACTCTCAAGCATGAAAACAAGGTTATTTGGGCACCCGTTTATATGAAAGTATCCAACGATTTATATTATGTTTTGGATGTTTCACCAAAAAAGTGGCCCTGTCTGGTCATTTTGAAGTCCTCCTGCCATGTATGCCATATTACATGCGAGCCAGAAGTTCACACATCTCTGCTAATCTCTTGGTATCAGAGGTGCACCTAGGTAATTTTGGAGCCTGGACCTAAAAGCCTTTGCAGCCACCCCCACCCCCCGGACCCCCAGCTACAAGTTAAGCATCATTTTTTAACACGTAGGTTAAAAAACACACAGACAAGATGATTTGGGGGTCACCAGGGGGTGTGGAGGCCCTGGACTTCGGCCCCAAAGTCCAGGGGCAAGAGAGCCTCTTCTTGGTATTCTTCACTGTTGGTCACAGAAAGCTCTGGTGAGACTAAAGACCTCTTTATTGATCATTATAATGTCCACATGAATAAGGATTCAAGGACAATGTTTGACAGTGCAAAATGTGTCTGTGTCTAATATCTTGACAAGCAGTGGAATGTGGCTTAACCTCAGGGAAAACCTCAGCTTCCCAAACATCCCTGATAGAGTCTTTTATTAAAAAGGAGAAAGGCAGCTCCAACAGTCATGTAGGGCATGAATAATTAAAAGTTCATATAGAGAGTTGATGTTGTCAAAAAAGGTAATGTTGCATGTTCCCAAGATAATGCATGTTAAAATTAACAACAATTACATTTTGCAATGGAAAATTGTGCCATGTAATTCAGTACAGTGGACTGGAAAAATTACCTCATTCCCTACAGGACATTGGGGGGGGGGGAGAGAGAGAGAATATCAAAGGCAATGCTTCATAGCTTACCTTCATCTTCTGAACTCTTTTTGCTTACTTTAACAGAGATCAAGCTTAGCACAGCAGAAGCCTACCTTGGTGATACATATATGTCAACCTAACATCGATTACCTATATCAGCTAATATGCAGTCCTGCACAGGCCATGTAATCTTCAAGGCATAATATTTGAGCAGAGATTCTGCCATTTGGGCCTGTCATGCATCTTCCTTATGCTAAATTAATCTCAAATTGACACTCTTTAATTTGAACTTGCTCCCAGATTTGGGAAAGATTGCATGTCTAGGAACTTGAGACCAAAAAAACATTCATATTGCTCATCTCCAACTTATCAGTGATTACATACCGCAGTGATTACATACCACTGAACTCTTCTTTGTGGATGGATCCCATACTGCTCCAGGAACTCTAGTTATTGATAATTATTTATGTTCTTATTTAAAATATGTCGATACCACAACTCCTAGGCCCAAGGCAGTTTACAAATGCAGTAAACTGGACAGGCCTTTTTGGTGGTTGCACCCCATTTATGGAATAGCCTGCCCCGTGAGGTTCACCTGGCATTGTCATTTTGTTATTTTAGATGCCAAGTAAAGACCTTTTTGTTCATTCAGGCCTTTTAAATTTTGATCTTTAAATTTGATTTTAAATTTGGTTTTTTAAAAAAGTTTTTAAATTCCTTTGTATTGTATTTTGTATCCCCCCTGCCCCTTTTGCTCTGTTGTGATTTCATGTGTTATGTGTTTTTATTTTATTTTTATAACAACAACAACAACTAGCTGGGCTGGGCGCAGAGCATCTGCACCTCTAGTTCTCCCTCACACACACCCCGCCGCTGCTTCTGTTTCCCTCCCCCTGCCACCACCACCCCCCCCACACACACACGGTCCTACTTCTTGAGCTTCTGCTGCCGGGCCATCCTTTCTTTTGGCTAGGAGGTGAGCCAGAGAGAGAGGCTGCACCACCCTCTCCGATGCCCACTGCTGTCGCCATTCTCCCCCGCCACTGCCCACCCCCCCATGCTCCTGACCCTGGCGTTCCTGCCTTTTGGCCAGCAGGCAGGCCGTAGAGGGAGTGTGCCACCCTCTCTGCTGCCCACCCACCACCAGTTCCGCCTGCTTGCTGGTTGGCCAGCTGCTGCTGCCTCCTTCTGCCCAGCAGCTGGTCCATCTTTCCTTTGGGCTGGCAGGCGGGCCAGAGAGGGAGTGCTCCGCCCACTGCCTTCTTCCGCCCCCCGGCTGGGACATCCTTCCTTTGGGCTAGCAGGCAGGCTGGAGAGGGAGAGTGCTGTCCTCTCCACTGCCTGCCCACCCGCCACCACACTTTCCTCCCCCGCCGTCCCCGTCGCTACGTGGCAACTCGCTTGCAAACTCTCGCGAGAGCAGCCAAGCATGGGATTAGCAACGGTATGCCTAAGATATATATATATAGAGAGAGAGAGAGAGAGAGAGAGAGAATAATAATAATACCAGCAGCTCCACCCAATCCCAACTGGGTTGTGAGTATACCAGCAACTCTGTGTATTCCCATATGCAATCACATAGGGGCCAAAAAAGTATCAGAACAAAGATGGTGCAATCTGGCTGATTTGGGCATAGGAAGGGTACCTATCACCCGACCCATAGGGTTCCTCATAAAAGATGTTGCCAGAGTGACCTGGAATCCTGTCTGCTCTGGTTATTAGTATTATTATTGTTGTTGTTATTATTATTACATTTATATCCCACTCTTCCTCCAAGGAGCCCAGAGCGGTGTACTACATACTTGAGTTTCTCTTTCACAACAACCCTGTGAAGTAGGTTAGGCTGAGAGAGAAGTGACTGGCCTAGAGTCACCCAGCAAGTATCATGGCTGAATGGGGATTTGAACTCGGGTCTCCCCAGTCCTAGTCCAGCACTCTAACCACTACACCATGCTGGCTCTTGAATGGATTCAGCAGCATTCTGACAGCTTGACACTTTTAGAACTGGGTGAGTAGGTTATGTTCCTGGGGCTCCAGTGGGAGTGGGACTCCCCATCACATTGTTGCCGTCATCAGTGCTTTGCTTTGTGGTAGCTGTAAAACTGGCAAGAGCAATGTACTCACGTATCAATGAGAGCATCACATTCAACTGGATTGAGCATGCCACTAATTATTCCACTGGTAGAACATGCCAGGAAACACACTGGGATATGCAGCACAGGAGTGTCACAAATTAAGCGAGTTGAGATATGCTGCCCTCCATTTGTAGGGAAATGTTCAAAAAACAAACATTTTACAGATAGTGGCTGACATGGTGCACAGTGGTACAGAGCCGCTGTGAACTGGGCTCATAGTGCTGCTGACTCATTGACAGTGTGGCAGACCCTTTGGGGGGATGCATGCACGGGGTAGCAAGTCTTTATACTGAGCAGTAATTGCTGGAACTGATTCTTGCTTGAAGAAGAATTTGTGTTCCAGAAAAGGTTGCTACTCTGCCAGTGTAGAGAATTTGTGTACACTGATGCCAGGAAGTTGATTCACACCTGGCTTTTAGTTTGTATCTTCTCTGGAATGCAGTTGTGCGTTCCCATATTTACCCCGAAGTTCCTGCAAGCTATCACATACAATTTGGGTTTTTCATTGTGCGTTAGAGTGTAGCCTGATTTATATCCAGGATTTAAAAATCCACTTTTTGCGTCAGTGTTTTTCAGCAACTTCGAACTTATAGTAAAGCCTCGCAGAAACCCCACGGTAAAGCCTGGAGAAGCTTTATTATTATTATTATTATTATTATTACATTTATATCCTGCTTTTCCTCCAAGGATCCCAGAGTGGTGTACTACATACTTGAGTTTCTCTTTCACAACAACCCTGTGAAGTAGGTCAGGCTGAGAGAGAAGTGACTGGCCCAGAGTCACCCAGCAAGTATTATGGCTGAATGGGGATTTGAACTCGGGTCTCCCCGTTCCTAGTCCAGCACTCTAACCACTACACCACGCTGGCTCCTTTAGGGGTTTGTCATGGCAACTGGAGAGTTAGGAAGAGTGAGTTCAAACCCTGCATCTCTAGGTTGCCTTCTTATGGGCACAAAGAGCCCAGGATGATTGGGCATGGACGCTAGAGCAATAGCTGTCCAGCTTATTGCTTGTGTATTTAGCACTTAAAAATACTTCTAGGCACGGTACAAAGAGCAGAGTAGACAGGTCCTTGCCATAACAACTTACAACCCAATAGACGCAGCACAAAGGAAGGAGGGGTATGGAGGAAGCAATTTCAGCTACCAACTGATGAAGTTACATTAGTGACCAGGTGCAATCATAGCCACGGCAGGAGCCAATTCTGGGATGAGAGGAGCCAAATGGCAGTTAGTCCCAGCCAGATGGCTTTGATGCAGCCAGGTGGAATGGCCACCAATGAAATGGCATGCCTGACCTGATCGCTGTGACCCCCTAGAGATGGTCTCACAAGGCAGCATGTGTTTGACCCAAGGCAGGGCGATGAGCTCGAACGAGAGGACTTATTCCCAACATTGCAAAATCTGGCATCACCAGGTTATGCCCCCCTTAATCAGAGGGCATTTTTAAAAGTGCACTGTTCCTATTTCAATTCAAGTCCTTTATTTTGAACAGGTTGCTTTTCTTTGCCCTAAATGCAGTGCTCAACCAATCGTATACTCAGGCTGTTGTATCCTTTCCAATATCTCCCACAAGCCTTTGCTTTGCCTCAGCAGCTGGAGTCCACGTCGAGTGGTGAGGTCGACTTGAGCTTTTGTCCCTCTCCCGTTTGGAATTGAATGTTGAACATACGCGGGGAGGAACATGCAGAGAATGCATGGGCTTCTGCTATTCTGTCAGAGGCAGAAAATCCCGGCTGCAGCTGCAGTAGGAAAACAATTTGTCCAATCATCAGCTCAAGCAGGAGGTCACCACTGATTGGAGACGCACCTATTATTATGTATTTAAGAGGCTTCTGCTGTAACAAAGAGCAGTTCATGAGAACACAGGGAAGCAAGAGACGGCAAAGGCAGCTGCTGTCCTCATCTTCACCCACTGGCTCCTCTCTGGTTATATTTCATTTATTTATTTATTTACTTACTTACTTACTTACTTATTCATTCATTCAATTTCTATGCAGCCCCTCCAAAAATGGCTTAGGGTGGTTTACACAGAGAAATAACAAATAAATAAGATAGATTGATCCCTGTCCCCAAAGGGCTCACAATCTAAAAAGAAACGCAAGATAGACACCAGCAACAGTCACTGGTGGTCCTGTGCTGGAGGTGGATAGGGCCAGTTACTTTCCCCCTGCTAAATAAAGAGAATCACCAAGTTAAAAGGTGCCTCTTTGCCAAGTTAGCAGGGGTATATGCTGTTCACTACTACCCTTCTAAAATTGTTAGAGGGACAGTAGTCAACCAGAGCCACCACTTGGCAGGTATTGTGACCTGTATTATGCGCTTTATCATACGGAAAGCCAAATGATCCAAATAAATATCAGATCAGGGCAGTCATCCAAATGTGTGAACTCTTGACAAGAAAAGAAAAGTTAGAAAAGCAGGAGACGGCTTAGGACGACTATAATATCACACAGCAACATGGGAAAAGGGACCTCATCTCTATAGTGGGTTATATGCTCTCATGTTTTTATGAAATGAAGTCCAGGATAAAAGATCAATAACCAATTCTTCCTTCCCTTGCTGCCAGGCTCTTCCAATCATTAGATAGATAGATAGATAGATAATCTATCAATCAAATATCTCAGAGACTCGAATCTATAGACTATTATTATTGTTGTTGTTTACATAGTCAGACAGGTGTTATTGACTGGTTTGTTTTATCCAGACATCGAGTCCTTCCCAAGGACCTGGGATGGCTGAATTTTATTATCAATGTTGTTGCTGTTATTATAGCTATCATCCCAGTAAAGTTGTTTTTTGTAATTGGCTGATGGTGATTTCTGTGGCCCCTATGGTGTTGAGGTGCTCTTCAAGTTGTTTTGGAATTGCTCCTAGGGTGCCAGTTACCACTGGGATTATTTTGGTCTTTTTCTGCCACAGCCTTTCAATTTCAATTTGTAGATCATTGTATTTGGTGATTTTTTCTATTTCTTCTTCTTCTATTCTGCTATCCCCTGGTATTGCTATGTCGATTATTTTAACTTGTTTTTCTTTCTTCTCGACTACAGTGTATTGTGTGGCAGACGTTTGTCTGTTTGTAGTTAGAAGTCCCATAATATTTTTGCATCTTTGTTTTCTACAACTTTTTCAATTTTATGGTCCCACCAATTTTTGGCTACAGGTAGCTTGTATTTTTTTGCAGATATTCCAGTGTTTCATCCCTGCTACCTTGTCATGCCTTTGTTTGTAGTCAGTCTGTGCGATCTTTCTACAACAGCTGATTAGGTGCTCCACTGTTTCATCTGCTTCTTTACAAAAGCGGCACTTGCTGTTTGTTGTTGATTTTTTGACTTTTGCACTTATTGCATTTGTTCTTAGTGCCTATTCTTGTGCAGCCAGTGCTGCGAGGGAGGTATAGAGGTATAGAGGGAGGTATGGTGATTTGAACTCGAGTCTCCCCAGTCCTAGTCCAGCACTCTAACCACTACACCACGCTGGCTCTAGTCCACGAAAGCCTGTGCTACAACAAGTGAGTTAATCTTGAAAGTGCCACAAGACTTCTTGTGTTCTTACTGCATCAGACAGCATGGCCTCTCTGGAAATTGTTACTACAGAAGAGCAGCAGCCCAACTTTTTAAAGTGTGATCATCTTGATTGCAAACACAAAATCCATCAATTTGTTAAGTCAAGATAAGAGACTTCTGAATCTTGACTGCAGTCAAGATGATCACACTTTAAAAAGTTGGGCTGCTGCTCTTCTGTAGTAACAATTTCCAGAGAGGCCATGCTGTCTGATGCAGTAAGAACACAAGAAGTCTTGTGGCACTTTCAAGATTAACTCACTTGTTGTAGCACAGGCTTTCGTGGACTAGATGAAGTGAGCTCAAGTCCACAAAAAGAATAGATGGAACTCTTTGGGGACAGAGGAAGCCAAGTAGATGTCATCTTTGCTTTTCTGTAGCACTGAACTAAAAAAAGCTAATCAAATCATTCACACACACAAAAAGAAAAAAGGTCCTTATGAATACCCCAGACCAGAAACCAGCACTCCACTTCTGTGTTGTGTGACCCCCTCCCTCCTTGCTTTACTTTTTAAAACTCTTCTTCTCCATCCCAGTATGCAAAAAGAGAGAGATCAGTCGATCTTACATGTTTACATATTTAAGTACTGTGGCCAAAGCAGCTCTTTGTGTTTGAATGGTTTTTAATTGTTTATTCTTCCACTAGTCATTAAGCCCGTTTCATTAACGGGCGCTAGAAGAGTGGTGTAGAAATGCTACGCGTGCACGCATGAGGCAGGAGATGAGGCTGATCATGCTGCCAATGTACGGCGTCCCCCCACTCATGGTGGTGGTGGAGGCGGCGCGGGGGGCCCCGCTCCCAGGCCGCCGCCACCTCCTCACGTCCTCTCGTGCCTGAGGCGAGCCCGGCCGGCCCGAGTCGCGGACAACGACGACCACAACGCCTTCGCCGCCTCCTGCTGCTGCCTCTCTGCCGCTTCCACTTGGCTGGCCCCGCTGAGGTCCCGCTCCGGCCCTGCTCTGGCCCCCGTGGCCTTCCCGGCTACCTCCGCCCCGCTCAGCCCCTCGTTCTTAGCCTTACCCCCTCCAAGGTTTTTTTCTCTGGCAGTCTGCCTGGCCAACTGCTTTTTCTGGCCGGCTGGCCTGCCGCCTGTCCCCACCCCCTTGCCCTGCCGCCCAGCTGCCGCTGCTTTCTTCACACACACCCGCCACTTTACCCGGCACCACTTTCTTCACCTCCACCCCCACCGCTGCCATTTCACTTTCCCCGGCACGGCTCTCTCCCCTGTCCATCCATTTCTGCCCGTTCGCTTTTTCCCCGGCAGCTCACTCGCAAACACCCAACATGGCGCCCGGCGCCCACTCCACTTCCCTCTCACACCGCCACGCATGCACAGAAGCCACGCATGTGCAGAACACCCGGCCTCTAGAGACACGGACACAGATACCCAGACACGGACGCAGGTACCCTAGCCTTTTATTATATAGGATTGGCTTTGGTGTTCAGATTCTGTAAGCTGCCTGCCTCAAATAGTTTTGAAGAGTTGAAACAACAATATTAGGCAAAAGGGGAGCGGGGGAGGAAGAGGAAAAAGAAGAGGTCCCAAACATACCAAATCCCAGAGACTGGAAGCCAAAAGTGGCCACTAAAAGGGATCACCAAAACATACCCAAGGCAGGGAGAGCTTGCTTGCTGGGGGAAGCGCTGCCACAGAAAAGAAACCCCTCCCCACACCTTCTGTTCCGAGCAAGGCAAGAACTGAAGTTTGTGTGTGTGGGGGGGGTGCGCCCCAGGCAGGAGACACACGCTGGACTGATCAGGGAGTGTGGTGGGATTGGGAAAGCGAGCAAGGGAACAAAAAGCAACACGCTCGCCTCCTAGCAATGCAATAGCTCTGGCCAGCAGATCCAAGAGAAAGGAAGGAAAGAAAGGGCGATTGCAAGCACCCCTCCCTTCCCACCTCCATACAACCCACTATCACCTCCTCCTCCAAGTGGAGGGAAGGCAAGAAGAGCAGATTTACAGTGAATCAGTGTGATGGCAGCAGAAGCAGGCATTAGGCAACTTTTCCATAACCATAGAGAAAAAGAGAGTCTGACACAAAAGTTCCTGCCTTGGGCTGAAGTCACCATTGCACTGGACAATGCACATCTCCCCACCCCATTTATTGCGAGCCCTCTTTTTCTTCCCCTCCCACCAAGGGGGAACAAATTAAGAAGCCAGACATGCTCATGCTTCTCTGAATGTAAATGAAGCAGCATATAGAATAGAGAATCAAAAAGCTGCAGAAACACACACACGAGAGAGATAGTTGGGTTTTTTTGAGAGAAGTTTACTTACTTGTATGTATCTATGTATGCAAATACAAGAATCAATAAGGAACGGTCAGCGGGCTGGCAGGCAGCAGCACACAGCAGACGAGGAAGTACCTACAGCAGCACGGGGACACCCAGCAGTTGCTGCTCTCTCCCCAACCCAGTCCACGTGGTTGTGGTGCCTGCATGCTCTAATTGAACTGGAGCGGCTGGGGCACGTACGCTTTCCGCCAGCCAATCGGCACCTGCAAGCCGCCCCCATGACCCACCCAGATTCAGAGCTGCTGCACTTGCATGAGCAGGGTGAGTGGGGGTGCCGCCCTGAGCCAGAGACAGCAGCGGTAAGCAGTGGGCCGGGCCGGTGGCACCCGCTGAACTGCCTGATTGAATTGGGGGGCTAAGTTTGTGGTTGTGGGCATGGGGCATGGCAGGCACTTTGCGCCATGCCCCTGCTAATGGGCGTCTGCTGTCCCTGTCACCCACTCAGATTCGGAGCTGCTGCGCCTGCGTGAGCGGGGGTGAGGGGGAGCGGGGGTGCAGCCTTGAGCCAGAGACGGCAACGGTAATGCAGCGGGGCTGCCTGAATGAATCTGGGTGAGAAATTATTTTGTTTTCTTAATTTGGGGGGGGGCGGGGCATGGCAGGCACTTTGCGCCCCCTTCAGCTGGCGCCTAGGGCACGTGCCCTGCCTGCCCTACCCTGATTACACATGTGGTTTTGATTTTGAAACAGTTCAGCAACAGTGGCATCCTCTATTTCCAACATCTCCTCCACCTGCGCCTGTGCAACTTCTTCCGTTGGTGGTAATTCTTCTTCCATATCTTGAGCTTGTGTTGCTCTTTGCAGTTCTTCCAGCTCAACTTCTGTGAATACTTTGTTTCTTATTATGAATCTTCTCTGGTCTGCTAGCCTTTGTTCTGTTATTTCTGTGTCTGGATGCTTCTCTTTCCAAATTTGGTACATTCTTTTTAAATAACCTCTTCTAGTTGGACTAGACTTGTAATAGCAGATCATTATTTCCTTGTTGGCATTTCTTGTATATTTTTTCCGGTTAAGTGACGTTTCTTCCAGTAACCTTGCAGTCTCCAGCCCTGGTTGCTCAACTGAAGATCCTGAGTCCTGTTGCCCACTTGCCACCAGATGTCCAGGGACTATAGCACCTGGCGCGGTCCTTGTTGACCCGGGTGACGACCGATCCGGTATAGATTTATTAAAGTTACATCTCACCATATTGTTGATGGGAGAGGCACTCTTTGTCTGGCTCCTCTGGTGAGACCTGTCCAGTATGGTTGGACCTCTGGCATAGCTCTCACCTGCCTCAGAGCACGCAAGCCCCACAACCACGCCAAGGTCGTGCCTCACTGGGGGATATGATGATGTTGATAATGATGATTAATTCAATTTCTATACCGCCCTTCCAAAAATGGCTCAGGGTGGTTTACACAGAGAACTGATAAATAAATAAATAAATAAATAGGCCGGCTCTCTGTCCCCAAAGGGCTCACAATCTAAAAAGAAACACAAGATAGACACCAGCAACAGTCACTGGAGGGACTGTGCTGGGGGTGGATAGGGCCAGTTACTCTCCCCCTGCTAAATAAAGAGAATCACCAAGTTAAAAGGTGCCTCTTTGCCAAGTTAGCAGGGGGACTATTTTTTCATGACAATAGCCTAAAAATCCAGTAACAAATCGGTAAAGTGTTTATTCTGAGTATGTAGCACTAGAGCAGGGTTGTAGCTCTAATTGAGCAGATGGGCTCAAAGAACCCAGGGACCCCAGCTCCTGAGGGCCCCCCAGCTCCACTCCTCCCTATTTTCTTCATTGTCTCCTTCACTCCAAGGGGCCACACACAGGCCCCCTCTCCACTAGCTATGCCCCTGCACTAGAGGCAGCTGGAATCCTTCTAACTAGAATGGTGTTTCTGTAGCAGTGAGATAACCTGGTATTTTGTGAGTGGAGAGAGTCTGTACCAGTGAGAGCTGAGAGAAGGAGTAATCAGTGGATTGTGGCCAAAGTTACTTATCTGGACATGTTTGCTCTACTGATAGTGATAGCTTTGCATAAATATTTGGGTACCTATAACATGAGAAATTCTACCATTTCATCCAATTTCTCCATGCCTTCTGCAGACCTCCTCTTATCTGTCTCTATAACACATAATTCTACAGCATTGGTAAGCAATGCTTTGCTTGCTCTGAAGTCACTTCATACATTGCACAGTACCAGTTCTGGATTGCCACTAGGTGAACAGGAACCAAAATATATGCTAACATTGGAAGCTGCCTCCTATGTAGCAGAATTCCACAAATCTAGTTGCCAGGGCATCAGTGGAAACTTCCTGCCCTGGAACACAGCACAAAAATCCCCTTCTGTCTCCTGAGTTGCCTCTTGCAGAGAGAAAAGTTGGGTTTTTAAAACTCTTATCTGGCCTAAAGGACAACCCTGCCCATTCCCAGCTTCTCTGAGATATACCAAAAACAAGGGAGAGGGTTTGCTTATCACTTTGCCTCGAGTTTCAGGAGGCAGAACTAGCAAAAGGAACCCACACTGTTTCTGCCTACTCCTAAAGTCAGCACAAAGAGAAACAAGATCCTACCCCAACTACTGCATTTATGATAAGCACTTTCCATTCATCTTGCACATTGTACGAACTGTTTGGGAAGTGGGAAGCAACAAGAGTGAATTGTGCCATTTCCTTCTTTCTCTGAAGCCCTTTGAGAGAAAAAAACATGCCGCTATCCTCTCTGCAGCCAGAGAATTGGGTCTATGTGCGCATTTGTGTCTTGTTTCACTTCACCCTGGGCTTGGCGTTTTCCAGATTACAAGATTTGCACCGCTTAAAGTGTTGCAAAGTGCAACAGTATTAGGCAGAGGCTGGAAACCGCAAGCACAGTGTTTTTCAATGCATTTCTCAATGTATCGTGACAGGGTTGTGGCCATTCAAATTGCCCACCTCTGCAGCAGTTTTCTAGGCAGGGGCTGTCCATATTCCACTGGAATCACATTCACTGCCCCTCCTCCTCCTCCATTTCGGGCCAATGGGATTGCAGAGTGGGAATGAAGAGAGGAAGTTAAAAGAAAATTCTCTGGGCGCTTTTGTGCAAAACCGCCACTAGGGGGAGCACCACAGAGCAAATTGCAATCCCTTGATTGCCTCTATATTAAGGAAACAGAAAAGGATTGTGCATTTGTGCAGGAACCCGAGCAAAAAGTAAACAAAAAAAAAATCATATACAGAGAGGGGCTTTAGATATTAACAAATCCTTGAACTGCAGAATGAGACATCCACATGGCATTGAGAACAGTTTGAAGACCTGCTGGTGAATGATTCACACTGGGCTTCCTTGCAGTAAACAAGGGGTGGGGGGAGTTCCATTGCTTTGCAGTAAACACTGGGATTGCACAGAAGTAAATTATTCAGTTCAATGGGTTTCTTCTTAAGTGGCCAGATCTGTGCTTTCTCCAAAAGCAGCCTGCCAGGAGCTCGCCCTATCTTTGGAGGGTGTGCACGGGGCCCCCGTCTTGTTCTTCTTTGCCACAAGTTCCAGTACAACAGCCCCAGTGCCTGTGCACACACCCGCCGCCAAGCCCATCTAAGAGACCTCTAAGAAGAGAGGCTGCTTTTCTGGCCCCCTCTCTGAATGTGTGCATTGGGGAGGAGGCAGGCAGGCAGGGAGGAGGTGGGGCTCTTTCCAGAGGCTGAACCCCCCCCTCCCCATTCCGTGGCTCCCCTCCAACCCAAACTTGTCACCCTCCCTCCCTTCCGTCCCTGCCCACCTGCCCGCCTGCTCCACTGTCTACACTACACTACGTTGCAATGCACAAATTATGGAAGAAGCCTCCTAAAAATGGGAAAATACAGCTACTTTCCTGCAACACATTTACCACGTTACAGGGCTGGAATGTATCCATAAAAATTGAAAGAAGGCATTGGAAATATGGATGGCACCCTGCTGACAGAGCAGCAGCCACAATGTCAAAATATGGGCAATTTGGAGGGGCATTTAGCAGACATGTTGCGAACATGTTGCAGGGAGAAATCTGGGAAATGCCCTTCAGAGAAACAGAAGCAGTTCAAATCCCTCTTTCTCTTTCTGCTTCTCCCAAAGCCACTGCAAGGTGAGAGGATGTTCCCAACCCAACCATGAGTTGTCTGAACATCCTAGAAGCTTTCAGAGAGGGGAGGAGTTTACAGCAGCTTCAAATAATGACTGGCTGGTAAGAGAAGCAAACCTTAGTGGACCTCATATGACACACATATTTTTGAACATAAAATGGCATGGCAGTAGCAGGGGAGGAAGATGTCTCCAGTGCCACATGGTTTACAGAGACTTCCACCTCCTCTGCAGCCCCGCTGCCATATCCCATGTCATTTTTGAGGATCCCTTGACCTTCATAAGCATCTTTGCAGGGGAGAAATCCACAGTACTTAATTTTGCTCAGTGGAACTCTGCCTGGTCACTGGGCCATTTTGACTACTCCTTTTGCTCTTTTTGCTTTTGTCTCTGTTCACTCCCTGGTCCTCCATGCATGCCAACGGGAAAGCCCCACGTCTGTTCCTGCCTTGCCAGAGCTCTGAAGTTGGCATTCCACCAACACCACCTTCGCTTTGCTTTCTTCTGTAGTTGCTTGGCTTCACTTTCAGCTTTCCGGTAGAACCCTGCCCATTCACTGGGCCACCCTGACATCTTGCTGTTCATTTTTCTAAAGTTCTTCTTGCTTGCCTTCCCAGTCTCTGCTCACTTCCTGGGCTTCCTCACATGCCAGTGGGAAGGCTCCAAATCTGTTCCTGACTACCACCACCACTCTCTGCCTGCCTGGGCTCCACTGACCAACTCTGAGTGAGCTCCAACACAGGGTGCCATGCTGCCAACCTGCAGAATGGTGCCAAGCCAAAGCATCTCCAGGTCTCTGCCACCTGCCCGCCCACAACTTGAAGCCAAGCTCCAGCCACCACCACTACCACCACCGCTCTCCACCTACCCAGGCTCCATTGACCAACTCTGAATGTGTTCCAGCACAGAGGGTGTTAAAGCATGGGGTGGGGTGCACAGTGGACTTCCACTGTGGACTTCTTGGGTGCCAGATTTCATAACTGCATTCTGGAAATATAATGGTGGGAGGCAAAGGGGGCATGCTGTTACCCCTTTTCATGAAGACAAAGGGCATATTCCTCCACATGCTGGTTGAATGATGGTCCAAGGAGGATCTTCAGCTTCAGATTTTTGTAAAAGTTCTGGCTTCTTTCAAAACTGTTTCTCCAATTTTAGCCATTTTAACAACACTTTCAAAACTTCACCAGCAATCAGAGGATTGATAAATTCTCTTCAAATTGACTGCAGGGGGCCCTGACCCCTTTCCCCACATGTGTGGCATGTTTCAAGGCTCTAGAGACAAACTGTGATTTTTGGTGATTTTTTTTTAATTTCCCCATTCACTTCTATGGGGAAGAATCCTATTCTATTTTGCTAATTACAAAATCCCAAAGTATTTGTGGAATTAATTTAATATTTTGGAATTAATTCTGACAAAAATCAAATTTGGATTGTTCCAATTTTTTCCATTTTGGGGCAAGTTTGGATAACATCTGATTTTCCGAATCAAAATTTGCACATATGTAGAAATTTCTTTTCCAAGCACCAATATGGAAATATAGCTTCAGTTTGCAAAGTTTTATTTCCCATCAACTCTTTGGTGAGTTATGGCAAGAGGGGACCTGACTTTAGAGAACAACATGAAACTATATTCTTCTGTTTGCTCTGTACCACTATCTTGGTCTATTTTGTAACTTAACTTGGATGTTGGAACTGGAAGCCCCACTTACTTTGAATTGGAAAGGCCCTGTACTAATTGACAATAGACAGTAACAAAAGAAGTGCTTACCATAGAAGCCTTTGTTTAAAGGCTCCTTTGGAGTGGGGGGGGGGGACTTTCAGAATACTATGAAAAGAGACTGAACAAATCTTTAATCCTCTTCAGGTCACACAGCTGGCAGAGTGAATAATAGCAAGGGGGCTTTTTCACCTTTTAGTTCTGCTAAACCAGTAACATAACTTGAAATGAGCTAAATACAAAGGCCAAGAAAAGGGGTGGTTCCTTCCCCCTCCACCTCCTGTTTTATGTTAACTGGTGAATTTCTCACATATTTGCACTGCAGCTATATATAATCCTATTTGTCTAATTCCCACAAGCCATCCGAGTTAAAAATGCAGGATTTTACAGTTTTGACAATAGCATGTGGAAATGATACAATTTATACTGCCCCCACCCCAAGAAAAGTAGAACATCTCCCTCCCCCCACCCATTTTACCTCCTCCATTTAATGGCCCTGCTCCTTTGTGGGTATCAGTGTGAAAATCTTCCTCTCATGCTACAGACCCTTTTTCCTATTCAACACTAGACTGCACACGATAATTAAACCTTGGGGGCTTGGGGGTTTTGGATAGAAGCATAAAGAAAGGCTGTGTGCAGGCTTCTTCCCTCTATCTCTAGCCTCTTGCTGTGGGGATTTTCTTTGGTTACACATGGCTTCACAGGTAAACATGCTTGAGAAAAAAAATTGACTGGAGGGAATTGAATTAGCACCCTAGATGTTGCTTGTAATGGGCCAGTTTGCCTAATGAGAGGAGCATTATTACAGTCAAAAATGCTGCAAAAAATATTCACGGTAGACTTACTAATCCCTTTCCTATAATTTAAGGCGACCTTTTGCCTGAGTTCTGTCATGATGTGGTTCATAATTAAAGCAGCCCAAAAAATTAAGATTTCACCCTAGGCCATTTGTGTTGAAGCTAGTGGGTCTGAATCTCCAAATGTGTCTTGTTCCAACCAAACCTGAGTCACACATCATCTCTAATATAAAAATGTTATTCAACACAACAATAGTATTATTATTTATTTATTATTTATTCAATTTCTATAGTGCCCCTCCAAAAATGGCTCAGGGTGGTTTATTATTATCATACAGATAAATAACAAATAAATAAGATGGAGGCCTATCCCCAAAGGGCTCCCAATCTAGTTTACACAGAGAAATAATAAATAAATAGGATGGATTCCTGTCCTCAAAGGGCTCATAATCTAAAAAGAAACATAAGATAGACACCAGCAACAGTCACTGGAGGTACTGTGCTTGCAGTGTATAGGGCCAGTTACTCTCCCCCTGCTAAATAAAGATAATTAACCCATTAAACGGTGCCTCTTTGCCAAGTTAGCAGGGGTAGACACCTAATCAGAAATACCAAACTATATGGACTTCAACTGTCATTTTTCAGCTGATCACCTGTTTTGATTTGATTGATAATAAGAAAAAGCCCTCAGTTGTAAATGTTCGTCCCCAACTTCAAAAGGGCTTAAATAACCCAGAGGTTTCCAAAAAGGCTGCATCTGCATGCCTTTGTAAGACTTGTTAGAAGTTCATGACAAAAAAGTTGATATTGTGGTGTCATATAAAATAAATGGTTACAGTGTTGTTCATACATACAGTGTTGGGCTTGATTCCTAGCTCTGCCTGATTCTTAGCTGTGCCACAGAACAACATGGTGGTGGGGGCACATGCTGATAAGAACATAAGAACAGCCCTGCCGGATCAGGGCCAAAGAGGCCCATCTGGTCCAGCATCCTGTTTCACACAGTGGCCCACCAGATGCCGCTGGAAGCAATACAGGCAGGAGCGGAGACACTGGAGTGGCCCTCGCTGTCTCACCTCTTCCTCGAAGGCGGCCAGCTGGAATATTTTTACTCATAATTGCCCCTTCGGTATTATTACTACTACTGGTATTAGGCAGTGAAAGCAGCTCACAGCCCAACTGTTAAAATATATACAACAATATCCATATCTTTGATTAGTACTTTAGAGCGAAATTCGAGTAAATTTCACTCTAAATTATTCCTCAAAAAAAATCTCACTTCCCTCCAGGGAGTTTCCTGGGAGGGCTGGCTACTAGCTCAGTGGTAAATATATGTTTTGCATACACAAGGTCCTAGACTGAGTCCCTGGCATCTTCAATGAAAGGGATTTTGGGTAACTGGGCTGCAAATGGCCTTTCTGCCCGGGAGTCGTCAAGAGCAGACAATATTGGAGCAGATAGACCAGCATAAAGCAGCTTCATAATTTACTTAGACAGATGTCTGCGACACACAGGAGATCTTGCTTCTCTCTGCTCCTGCAGTTCTGGAGAGATTCTGTAACTCCTTAAGGGAGCTGCCACCATCTAACCTCTTCCATGCTACTAGGGAGTTCCTGTCACAGTCCTGATATTATTCTCACTGCTTTCTTTCCTAACACATAAAGAAAGCCCTTCAGTATAATTATGCACATCGTTCTGGGCACAATTTCCTCCTTTCCTTGTTGGCTTGCTTTCCATGCATCAAACTCCATCTTAGAGTTGGTCTAGATGTTTCATTTAATAAAGATTTGATTGATTGATTGATTGATTGATTGACTGATTTCTATACCGCGCTTCCAAAAATGGCTCAGGGTGGTTTACACAGAGGAATAATAAATAAATAAAATAAACAAGATGGCTTCCTGTCCCCAAAGGGCTCACAATCTAAAAAGAAACATAAGATAGACACCAGCAACAGTCACTGGAGGTACTGTGCTGGGGGTGGATAGGGCCAGTTACTTTCCCCCTGCTAAATAAAGAGAATCACCAAGTTAAAAGGTGCCTCTTTGCCAAGTTAGCAGGGGTTAAAGGCATAGTATGTGATCCCTGAGGCCACCACCATCCTTAGGGGCAGTGGGTCAAGGGCAGTTTTTTCTCCCTTTTCCTACCAACACTGGCCCAGCGCATAGGTCCCCCTTGCTACAGCAATTGCCCTCAGACTCATCCAGGCCTCACAGTGCATCCTGCTTGGCAAACCAGAAAAGAACACAGCCCAGTGAGAGTCACACCACTGTGTGCAGCCAAGCCGAGCAAGGGTGGCACAAGGGAGGCAAGTACCCCCCATCCACCCATTTCTGTTTCAGAACTCTAATATGTGGGAGTTCTGAAACAGAGCTCATTCACCCATAAATGCACTCCCCCCCCTTCTGTGCCCCTTTTTTTCTGGTGCTGCCACTGTAGCAGAGTGCACCATAGGGCCCAGCGGAGTCAAAGGGCAGCTGCCGGCAGGAGAGCTGGCAGGTGAGGAGAGCTGGTCTTATGGTAGCAAGCATGACTTGTCCCCTTAGCTAATCAGGGTCTGCCCTGCTTGCATATGAATGGGAGACTAGAAGCGTGAGCACGGGAAGATGGATGGAGCCACTCTGAGAAGAGCAGAAGGTTCAAAGTTCCCTCCCTGGCTTCTCCAAGATAGGGCTGAGAGAGATTCCTGCCTGCAACCTTGGAGGAGCTGCTGCCAGTCTGTGAAGACAATACTGAGCTAGATAGACCAATGGTCTGACTCAGTATATGGTAGGGATGAGCCAGGACTGGTCCGGAGGCCATTCTGAAGGCCTCTGAACCGGTCCGGACATGAGAGCGGTCCGGCGGTCCGGCACTGGCGTGGGGGGCTCTTTAAGGGCAGGGGAGGGTGTACTTACACACACCCCCACAGGCACGTTCATTTAGTAAAGCTTTTGGGGCGGCAGGATACCTCCCTGCCGCCTCTTCCCCCAGTCGTCGGCAAAAGGCTTCACAAAGCCTTTTGCGTGTGTGCACGTCACGTCTCTGCGATGCGCGCATGCATATGACACGGAGACGTGACGTGCGCGCGCGACGTGCACACGCGCGAAAGGCTTTCTGAAGCCTTTTGCTGATGACTGGGGGAAAAGGCGGCAGGGAGGTATCCTGCCGCCCCAAAAGCTTTACTAAACAAATGCGCCGGCGGGGGGGGGGGTAAGTACACCCTCCCCCGCCCTTAAAGAGCCCCCCACACCAGTGCCGGACCTCCAGACTGCGGTTCTGTGCACATCTCTAGTATATGGCAGCTTCCTATGTTCCTGTGTCCCTATACTGTGGCAGGTAGGAGTCCTGCTCCAAGCTGGCAGTGACGGGGAAATTATTATTATTATTTATCATTATTATTATTATTACATTTATATCCCACTCTTCCTCCAAGGAGCCCAGAGCGGTGTACTACTTACTTAAGTTTCTCTTTCACAACAATCCTGTGAAGTAGGTTAAGCTGAGAGAGAAGTGACTGGCCCAGAGTCACCCAGCTAGTTTCATGGGTGAATGGGGATTTGAACTCAGGTCTCCCCGGTCCTAGTCCAGCACTCTGACCACTACACCACGCTGGCTAGAAATGGAGATTCTAGGCAGGAATCTCCATGCTACCAGTGCTTCTTGCTGGGGTCTCACACTCTCCTCCCATTGTCCTGTGCCCCGTACCCCTAGATGACCCTGCAAAATTCATTCTCACATGAATTGGGTCTTTGGATAGTGAGTTTCCCATGCTCCATAGGCAGACATCGTTGGTATGGAGTAGAGTTGTGGACTTTCACTGCATGATGGCCCCTATACACACAGTGAGTTATACTAAATGATAGGGCTGTGGATGGGTTGAATTTGTCATGCAGATGTGAATTCTCATGGAAAGTGTAAGATATAGACCAGCTTTTTCTAATCCTTTCCACACACTAAAGAATGAGGCGGTAGGGCCACAGCTGAGCTTCATGTCTGTGTTGTAGCAGCGAGAACTAGCTCACACATGCATGGTTATCACTTGGTGACTGCAACATCAAGTGATGATGACATGCATGAAACAGCCATTTCAGATAAAACACCACAAACAGAGCCTTCATAACTATCATCTCACATCATCACCTCTACCAAGATCCATTTCAGTGGAGGCAGCTCACACATTCAGCTGATAGTTTTCAATTGATCTGACAGACATTTATGAATTGGCCCTGAGAGAGTCAAGATGGCTGGCTCCAAATGACAGGATATCTATTTCCAGTAACTGTACAAACCAGTAATCAGCTAATCATACTGAGGATGTATTTCAACAAAAGGTTTTCTTTCACAGATGTGTTTTTCTGTACTGCTTATAATATGGTACCACTGGGGGGCTGCTCAAATTATGGAGGAAAGTGTAGTGGGGTCTTAATGTAATTCATGAGTCTCATCCTCTGATTCCCCCCAGTGTTAATCAAATCTGCCCGCAGCCTCCTACAAACAGAGCCATCACAAAAACTACGGGTGTCAGGCCCCCTCTGGCCTACCTGTAACTAGATCCCTAGATAGGGAATTTTTACCTACTGCTGTTTGTTTCTGCCAAAGAACTGCTGTAGGATCTTCCAGTGGTAATGTAACTCCAGAGCTGAAAGGCCTTGAATATGCTAAGATCAAAACACACACAATCTTAAGTATGATTATTTAGAAGAAAGTCCCTCTGAGATTATGGGGGAATTACACCCTAGTAGATGATGTAAGAATTGCAGCCTGAAAACAGGATCCAAAGAGATCCATACACTCTAATTGTATGCAGATATACTCAGAAGTAAAGCTCACTGGATTCCATGTGATTTATTCCCACATAAGTGTGCAAAGGATTACAGCCATAAGGTTTGGAGATGAGATTCATTGAGGTCTAGGGGAGTTCCAAGTAGGGGTGTGCGAAATGGCTTGGCTCAAGCTCGAAATGGCTTAGCTCAAAGGCAAAACCTTGAGCCAAACCAGCCAAGCCAGTTTGGGCCCAGTTTGCCCATCAAGAGTGGCAGGGCGCTGGAAAATTGTTTTTTTTTTTTTAATGGTTACTTACTGCCACTGAGGCGTTGGCGGCCTTGGGGGATACTGCAGCAGCCATGATATGGGAGGTCACACAGATGGCCAGTAGACATGCATGGCAGCCCAAAACATGGCCACCGCATGTGCACACACAGGGCCAAAACCACCACAAAATGTACCAAGACAGCCTGGGGGGAGGCCAGCGGGGGGAGGGGAGCTTCTGGAGACCCTCCCCATGGCCACCAAAACCTCCCCTAGGCCGCCAAAACCTCAGCGGCAGTAAGTTGCCATATTTACATTTTTAAATTTTACTGCCCCCCCCCACCGCCCCGAGCCAGGCCTGAACTGATTCGAACTCAAACTGAACCGGGCCTGGCGACAGTGTGCACAAAACTGAACTGGGCCCTGTTCGGCTTGAGTCTGGTTCGATTCAAGCCAAACCAAGTTTTCTGGTTTTATGCACACCCCTAGTTCCAAGTGAACAAACAGGTCTAGACCCCAACTACAAACCTCACTGAAGGGATTTGGGCTAGACTAATACTTTTATTTTTACTGTTTCATCTTTGAAACACGGATCCCGCCCCACTCGGATCCCGCCCCAGTGATATAGCATATCACTGCATGAAATTCACTACAGTTGCAAAGCAGTTTGCCATGGGGAGCAGACTGCAGTTCTAGGGAAACAAATCTAAATCTCCCCTCAGGCTCAGGGAAATAGTTTTACAGGCCTGTGTGTGTGTGTGTGTGTGTGTGCATATGGGGGTGGGGAGAGAATGCATATTCTACGCCCTTCCTTATCTCTCAAGAGGTTTGTATTTAGTACATACTGTTGACTGAAATCTTTGCCCAGAGGAATTCCAGAACACCAAATGGTTGCATGAAGTGGGTGTCAGTGTTTGTTGCTGATTGGCCAATGGGCAATGGGGGGGAGCAGGGATGGGGTAGGTGGTGTAGTTACTTAGCTGAGTTTTATTTTAAAGAAACCAACTTTTATCTCCAAGACCACAGCTAATGTACCTCTCACCACCTTCTCTTCCACCCCAAGTGCCTCCTTATCTTGGGTAATCAGGATGCAGGAATTCATCCTCTGTCCCTCTTTACAGCTCTCTTTCCAGTAGTGTTACTAATTGAAATACATACCATTAGATAAAAGGAGCTGCCATCCCAGTTTCAGGAAGTAGCTTTAAGTACAAGCAAATATTCAAGTTACTTAACAACCCATATATGAACTCAATGACATCTTTCATCTCTCAAGATATGAATTAAAAAAGGCCTGGCTTTGATCTGGAATTAAGCAAACCTTACTTTAAATCAACCTACCATGGGATTTTATTAGGAGTAGTAATTAGTAGTTAACATAGCCAGGAATATGGTGCTGGAAAGCTTTAAAATGCAGTGCTGGGTTGGGACACATATTTCTCACATACTTGACATTGAATTAAAGAGCAGTTTCTGATCCACAAGGCACAGGAAAGCTATGCAGAAAATATTTCACTTCAGTGGCTTTATGGGGAAAATGTCACACCTTCATTCCACCCTGAGTTAACTGTAGCTTATTTAGTTTAATGGATCCTAAAGACAAATTAGAATAAAAGTTACAGTTAAATTGTGTACCAAAAATCTTAAAACAGATGTGTTTCTTAAAAAAAAAATGCAAGAAATACAAGTAGGCATCAGAAGTCCTTTTTAGTATAAATGTTCTTCATATGTTGCTATGTTGAATGTAACGTCTGTATAACAACTTCTCAAATGTCCAGATTCCCTCTTACTTACATACTGTGGAACAGATGTTGTCCTGCTTTTTATTACTTTAATTTATGAACCTTGCATATGCTGAGTTTTGAAATGAAAGCTATAGAGGACTTCACTTCTACTTGGAGGCTTTCTGTATACTCTTACCGTTTTTTTCCAACTTCTGTTGGAGGGATTATTTGGGGTTATTTTCCCCCCTCCCCATACCTATAAATATCATATTTCGTATTAGTAAGTTAAAAATAACTGATCCAAAAGAGTTCCATTTTGGAACAACCGAGTTAGACCCCAAATAGCCTAGTTGTAGGAATATGCAAGATCCATGTTGGGAGGAAGGGGTTTCTTGTTCAAATGATCTAATGAAACAAAATGCAATTAAAACTAACAAGGCAACAAAGTACCCCCTCTTGGGGTTCATAAACACGCCTGTGGGAGCTCTGAATTAAGGATAAGAGACCAACATGTCTCTAATTGTGTCTTGTTTAACTTGACCATTTAAACAGCCAATGTTTTTTCAGAGCAAATTAGTTCAGGGGCCAACTCCTGTTTAACTTTCAATATGGATACACAGGCACTGCTTCAGTCATTGAAAGAGTTTCCCAATAATAAGGCAAGATGTGTGAATCAACAGATTTACAGTGTTTGGATTTATGCTTTAAAAAATTACAAGCCAAATTCTTTCATGCATATGTTTAAAATATCTTATAGTCTTTCATGCTTATTCTGAACATATTTTATACATAACCTCAGGCAGTCTAATTGAAATCAATGGCTCTCCATGCAAAGCAAGGCCTCTTTATATGGTTTAATTTGTACACTGGAACTGAGTACAACATACATTCACACAGTGTTACTTATGAATGGAGCATATGTATGTGTGTGTGTATACACTGTGCATCCAGATATTATTCAGCGTGAGTGAAATGGTTAATATGCACATTAATTAATACCATTCTGTACAACTATTTATTTTATTGTGTTTACATCTTTCACTTCCTCTAAAAATTATATTTGGGTTTTATCAGGGGCGTAGCAAGGTTGGAGGGGGCCCAGAGACAAGATTTTAAAATGGGCCCCTCGCTGATATACACACACAAACACACTTTACAATCTAGGTTTTTTTACTCTCTGCTCCTGCCGATCTGCAAGAGAGTCAACATAATTCATAGGGGGTGCAACATGAGCGGGTGGGGAGTCATGTGATGTGCCTCTGGGGGGCCCCTCGAGGCAGTGGGGCCCCAAGACAACTGCCTCCCCTTGCCTAATGGTAGTTATGCCCCTGGGTTTTATCCAATTTTATTATCACAATGGCCCTATGAGGTAGATTGGGGATGACAGGCCTAAGGTCACCCAGTATGCTTTATGGTTGAGAGGGATCTGAATGCAATGCAGAGGCCAAATCTAATCCATTCTAACTCATAGAAAGCTAGATTTGGCTCTGCATAACTTGGGTTCAGACTCTCACATACAGAGAGTGAGTGACTTGCCTAAGGCCCTGTTCAGGCATTTAAAGAGAACTCTGTCAAACACGGAATTCCCACTCCCCAGCCTGCCTCTCATTCTCCTGACCCACTCTTCACACTTAGAGCTGTATTCGTCTGTAGAGAGAAATGCTGTAAGCATGAATGCTCCCTTTCCCATGATCAGGAGTGACCCCCAGCCTCCCAATAACGGAAATGGAAGCAGTCACACTTACAGTATTTGTCTTTGCAGACAAACACTGCACCAAACATGAAGAGCTGGTCGAGAGAGTGAGTGATGGTCTGGTGGGGGCGGGGGGGACTTCTGATCCGCTACCAGCCCTGTAAGGGTGCTTGACGGTGTTCTCTTTGAACATCTGAACAGGGTTAATGTGTCCATGGTATGAGCCTCAGCTCCACCCACCCACAGAATAACCTTAGGGATGAGTGGGCTGGGTGGTCACCCAGGATGCCTACCTGAAAGGGCCATTGAGCTGACCTTGGTGGCCCACTGCAGTGAGCTGGGGGTGGGGGAGAGGCAGAACCAGGAAAGAGCTTTCTCTGCCTGATTTCTCTCCTAGATAGTCCGCTCCTAAAGAGAGAGAGAGAGGTTAGAAAAAGGATGAAAGGAAAGACCTGGAGAGTGGGCAGAAGACTGAACGAAAAGCTGCAGAAGATATGGAAGTCTTGATTGGGTTCCCAGAACTGGAGCAGGAAAGCAGGGAAGAACTGGAGCACTGGCAGCAAAGCAGCAAAGTATGGACCTTTCATTGCTGGAAAAAGGCTAGAAACAGTAGGGCCTATTATATGACTAAGTTTGCAAAGGATAAATATGACAACTTCATCTGTGAAATAAACATAATAAAATGTTGCAGAGAAATTACTTATCTAGAAGTAATTGTAAAGGAAGCAACTTTAACTGAGAAACAACAGTTTGGTATTTATTACTAACTAAAACATAGGCTAAGAAAACAATAAACAGTTTCTTATGCAGAGAGAAGGAGAACCTCTCTGAATCCAAGACAGCAGGTAAGAAGCAGACAAACAAACCGTGACTCCACCCGCAAGCCACTACATATACACATGCAAACACAGACAAGAATGCCCCACACAAAGAACTGAGGCAATTATGGATGTGCATGGAACCGGGTGGGGGAAGTTCGAAGGGGGGGGGACTTTAAGCGCAGGGGAGGATGCACTTACCCCTCCCTCTGCTTTCCCCCCACCGGCACTCCGTTTGGAAAGGGACTGATGGAGCGGCAATGTACCTTTCTGCCGCCCTGTTGCTTCCTCAGTCCCGACGTCACCGGAAGTACCCCATGTGCCTGTACGTACACTGCCGTCCCAGTGGTCCTTTTCCAAATGGAGCACTGGTGGGGGGAAAGTGGAGGGAGAGGTAAGTGCACCCTCCCCCACCTTTAAAGCCAACCCCCCCCCGCCTTCGAACCGGAGGAGCCACAGGTTGTTCAAGCCAGTTCAGAGGCCCATAAAGGGCCTCCGAACTGGTTCTGTGCACATCCCTAGAGGCAATGTCCTTGGCAAAATCCCAACATTCCCCTTCTCATTGTCTCATTCTTGAATTCTGAGTCCCACATTTTGTTTTATGGTGTGATGCATTCTTTCCTTTTCCTGATTGCAGCAATTTATCTGTCTAGGAATCTGGCATGCCTTCAGTTTTGTGCCAGTCTATAGGTTCTGGCATTTTATCTTCTCTAGATGACAGTGACAATCTTTTAGGTTGAATCCCTTTATTAATACTGCTTGAGCATCTCACTTCTTATTCCATCTCCATCTCCCCTTCTTGATTGAATCTCTCTGGTTCTGTCTCCATCTCCCTTTCTTTATTGAGTCTCTCTAATATATCATAGATTATGATTTGGCTGCTGTAGCTGCTGTTCAGCCTCTTCACTTATTAGAAAATCCAGTTCACAGTGGTTTTTGACTTTTACCTATCATCAGAATATGCAACACTGTGCAGTTTAACAGTCTCTCTTATAGGAACCCCTGCTAACTTGGCAAAGAGGCACCTTTTAATGTGGTGATTCTCTTTATTTAGCAGAGGGAGAGTAACTGGTCCTATCCACACCCAGCACAGTACCTCCAGTGACTGTTGCTGGTGTCTATCTTATGTTTCTTTTTAGATTATGAGCCCTTTGAGGACAGGAATCCATCCTATTTATTTATTATTTCTCTGTGTAAACTACCTTGAGCCATTTTTGGAAGGGCGGTATAGAAATACAATAAATAAATAAAGGTGCTGCAGGAAAGTAACTTGCCTAGGGAGCAAGAGGTTGCTGGTTCAAATCTCTGCTAGTATGTTTCCCAGACTATGGGAAATACCTATATCAGGCAGCAGTGATATAGGAAGATGCTGAAAGGCATCATCTCATACTGTGTGGGAGATGGCAATGTTAAACCTCTCCTGTATTCTACCAAAGAAAACCACAGGACTCTGTGGTCGCCTGGAGTCGGCACTGACCCGATGGCACAACTTTACTTTTACTTTATGATAGGATCAAGTATTCGGTAGCTTTTGCTCTTCATTGCATAACCTATGAATATTCTTCCTTCACTTCTGCAATCTAATTTTCTTCTTAGGTTTTTAGGAATATATGTATATGCTTTGCATGCAAATACTCTAATATAATTTAAGTTAGGTTTTGTCCCATTCCACAGTTCAGAGGGTATTACTCCTTTAGTTTTAGTTGGAAGTCCATTCTGCAAATAAGTTACAGTCATTACAGCTTCTCCCCAGTATTTGTTTTTCAGACCTGATTCAAGAAGCATATTTCTAGACATTTCAATAAAAGTTATATTCTTTCTCTCTGGCACTCCATTTTGCTCTGGAGTTTAAGGTATTGTTCTCTCATGTTTAATTTCTTGTTCTTTTAAACATTACTCAATATATTTCCCAGAATATTTCCCACCATTATCAGTGTGCAGAGTCTTAGGTTTTCTTCCAAATTTGTTGCTTACTCTAGCCACATATTCTTTAAGTTTTAACATCAGTTCATTTTTCTCTTTGAGTAGATAAGTATAAGTATAGTGAGAAAAATCACATATGATAGTGAGGAAACAGAGCTTCTGTCCTGGTGTCTTTATTGGGAGGGGCCCACAAATGTCATTGTGAATCAAATCCAAAAACTCATTGGATTATCTTTCTGTGGTTGATGAACATGTGCCCCTTGTTTCTTTGGTTTTAACACAGTCAATGCGTTTGACTTCAGATTTCCATGGTTTAATTTGTAAGTTTCTTGGTAGTTGTATGTATGTATGTATTTGTTTATTTCGGCCCAAGGCCAACATAACTTGGTAATTGTTCTTTTACTAATTTTGAAATGCATTCCTTGCTTGGATGTCCAAGACTACAAAACCAAAGAGTCATGCAATCTTTGTGTGCACGCTCACTTGCAAAACTTGCTCTCTTTTGCACTCTGTCTTATACAGTTCATCATTTTCCAGCATGCCTTTTATTAGAAAGGCATGTTCTTTCTCCTCCTTTAAAAATAAAGCAATGGTCCCTTTTGAAAAGAACTCTACATCCATGCCTTGTATCTGTTTTTAAACTCATTAAACTGTTTTGCAAACTTGGAACATAGTCTACCCCTGGAATACCACACTTTATTCACTATATTTGCACCAGGATAACACTTTATTTAAACTGTCCCTTTTCCTTCTGCAAAAATTTGCTGCCCATTAGCAAGGTATAGGACATTTACGTTCCATGCTGCTGCTGCTGCTGCTGCTGCTTCTTCTTCTTCTTCTTCCTATTATTATTATTATTATTATTATTATTATTATTATTATTATTATTATTATTGTTGTTGTTGTTATTGTTATTGTTATTATTGTTATTATTAATTGAATTTATATACCACCTAGTATAAAAATCTCTAGTTGGTTTACAGAATTAAAACATACAATATAACACATTTAAAATTCATAAAAAAGATAAAATTATAGATAAAAACACATTAAAAATGCATCAACATTTTTTAAAGATCTCAGAGAAATCTTGCAAATTCTTGAAGAAATGTGAAGTAGCTCCACTCTCCAAATATATTTTGTTACTACTTTGACTTGTATCAAACCTGCAGATGATTTTATTTGCAGTGCACAATTTTTCATCTTTCTCAGCATTATTTTCATTCCTTTTACTTTTGCATAGGCAAGTTTGTTTGTTAGAAAGTCCAGTTTTCTGGAATTCTCATCTGGAATTCTCATTCTCATTCTTATTCTCATTTCTCTGTTAAGAATAATTCCCATGCTCTTTACTAGAATTAGCATTCCTCAGATGCAGGGTGCTTCCACATATAAAACATTGCCTACCATCAGCAACTCTGTAGGTTTGATTTTTAACTGATTCCTCTCTTTCTGTTTGTTTTTTCAAGTTGAATACTTGCAAGGTTCTTGCACAAAACTCAAAGTCACTTTTTCTTTAATTTGCAGAATGTTTACAATAGTCTCATATTCTTTAGGCAAGTTATTAAGCCAGAGTCCAGTCTTTGCTGGTTCAGACATGCAGCTCCAACTCTTTTGTATTCCCCAAATGAGCATATATGCCCTTACAAACTCTCTCCCTCTTTGAATCTTTTCCTACACCACTACAGCATAAGAACAACTTGACTATTAATGGTCGAAAGACCTCCTTCAATCTTTCCCACAGCTCTCTTGCTGTATTTTTGTCTTCTATACATTAGATTAACTGATAGCTTACAGTTAGCTATATGTGTCCCATGGCTTGCTTGTTTGCAGAATCTGATTCTCATCGTTTCTCTCCATTTTCTGTTGGTCTTTGTTCCTCCAGAACATAAGATAGCCCAAGAGCATTCAGCATCATCTTCACTCTGAAGGACCCTAGGGAAGGGTACCACACCAACATCTTTCCATGTCACGGTGACTGGCAGGCAACAGGAGTGAAAGTGCTCACTCTGGAAGTCTGGTCATCCCTTGGCACATATGGAAGTTGATTTTTGACAAGTACAGACACCCTGTTTTCCAGGGACCACTGATAATAGGGGCTCCACTCACCTGCAATTCCCCACAGTGACTGATCTGCATACACTGCAACACCCATCCCAGCCTGGGAATTTTGAATATGTACTAGGAGCCATTTGCGATCTTGTCAGACTGAGCTCACAGGGAAACAGCTGGACACATGCAGCGGCCCAGACTCCTAAGGAGTCTGTAGGGGTTGACTGTGGAAGGAAAAATGAGGAATAAGAGTTCTTTTTTAAACAGATATTCGGGGGGGGGGGGACATCAGTAGGGCCCTCTATAGCTGGATGGCCTAACTCATGAGGATGCAGTCTGATAGAGACCTAGAGTTCATGGAGCCTCTGGTCTTCCTCAGTGAACTGGCCCTTTCATGAGAGGGCTAATCCTCAGGGACAGGAGTGTGTTGGGGGTCTGGGACTGCTTTGACCAGGTCTGTCTTTAAAAAGCATCCATTGTCACAGTTAGGGATGTGCATGGATCGCGGAGGCACGGTCCGATGCCGGGTGTGTGTGTTGTCTTAAGGGCGGGGGGTTGTACTTACCCCTCCCCCTGCTTTCCCCCCTCCGGCGCTCCATTTTCAAGCAAAATCTTCGGGGTGGCAGCATTCCTCCCTGTTGCCCCTGTCCCCTTGTTGCCTGCTAAAAGCAGAAGTAACTTCTGCACATGCGCCTGCTGCCACCACGCGCACACCCCCTTCCACTGGGCACGCGCGCCCCGCCAACATGCATGCGTGCGCCGTGCACATCACAGTGACGTGCATGATGTGCGCACGGCAGAGGGGGCACATGCACGGAAGTTACTTCTGCTTTTAGCAGGCAACAAGGGGGCAGGGGCGGCAGGGAGGAACACTGCTGTCCTGAAGATTTTGCTTGAAAATGGAGCGCCGGAGGGGGGAAAGCAGCAGGAGGGGTAAATACAACCCCCCGCCCTTAAAACACCACCACCACCCCAGTGTCAATCTGTTGGACTGCCGGACCAGCGAACCGGTTTGCAGGCCTCTAACATGGCCTGCAAACCTGTTCGTGCACATCCCTAGTCACAGTGCACCAGACCCCATGATCCTTTGCCTGCTCTCATATGCATATCCCCTCCTAGGAAGTCATCATGATCCCTTCCTGGGAGTAACAGAAATATATTGCCCATCTCCACTCCACTGTTTGGTTGTGGGCCTCTTGCTAGGGCTGTAGTACAAGTTGCATGAGGGAAAGGGTATAAATGCCATTTAAAAGGGTTTAAATATACTTTCCCTGTGGCGCGCCACTACAGAGCAAGCATTTATACTGCAACACCTGGTAGAGAAGTATTCTTGTAAGCTGGGCTTGGCCTTCTATGTGGCATTTATCGACCTGAAACCTGCTTTTGATTCAGTTTCTAGGGACCGTCTGTGGGTTAAGGTGCAGGATCTATCATTGGACAAACGCCTGCTTATATTGATTTATAAACTACACAAAAACACATGCTTAAAGGTTCGTTGTGGAGATCGGGGTCAATTGTCGGCTGAAATTCCCACAACTAGAGGGGTGAGACAGAGATGTATCTTGGCCCCTGTCCTATTTTATATATATATATATATATATATATATATATATATATATATATATATATATATATAAAAACTCCATTTTATCTGTTAAGAACATGCCCCTGATACATCCGCCCAAACTGGCTCATAAACATATCCCCATCCTTATGTTTGCTGACGATATGGTGCTTATGTCTTTGACACCTGTGGGTTTGAGGTGGGCACTCTCATTACTTAGTTCCTTCTGTGCTGCAGAGTGTATTGAGGTAAACCACGAAAAAAATTGAAAATAATAGTTTTTGCTAAGCGCCCCAAACAACATACATGGCAAATAAATGGTCATCCATTGGAACAAGTAAAAATCTTAAAATACCTTGGCGTGGTTTTCCATTTTTCGGGCAATCACCAAGCACATTTAAATTGCATCGTGCAGAATGCCCAATTATCGACTAATTCAATTAGATCCTTTTATTTCACAAAGGGGGATTTATACATTCCAGCGGCTATTAAATTATTTGTTGCCAAGGTTCACCCACAGCTATTACAGTATATGGAGCTCAGCTCAGTCCCTTTGGTAACTTTACATCATTGGAGGTTATCCAAATGAAACTTATTAGGTCCATCTTACAGGTTCCCAGTTGCGTTCCTAATGCCGTCATCAGACGTGAAATAGGCCTCTGTACCTTGGAGGCGGAATATTGGAAATGTATATTTTCATTTTGGTTAAAACTATATTACCTCCAACTGGGTCTTGTTCCACTTACATTAATTGATCCCTTTAACTCTACACGGAAATGATTGGTTGAAACAAAATCTCAGTGTTATGGGTTCTCGCTTGATGAGCTAAGTAGCTTGGGTCATGAATCTGCTATGAAGCTCATCAAGCAATGAATATTGGATGTTGATTTACAACTTGAAGTAGCCAAAATTCCAAAGGGTATGTATTTGGGTGATCAGATTTTTAGCTCGAACCCTGCTGCATACCTAAGTAATATTACACTTCCTAAATTCAGACATGCTCTATCACTATCGCGACTAAATAAATGCGCTTCCATTGGCGGTGCTCTATGGGAGGTTTAAGGGGCTTCCTTATCCTTCCCGGCTTTGTCCGTATGCTCAGGTGCTGTGGAGACCACTGATCATGTTATTTTATATTGTGACCTCCACAAGGATATTCATTTAAATCTTATTTTACCTTGGCTGAAGACACATCCTGGATATCCAGATGAATTCTATCTACATGTCTTATTGTCTAATTTTAATTCTGAGTCTAATTCGGTGGCTAAATACTGTTATATTGTGTGCAAGTGCTGCTCTCTTGTTTATGATTCTGTTTCTGGTCAATGACTGAAATACAGTGACTGACTTACTCTTTCCCTGCCAAGGGCAGGTGGTCCATGCTGAAAAGGCACAATCCAACTGGGCATGCCCCTCTTGAAGATCGTGGAGAATGGCTGTTGCCCTGATGACATGCTGATGCCTTGCCCCCAGTCTGGCGACACGAGTGTTACAGATCCTCAGAGGACCAGGAAGAGGGAGGGGCTGCTTTGCCCTGAAACTGGAGGTTGCCCAACCCTGGTTAGAAGATTATCTGTGGGATGATTCATGTGTTCAAGAATTAACCTCAAGTTCATCAACCTTTGGTTTTGTACTGTGTCCAAAAGGGCCTAGAAAGAGATGAAGGATAGGCACCCTTCCATCCCCTCATGCCATGGTTTAATTGGCCTCACTCTCTGATTTATAGGACATTGATGGTGATTTAATTTTAACACACAGGTCTGCTACAGTCTTGTCTGGGTTGAGCCTCAAATGGGTTTCCTTTGGTGGTGGTGGGGGGAGACACCTCTTTCAACCTACCTGACATGGCTGTTGTGAGGATAAATACACAAGAGACGATTTGTAGGGCCCTTCCACACCGAAACATGCTCTTGAAATTATTCAGTTACTATACTTGAAATTATTCAAGTACTATACTCAAAACTCAATGTATAGTTTCCAAAGCTGACATTAATATTTTTCTCCCGCTACCCACCCACAGCTTTTCTTTCTCTTGCTTTTAATTCTTTTATGTGGAAGGAAACAGAATGTAGTGGCATACAGCAATTTGAGAAGAAACCAGGGATTGATTGAAAAGTAGCTGAAAGCACAGCATGCTACATAGCCTCTCATGTTCCTGTCTGTGGAGAGTGGATGGGCAATAAATTTGGAGCCATTCTATTTTCACGAAAGAAAATGTATAGGATTTTTCAGACCATTCATTCTAATGAGGAAAAAAGAAATCTTGATTTGAAGCCTCTGATCTTCAAATCAGATTTTGGCAGGACAGTTTAAAAACAGCAGGGATGTATATGCAAAGCCCAGCTCTGAAGGACAAGACTGAATTCAATAACTGCTAGCTATCAATATGCTAGCCTAATCTTCTTCCATCCATCTGCCATTTCTCTTATTCCATACCCACAGCTCCAGCCTAAATGTCATTATTAGTGAGTCACATGAAAATCAATAGGATTGAAGACTGCAGAATTATTATACTGCCAGCTCTTCTGGGCAGCTCTGCTTTTTCTGTATGTTTGCCATTTGGTCAGCTACCCACTGAGGAGGTACATTTCCTGCACTAGGGTGCTGAGTAGTTCCTAGTAATTCTGTAGTTTGTTTTCTGTTTACTGAGGCTCCCTACCCCAGGGTTTCTCTCTGCCTGGCATTCATTTTTCTGAAGTGCAGCTGTTTGTTTGGTGTTCACTCATCTGGCTCTGGACTTTGAAATGTTGTTGCAGGAAGACTTTACAGCATTTGTTTAGAGAGGCATCCAGGGTTTTTTTGTTTTGTTTTGTTTAAAGTTTCTACTGCATGTCACACACAGCTCTTGTGAAGCCCCTGTCACTGAGGGATGTTGTGTGAAGTCTGTTTGAAGTTTGTTTTCTCCTGCTGAACTCTCTAAGGGAATCTAGTTTCATACCAGCCTGCATACAGAGAGGGACTTCACTTTGTTTTGGTGAGATTTCTGTTGTTTAAAGGATTTCAGTGTTTAGAAAGTTCCCATCTTTGGCTAGACTCCATAAATGGTGTGTTGTTTCGGAAGAAGACCCTTGGTAATGAATTATAAGATAGATGTAGCAGCAGCAATCACTACCACCTATATTCATTAATGGATAACTTAGGTGGATGAGTGTCTATCAGACTGGAAGCAAAACTGGGCTACCAGAATAAATTAATGGTTTCTGCATGCTCAGGGGACTTGCTAGATATGCATAAGTATGTATGTTTGTAAATTAAAAGAAAAAGGAAAGGAAAAAAGAAGCTGACAAGGACTAACCTTATTTAGTGACAATCAGCACATTTAGTAAGAGTCCACACTCCAGAGCAGTATTCTCTCTAACAGGGATTTCCAGATGTTGTTGACTACAACTCCCATAATCCCCAAGCAAAAACCATTGCAGTTGGGGATTCTGGGAGTTGTAGTCAACAACATCTGGGAATCTCTGTTAGAGGGAACACTGCTCCAGAGACCAATACAGAAATGAATTTAGAATCAATGAAATGAAATAATATGCTGATTCGTAATCATTATAGATAAATTTGAACACATTATTCATTTTTATTAATGACACCCCCCCACACACACACGTATATACACACTGTACCTCAGTTACCTCAGAAGTTTGCTGTCCGCGAGGGTGAAAGCAAAACAGCTTCAATGGAGGGGTCTCATAAAGGTTTGTATTCCACAAAATGGATAATGAAGCAGATCCTAGGCTTATCTGCAGTTATTTCCATTCTTTCCAATGGCTGTAGTGTCACAGAAGTACAATGGCACAATTTTAAATATTAGTACAAGATGCCCTTGTGCAACAGTACCAACATTGTTTTAGATGCTCGCAGCAGTGTAGGTAGTGCAGAACTGCCTGTGGGTATGCTGTGCAGCATGCCAGCTAGTAATCTTGGGCAGAAACCCAAACGCCTCATCCATTGAGAAATAGTTCTTAATGCAAAGTGAATGGGTAAAAGGAAAATCAGCTTCCTTTGTCCGACTGGCCTTTTTGAACAGTTGTGGCAACTAATACACCAATCATTCCCTCTTTAACTGTGCTGGTTATGCTGAGCCCATGGGGAGGAATGTTGAAACACACTCTTCCCTACCTGTAACTGTGCTGACCAGCCCTTCTGAATCACATGGTGAGGGGAGGGAAATGGACACTAGGAATGTGCACAAATCAATGTTTTATTCTATTTGTCCATGAATTGAATCACCCCAATTTATTTTGTGTCTGAATCTGTCCCCTGAATCACCCCAGATTTGATTTGGATTTGTTTCCATTTGATTCACATTCAGATTGATTCAGACCACTTATAAAGGTCCTAGGGGTACCAAATTTGGGTGATGGGTAGGTCCCCATGGGTGCCACCTACCACCTTCAAGGCAGTGGGGCACATTGTTGATGTTTAATTTTTTGTTGGGTTTTTTTTAACTGATTTTGTATATTTCCACCCAATGAAATAATGGGGATTCAAAGTCACCATTTCCTAACCCTAACAGGAATCCCCAGATTTCCTTTTTTTTAAAAAAAACAACTAAGCTCTAGCCCTTGTAGAACTGGAGTTATGGAGCAAAACGTGCAGGCACTATTTTTCAAGTGTTTGTATTCTTTGGTGTATAATAACTTTTCCTCATAATGAATCCCTGTTAGGATTCATTGCACACCTTCATGTCTTCTGTTCATTTTGACTGTGCCAACTGTCAACTGCCATGTGCCAATTACACCCCCCAACCTGCAAGGCAGTGGGGTACTCAGTTTATTTTTTAGTAATATTGAAGTGTTTAGATTCTTTGGTTTCTAATAACCTTTCCTCATAATGAATCCCTATGAGGATTCAGGTTCTAGGGGTACCTAGGGTGGATAATGAATCCCTATGAGAATTCATTATACACCTTCATTTCTTCTGTCATTTTGACTGTCATTGGACAGTGCCAACTGTCAACTGCCATGTGTCAACTACACACACACACACACACACACACACACGGGTACTCAGTTTATTTTTTAGGAATTGTGGAAGTGTTTAGATTCTTTGGTGTCTTCATTACACACCTTCATTTCTTCTTTTCAGTTTGACCCCACTGCTTTGTGGGTGGGGGTGGGGAATTAGTGGTATCCCATGTGCCAACTACCCCTGAACCCTCAAACCACTGCGTACTCAGTTCATATTTCAGGAATTTTTGAGGTGTGGAATGGTGTGTAATGAATCCTCATAGGGATTCATTATGAGGAAAGGTTATTTGACACAGAAGAGTCTAAACACTTTTTTAAAATCCTAGAACATAAACTGAGTAGTACCCTGCTGCCTTGCGGGTGGGAGGAGAGTGTAGCTGGCACATGACAGTTGACAGTTGGCACTGTCCGAAGACAGTTAAAATGAATAGAAGAAATGAAGGTGTGTAATGAATCCTCATATGGTTCCCTTGAAGAAAAGTTATTATACACCAAAGAATGCAAACACTTGAAAAATAGTGACCACACATTTTGCTCCATAACTCCACTTCTACAAGGGCTAGAGCTTAGCTTTCTTTTCTAAATGAAAGTTGTGAATCTGGGGAAATTAATAGGAGGTATCCAAATCTCAGATTGATTTGAATCGAATCTGGCACTGATTTGGACCCAAATCTAGCCAATGGACCACAGGGGCGATTTGTTCTGTCTTTGTTCTGTCTCCAGATCGCCTGAATCAGTTAGATTCGGGTACAAATAGATTTGTACCCAAATCGATTCTCAAATCCCTAATGGACACATTTCTCCTTCCCACCCAGTGTGTCCCACCACTGCATTATCTCATGGTAGGGGGCGAGTATCTGAATTGTCCCACACTGCACAATTTAAATGCTACAAAGAGGTACATTACTAAAGAGCATGTTATGGGTGATTTGGATGTTGTCTCCTCCACATGATTATGCAGCAGTGGGGCAGTATAGCAGGCAGGAAAGACACAAATATACTCACGTTAATCTCCAAGGGTTTGGCAGGGTTAGCTGGACATATCATCCAAACCAACCTATGGATGAGAAACATTGAAGAAAAAGTGTCCAGCGCCAAGGAACTGAGCCCAGGAGGAACTATGCATAAAGAGCAGAGTTATTTAGGCCTCACTAGTTTGGCCACAGAGATGGGACAGGACTAAACAGAAAAGGCAGAGGCACAAAGCTGAATAAGGCTTCGTGTGAGGTAGTGGAAACAGGTGAAAGCGCAAAATTCCAAAGGAATGGGGAGAAAGAGTTAAAATTAAGCCTGCATAATGTCTTTATGAATGAATAAAGAAATGTGGCTCTAAAGATGGTGAAGAGGTGAAGAGTGCTTAACTCTTTCCCCACAGGCTATTTTTCCAGTAAAAGTTGTCATTCAGCATGCATTTCCTCTTGCAGTTTCAGAGGTATGTTTGTTTGTAAACACACAGAAAATGGGTCTCAGTATAAAAAAAATAGACACACACCCCCTTTCCATTCCTTTATTTAAAATCTGAGCCTCCTATGGCTGTTTTCCTTTTTTTAAAAATAGGGCTTTGCTATAGGCATCTGTCCCATATATGAAGAAACAGTACCTACAGAGAAGGTTTACAAGTGAATTCAAAGAAGGCAGAAGTAGAGGGAATAGGAAAGGAAGAGAGAATCTCTTCTAGCTAGAAATCTGTTAATCAATATCAACTCATAACTTCATTATCTATTCTAGACATTAATATGTTGTTGAAGCCTGATTCCCAACACCATGACAAACATAAAATACTAGCTGGGTCGGGCACAGAGCAACTGTGCCTCTAGTTTGTCACCTGCCACCTGTCGCCATGGCCCCCCTGCTGTCACTGTCTTGTCACCTGCCCACCCATTGCCGCCTCCTTCCCCCGCCACATCCTTCTGGCCACTGCTGCTACCATTGCCGTTTGGGGCGCCTTATTCTACCACCCTGCCGGCCAGCTGGCCAGCTGACCGGCCGCTACCATAGCCGCCAACACCATTTTCTTCCTTCCCACCCATCGCTATCTGGCAGCTCTCCGAACTCTCGTGAAAGCTGCCATGCATGGGTTTATCAACGGGTATGTCTTAGGGCAATATATTTAAAGATGTCCCTAGTAGAGTGCTATTTGGTTCATAGCAGAAGATGTGAACCTGTGAGAGCCAAACTATGCAAAATTTTAAAGTCAGATTTCAGGATGTGATGTCTGATGTTGATGTTAATTTGATTTCACTATTTTTACTGAAATCCCCTTCAAAAGGAGGGTCTCTTCATGTATCCATTACAGCATGTAGCAGTATAGATCCCTACATGGTGAATTGTGTCTCATGTTCCCCACTTCTTGGGTTAGGAAGGCCAATACAGAATTGTGTGTTGGTGTAAAAGCTGGCTTCAATATTCATGAAAGGTACACAGCTGTTTTCCCCTGATGACCTAGCTCTCTGCACACAGGTAGTTTTCACAGGGCACGTTTTGAACATATAATTCACCACCACAACACCATCATCATCACCTGCAGCCTGAAGTGACACAGCCATGTGAGAGATGCACCATGGGCTTTTTAAGAACTGTTGCACTAGCTCTTAGATATGCCCTCAGCAAATGAAGGGTATGTCAGAGAACTGGCACATGAAAGAGAAAGGGCTATCATATCAGGAGCCTAAGATCTGAAGAGCACATGATTCCCACCCTTCTGAAGAAGTTGGGCCACAAGACTCCATAACTGGAGATGAAGATTTTATTTACTCTTTAGATTTGTATCTTTTCTCCTTCTACAGAACTGAAGGTGACTTCCACATAATACAACACATAAAACCTCTTAAAATAACCTTGAACATGTATAACACATGATTAAATACAAACTACCCATACAAAAGAGAAGGATACACAGAGGCTCGACACACGATCCGTGTGTAGAGTACTAACCGGGCTCTGCGGAAAGAGCGGGCTTATCCTACTCTCCCCACAGATGAGCAGGGAGCTTGCCCTGGATGTCCTGATCAGCCGCCCACACAATTACCAGCCGTCACAGAGCTGGTAGGGGTGGTGAGGATTGGGGGCTGCCCTGCTCCCTGAAGTCCCAGGATGCCCCGCACAAGTGTGCGGGGCATTCTGGGGAGACCCCAGAGGCCGAGAGTCTTGTAGGAGCCTCCTGGCTGGGGGAGTCTCCTCATGAGTCACCGTGGCACAGAGCCGCGCCATGGCGACTCACAATCGGTGAAACAGGGTTAGCGGAGCGCTTGCTCCGCTCACCTTGTTTAAGGGTGGGGGCAGTTAAAGAGGTTTGCTGCTGGGAGTCGCGCGGCTCCCGTTGCAGCACACAACCTCCGAAAACCGGGCTGGGCTCCTCTAGCCCAGTTTTTGGAGGTCTGGAGAATAGCCTCACAGACAGACAGAATAGAAGAAATCATAGTAAATATGTTATTTAAAAGTCTTGGAGAGGGGGCTCAAAGAGTCAGAGGTGTAGCTACAATTGAACAAGGAGAGCCATGAGGAAGAGAGGGGACTGGCTGGCTGATGCTGCTATTATCTCTTGTTTACACAGTCAGACAGGTGTTATTGACTGGTCTGTTTTATCCAGACATTGAGTCCTTCCCAAGGACCTGGGATGCCAGAATTTTATTGTCAACTGTTATAGATATCGTCACAGAATATAGGCTGTTCCCAGTAAAGCTGCTTTTTGTAATTGGCTGATGGTGATTTCTGTGGCCCCTATGGTGTTGAGGTGCTCTTCAAGGTCTTTTGGAACTGCACCCAGGGCGCCAATTACCACTGGGATTATTTGGGTCTTTTTCTGCCACAGTCTTTCAATTTCAATTTGTAGATCTTTGTATTTGGTGATTTTTTCTATTTCTTTTTCTTCTATTCTGCTATCCCCTGGTATTGCTATGTCGATTATTTTAACTTGTTTTTCTTTCTTCTCGACTACAGTGATATCTGGTGTATTGTGTGGCAGATGTTTGTCTGTTTGTAGTCGGAAGTCCCATAATATTTTTACATCTTCATTTTCTACAACTTTTTCAATTGTATGGTCCCACCAATTTTTGGCTGCAGGTAGCTTGTATTTTTTGCAGATGTTCCAGTGTATCATCCTTGTCATGCCTTTCTTTGTAGTCAGTCTGTGTGATCTTTTTACAACAGCTGATTAGGTGGTCCACTGTTTCATTTGCTTCTTTACAAAGGCGGCACTTGTTGTTTGTTGTTGACTTTTCTACTTTTGCTCTTATTGCATTTGTTCTTAGTGCCTGTTCTTGTGCAGCCAGTATTAAACCCCTCTGTTTCTTTCTTCACGTTGCCGTTCTTAAGCCATTGCCAGATCTTGGTAACGTCTGGTTTTCCACTTATATTGTGAAAATATTGACCATGCAGTAGCTTCTTTTTCCATTTGTCTGCTCGGTTCTTGACTTGTTCTTTCTTGTAGGCCTGCTTTGTTTCATTGGTGTTGAATAGTTTATCATTATTGACCATTTGAAGTGCATCTTCTTCACTGTCCTTGATAGATTCTTCAAGGCCTCTTTTCTCCTCCTCTACTGTTTGATGGACCTGCAGCATTCCTCTTCCACCTGAGCTGCGAGGGAGGTATAGCCTATCGACATCACTGCGGGGGTGCAGAGCATGATTGATGGTCATGATTTTCCTGGTGTTACGATCGAGTGTCTCTAGCTCTGCCTGGGTCCAGTCTATTATTCCTGCAATGTATCCGATAACAGGTATAGCCCAGGTGTTTATGGCTTGTATGGTGTTCCTGCCATTGAGTTTGGACTTTAGGATTTTTCTAACTCTCCTAATGTATTCACTTCCAATTTTTCTTTTCACTTCAGTGTGTGCAATGTTATCAGCCTGGAGAATGCCCAAGTATTTGTAATGTTCTTTCTCTTCCAGGTTCTTGATGTTGCTTCCATTGGGCAGTTCTATTCCTTCTGTTTTTCTTATTTTTCCTCTGTTCATTATTAATGCAACACACTTGTCTAGTCCAAACTATTATTATAATTATTTCTTGTTTACACAGTCAGACAGGTGTTATTGACTGGTTTGTTTTATCCAGACATCGAGTCCTTCCCAAGGACCTGGGATGGCTGAATTTTATTGTCAATGGTTATAGATATCATCGCAGAATATAGGCTGTTCCCAGAAAAGCTGCTTTTTGTAATTGGCTGATGGTGATTTCTGTGGCCCCTATGGTATTGAGGTGCTCTTCAAGGTCTTTTGGATGATGATGATGATGATGATGATGATGATGATGATGATGATGATTTCAATTTATATACCACCCTTCCTAAATAGGCTTGGGGCAGTCTACATCAAAATCAAAAACACATAATAAAACAATTGTAATTTTAAAACATTTAAACCAGATTATAACTAAAACTAGATATTAAAAGCCAGGCTAAAAAGATGGGCCTCTAAGGGTCTCCTGAAAGCCTACAAGGAAGATAATCCATTATATCCATGGGGAGTGTGTTCTATAACCCAGGGGTGACAACTGAGAAAGCCCAATCCCTGGTTGCCACTAGATGAAATGGTGGTACCTGAAGACAGACCCCTCCTGATGATCTTAATGAGTGGCAGGGATCTTGTAGAGAGAGGTGCTCTTGCAGGTAACCAGGACCTAAGCAGTTCAGGGCTTTAAAAGTAATAAACAACACTTTGTACTTTCCCTGGAAACATACTGGCATCCTGTGCAACTGTTTAAGAACAGGCACAATGTGATCTCTCTGGGATACCCCTAGAGACCAATCTGACTGCCACATTTTGAACTAACTGAAGTTTCTGAACTACATGCAAGGGCAGCCCTACATAGAGTACATTGCAGTAGTCCAACCTAGAGGTTATCAGCTGGTGTTTTCAGGTCATTCTCCTCAAGGAACGGGCAGAGTTATCAAATCAATCACAGCTAGTAAAAACTGCTCCTGGCCATAGCCTCAACCTGAGGCACTAGGGTGAGACCCAGGTCCAAGAGCACTCCCAAGCTATGAACCTGTTCTTTGTGACAGAGTGTAACCTTGTTCAGAACAGGAAGTTCTATCCCACCTTGCAGATTACAACCTCCAAGAATGAGCACATTGCTTGGATTCAGCTTCAGTTTATTACTGCCTGTACGCAGGCATTTAAGAGGCTAATGCAATTTCCTGATATTGATGACAAGGAGAAGTAGATTTGGGTGTCATCAGCATATAGATAACACCTAGCACCAAATCCCCTGATAACCTCATCCAGCAGTTTCATGTAGAAGTTAAAAGGCATTGGTGACAGAATGAAGCCCGGCAGGACTACATATAGTAGCTCCCATTTTGAGGAGCAACTGTCACCAAGTGCCACCATCTGAAATCTGCCCAAGACATAGGAATGGAACAACTGTAAAACAGTGCCTCCTATCCTCAAATCTCTCAGGTGGTCCAGAAGGATATCATGGTTGATGGTATTGAAAGCACATGAGAGATCCAAAAGAACAGGCAGAGTCATAATCCCTCTGTCAATTCCCTGGTGAATGTCATCTATCAGGCCAGTCAAAGCTCTCTCAACTCCATCAGCTGCCCTAAAACCAATTTGAAATTGGTCTAGATAATCGGTTTCCTCCAAGACTGCTTGGAGTTGGTCAGCCACCACCCTCTCAATCATCTTACCCAACCATGCGAGGTTGGAGACTGGCCTATAATAATAATTATTTTATTTTATTTATTGAATTCGATTTCTATATCGCCGTTCAAAAAATGGCTCAAGGTGGTTTACACAAAGAAACAATAAATAAATAAGATGGCTCCCTGTCCCCAAAGGGCTCACAATCTAAAAAGAAACCTAAGATATACACCACCAACAGTCACTGGAGGTACTGTGCTGGGGGTGGATAGGGCCAGTTACTCTTCCCCTGCTAAATAAAGAGAATCACGTTAAAAAGATGCCTCTTTGCCAAGTTAGCAGGGGTCCATCTCCAAGAGGTCTAGAGTGGGCTTCTTAAGAAGGGGTCTAACCACTGCCTCCTTCAAACAAGGTGGCATCCTGCACTCACTCAGTGAGGTATTAATATCAACTAAGCCAGCTCCAACAACCTTCCTGGCAAGATGAAATCAGCCATGCTGAACAAGGATCCAAAGAACAGGTGGTAGGTCATATCACTCCAAGCTGCTTGTCTACATCCTCAGGAGTCACAAATGGAAACTGATCCAATCTAATATTGCAGGAGGGATTTCTGGACACCTCCCTGATTGGCCCTGAAGAAATACTGGAGTCCAGATCAGCCCAAATGCAAGAGATTTTATCTGCAAATAACTCATTGAATGTGTCACAGTGAGACATTGTTTCCGGAAACAGATTTGAAACAGAAGGGGCTTGAATAAAACCCCTAATAATCTGCAACAGTTCTGCTGGATGAGAGTTTGCAAATGCAATACATGCAGAATAAAATCACTTCTTTGTGGCACGTATTGCCACAGCATAGACCTTCAAATGGGCTCTATGCTATTTCTTATTGAATTCAAGCTGAGTTGTCCTCCATTTGCACTCCAGTTGACTTGCTGCTTCATCTCCCATAGCTCTTCGTATACCATGGAGCTGATTTTGAAGTTGGTTGGAGAGGACACTTAGGAGCGATTGTGTCTACTGCCCTGGTAAGTTTCTTGTTCCAGGTATCCACCAGGGTATCAACAGAATCACTAGCAGAACCAACTCCAAAACCCAAGGCCTTTTGGAATCCAACTGGATCCCACAGCCTTCTTAGGTGGACCATTCTAATAGGCCCACCACCCCAGCAGGGGTCAGATGTGACTGTGAGACCTACCTTAACCAGGAAGTGGTCCATCCATCACAATGGGGAAACGCCAAGAGACCCCACCCATGGAAACCGGCCCCTCAATCCAAGCAAAAGACCAAATCCAGCATGTGACCAACAACATGCATATGTCCTAGAACTAATTGGGATAGGCCCATAGTTGTCATTAGGGATGTTTGAACAAGTTTAGTACCAAACCAGTTCAAAGTCAAATTGGTTCCGTCCAAAGGCTTGGGGTAGAGCCAAACCACCCCTGGTTGTGCTCGACCCTGGACTGAACCCCCCGCACCAGCCCATTTGGGGGGTTCACAAACATTTCTTTTTAATTTTTTTAAATAACCCCCTCTGGGGTTGTTCTCCAAGGTGGCATGGGGGTCCACGGAGGTCCCCCTACCACTGGTACACACACTCAACATAAGTCAATTCTCTCACAGAGATCCTGGTAAGGGAGATATTATTATGGACCATAGCCACTCCACCCCCAACCTTGTCCATTCCCCCATACCTGCTCACCAACAGTACCCTGGGGGGAAAGGTTTGGCCCACACAGTACCACTAGCCTCCTCTAACCAGTTCTCAGTTATCAGGTCAGCTCCTTCATTCATGATAAAATCATGAATGATTTCGATCTTATATTGAACCAACCTAGCATTACAAAGGAGCATAGTTAGGTTCAGTGGGGAGTTGTTCGGAGAGCTTCCAGAACAGCTGGAACAGTCATTAAGTTACTGGACTCCATTCCCTTGTAATAGCCTGCCGGCCTGCCAATTCCTGATCCTCTGTTCCCCACCACTACTGAAATAGCCACCCCAATCTCATCAAATGCACCCCCTGCTCCATCCTTAACAAGACAGCCAAGACACATCCCTGTGAGCAGCCTGACACAAACCACTAAAACAAAACAAAACAAAACAAATAGCTAAAACTGGGGGACTTTGAGCATAACTTCCCCACAGACCTGTCCCACACTGAAGGCCTAGCACCAAAAGGCCTTTGGTACTCTCCTTCTTCTGACTCCCTCTGAAGAAAGTAGCAGGGGCCTATTCACTTTCCCACTTTTTTGTCCCAGGGCCCACTCCAACATTGTCATGCCCCTGCAAAGAACTCTGGTGTCCGTATTTGCACCCTAGCAGATTTTTAAGGCAATAACAGCCAGTGTGAAAGTCACTGGCACTTGGTTGCTGGTGCAGTGGTTGGAGTGCTAGACTTGGACCAGGGAGGCATTTGTTCAAATCCTTACTCTGCTATGAATAAAATAGGGATAGTGTTCTACCAAGGAGAGTAACCAGAAAACAGGGATTGTATACTAAATAGGAACTGTTATACTGTGTGACAGATGTGTTTGGCTTGCTGCATCACAAATGCTCAGCCTTCTCCACTAATTTACATTAGCCGATGACTTGCTTTAGTGCAGTAGTTTTCAAATAAACCACCACTGGCCTTTAACAACCAAGGAAGCAAAAAATAAAAATAAAAAAATAAAAAATTGTCACCTTCCCTTTCTGCTTTAACATGCAGCTGCATTAGCCAACCCTGCCCTCCTGTTCTGTCTCTTCCAAGCCTCACTTCTAAGGGCTCCTTTTATATTTGCCATGTTAGTTTTCAGTGTAAATAGGGGGCCTTAAGCTGGCCCTAAAGAAAAGTTAAAGCTGAGTTCAAAGAAATCCAGCTGCTTCCTGAAGCTAGTGAGCAGGGAGGTTGGACAGGGAGGAGAAGAAGTGATTTGCCTTTGAAGTTGTGCTGTCGAAGGTTTGCTGCAAGATGGATGCTGATTGTTTCATATTACTGTGTCATTAAACTTAAAAGAAACCTGTATACACACACACACACACACACACACACACACACACACACACGCCATATATGGCATAGATTAGAACATTAAGCTAGTTGAAAAATTCCCAACATCTTCCCCCCTCCCCCTTCAAATAGAAACAGTGTATTTTAAAATCAGGAAAAGGTTCTAGGAAAAGTGGAAATTATACTTCCTTTTAATGAAAATAAAAATATCTTGTGACCAAATGAAGCAAACCTTGTGAAAATCTCTGAGGGATAGTTGAGAAGTTATCTGCCTCAGCAAAATTGGATTGGGATTGGACTTTGGCTGAAAAGGTTTCAGCCCTTCTTTGTACTATAAAAAATAAAACACATCACAAATTATTATTTCCTCAATAAATTTATCAATATGCATTTATGACATTATTAAGTAGTGCAGGGGGTAGTTAACCTAGTGACTAGCTAGCATGTTATAAAACTGTAGCAGCAGACAACCTTTAGTATCAGACAAAATAAAAATCTACCCATGTGAGCACCCACACACCTCTACCACTTGTTTAACAGTTCATAGTATCATAGTTTAGAGCACGGATTCTCCGCATTGGGTCCCCAGATGTTATTGGACTTCAACTCCCATAATCCCTAACCAAAGGCCACTGGGGCTGGGGATTATGGGAGTTAAAATCCAATAACATCTGGGGACCCAACGTTGAGAATCCCTGGTGTAGAGGCCCATAGTGTAGAGCAGGTTTGCACAACTTTGCCCTCATGCAGATGTTGGATTATAATTCCCATAATTCCTGACAATTGGCCACCATTGCTGAGGATGATGGGAGTTGTAGTCCAAAAACAGCTGGTGGGCCTAAATTGTGCAGCCTTGGTGTTGAGGTTTATTTGCACTGGATTTGATGCAAACACATCTTCAAGGCCTTCTACAAATATAGTATCCCAGACATTATGAGGAAAACATGGAGAACAGCACATAGCTATGAGCTATTGGCCAGAATAAGCCACCTAATGGTGTAGCGGGGAAATGACTTGCCTAGTGAGCAAGAGGTTGCTGATTCAAATCCCCACTGGTATGTTGCCCAGAATATGGGAAACACATATCAGGCGACAGCTATATAGGAAGGTGCTGAAATGCACCATCTCACACTGCGGGAGATAGCAATTGTAAACCCTTCATGTGTTCTGCCAAAGAAAACCACATGGCTCTGTGGTCGCCAGGAGTCGACACCGACTCAAGGACACAACTTTACCTTTATTGGCTAGAATAGCTAATGGAACCTCCATTCTACAAGCACAATACCCAAAACTGATTGTGAAGAGCTCCAAAAGGATTTCTCCAAACTGGGTGAGTGGGCAACAAAGTGGCAAATGCGGTTCAATGTTGGCAAGTGTAAAGTGATGCACACTAGGATGAAAAACCCCAAATTCAAGTATATGCTGATGGGATCCGAGCTGTCGGTGACTGACTAGGAGAGGGATCTTGGGGTCGTGGTGGACAACTCATTGAAAGTGTTGACTCAGTGTGCAGCAGCTGTGAAAAAGGCCAATTCCATGCAAGGGATAATTAGGAAGGGGATTGAAAATAAATCTGCTAATATTATAATGCCCTTATATAAAACTATGGTGCGGCCACACCTGGAGCACTGCCTACAATTCTGGTCACCACATCTAAAAAAGGCCATTGTAGAACTGGGAAAGGTGCAGAAGAGGGCAACCAAGATGATCAGGGGCCTAGAGCACCTTTCTTATGAGGCAAGGCTACAACACCTGGGACTATTTAGTTTAGAAAAAAGACAACTGCGGGGAGAAATGATAGAGGTCTATAAAATCATGCATGGTGTACAGAAAGTGGCTAGAGAGAAATTCTTCTCCCTCTTCCATAACACTAGAACCAGGGGTCATCCCATGAAATTGATTGCCAGGAAATCTAGGACCAGCAAACGGAAATACTTTTTCACACAAAGCATATTCTACTTGTGGAATTCTCTGCCCCAAGATGTTGGTGAAAGCCAACAACCTGGATGGCTTTAAGAAGGGTTTGGATAACTTCATGGAGGAGAGGTCTATCATCGGCTATTAGTTGGAGAGCTATAGGCCACCTCCAGCCTCAAAAGCAGGATGCTTCTGAGTACCAGTTGCAGGGGAGTAACAGCAGGAAAGAGGGCATGCCCTCAACTCCTGCCCTCAACTCCTGCCTGTGGCTTCCAGCGGCATCTGGTGGGCCACTGTACAAAACAGGATGCTGGACTAGATGGGCCTTGGGCCTGATCCAGCAGGGCTGTTCTTATGTTCTTATGTAATATCTCTGCAGATGCTGGGGACAAAAGCAAGAGGAAAGGGGCCACAAGATTCCACTGCCTCCTTCTCTTGCTTGTAAGTGGCTCTATGCATAGCTGTCTCTTTGATACAGTTTAATGATGCCTCTACTGCAGGTAAATCTTCCGTTCTGTACAACACCAATGCAAAGGCACAATTTCATATAATGGCATGGTTGTGAATGGTAATCTTAGCCACTCCTCGCCAAACAGAATGTCTTGGATGATTTAGGATCTGTTAAATATGTTATAAATGCTAACCCGTTCCAACATCTTGAAGCTGCCAAAGGCCACATACCTTTTTAGCCACAGAACATCTCAGCCTACTTTACAGGAAAACCAGGGTCTTCTCAAATTCTGTCCATCTGATACCCAAACCACTAACTGCCAAAGTTTTATAGTGCTGTTCCCTCTAAAATGTGATCTGGTGCCTTAAGGCCTTCCTCCCAATTGTTCTTTTCATGCACACATAGATTTTACACATTTGTTGCTAAGCACCTAGATGCATCCCCTCAAGGTAATACTTAAGGGATTATTGCATTTCCCTAGCACTTGGACCACAATATTTTGTCACTCGTGCCTTCACAGCTATTGCAAGTGCTGTGTGGTACTATGCAACAATGTGAATGTCATAGGTGTAGAATGTTTCCAGTGTATTCCACATCAATGCCATTTTGCTAGCCCTGTTCAGTGTAGTGTACCCAGGTACAGGAAGAGAAGGAGTATGTGAGCTACTCATGGTTCCCCCAGGTAAAGGTAAAGTGTCCCGTTGCATCGGTGTCGACTCCTGGCGACCACAGAAGCCAGTGGTTGTCTTTGGTAGAATTCAGGAGGGGTTTACCATTGCCCTCTCCCGCACAGTATGAGATGATGCCTTTCAGCATCTTCCTAGGTGCTGACTCATTTTTTATTCACTGCCCCTCCTCCCCATGTTCAGTGCTCGCTGCAGAGCTTGGGGTAAGCAGAGGGTGCGTCTGCAGAGCGTGTGGACACTGGAGGAGAATGGTAGTGATTGAGGAAAATTCCATTTCCCCCTTTCACCTAGTTGTGTTACCTGCATAAGTCCTTGTGTTAACCTGGTTTTTTTTAAATTTAACTCTTAGAAGGTTGGACTGTCCCTCTCCCAGTACTATAGTATACATCTAGCTTGATTTTAAAAAGAGAAACAGAAGACAAAGAAAAGTACAACTGTCCCTTTGAAGAAAGAATAATTTCCCCTTCCCTGCTTTTATCTGTAACAGGGGATATAACCCAGAAAAGTATTGATGTTACCCTTAACCCTTCTTCTCCCACTTCCTAGAGTCATTCTAGGGGTATCTCTAGACAGAGGGAATTTTTGCATGAGCTTCCGTGGAAAATGAACTGCATGTGGAGTCGTCGTGGGCATCCACATGTAGCAGTTCTTGCAATAGCCTCTATTTCCTTCTGAACCGGGGTGGAGGGTTTGGGACTTGGGGAGCATTGTGGGTTGTGGTATCTCTGCTAGTCCTCCCAGTGCATTTCAATTTTTTAAAATTAAAATTTTGTGTTGTTGCTCACTTCTAGTTTATTGCACTTCCGGTTTATCAGATTTCTGCAGCATTTCACAGGGGACACACACACACACTTCTGTCGAGACTGCTGTGGAGCCTGGAACAGAAACCAATGTGTGATGTGTCTCTTCTTGGTGCTCTGGACATTGTTACTGATCACGTAATAAATCACTTCCTGAGAGCCTACTGAATTGCTTTCCTTTCCTCCTGCCCAATAGTCCCCCTTTAATGTCTTGGCTGCAATCCTATGCACACTTTCTTGGGAGTAGGTCTCATGAATTTAGCACATGCATCTATTGTGCTGTTGAGACCATCATTCATTTATTCCTTTTTTAATTTTTCATACATTGCTGATCTTTTGGTTTTTCAGTTTCTGGGGGCAGGGAGAATAAGCAATGTAGCATAGACATTGTGTGTGTTGGTGTGAGAGAGAGAGAGAGAGGGAGGGAGGGAGGGAGGGAGGAAGGGGAGCAGAGGAGGAGAAGGGTGGGGGTTGATCAGTTAGGTGTTTCAACCTGAGAAGGGGAGCACAGAGGGTGAGATTAGTAGTTGCTGTTGCTGCCACCAACTCTTTCCCCAATGCTTTGGCCACAGACTAAAATAGAAATCACAAAAAGACTTGGTGGTTTCTTGTCAGAACGAGATAAAGATTTCATGCACAGTACTTTTGTGAGGCCATTATATCATCCAAATTTCACCCAGATTAGTGCATCAGTTTCTGCCTATTCGCACATTTAAATTTTGAGGATTAACTTTTTTGCCATCTAAATCCCCATGATCTCAGAGGAGTCAGATGGAAACAATTTGTATAATGCCCTCTTGATGTAGGCTCCTGCTTTTCTGAAACAAGTTGGACAGACAGAGATAGGCACACAGGCAGAAAGTGGTGATGAGGTACAGGGGGAGAAGACTTCTTTCTCTAAAGGCTGGAAAGTAATTTAAAATAGAGCTGATGCTGCAGGAAGGGTGAAATGGTTAACAGAAACTTTAATAAAAATGAAATAAATTTAAAAGGGGACCAAAAGAGCATAATATCAATCAAATTGGCCTCTGTTAAAAAATCAAGATACACGGTGAGAAATGGGGGGCATGCACAGGCATGCACAAACCTTCTGAAATGTCACACCTAGGCAGATAACCACTCCTCTACAGGTTGTGCAATGGTCTGCCTCTACCTTTTTCTTGTGACAGTTCTGCCACTCAGCATCCTGGCAACCAAACCTGTCTTTCTCCTTGCTTGATCCACTGCCACGGTTTATCCTTCACTATGGCATTTCTCTCTTCAGTATTCACTGTCCTTGGTAAGTAGTACTGTAAATGCTGTAGGCATGGGAGCTATATCAAATGAGAGTCCATTTACTTAGAAGATGAAGATAATTTATTGTTTTCTCCCAAAGGTGATCCTTTTAAATAAAGGAACGATGGTGACAACCATTTACAGAATTCCTCAGCCTCTGATAATACTGGACTTTAGCTCTAGCAGATATGAGTGGCTGGGTTTAACCTTGAAAAGTGGAGGTTAAAGGTTTCACACGTTTTCTTCTTAGCCTTCCTCCCACCAGCTTCTTTCAGTTTAGTCCGCCATTTTTTCTTCTGCCTTATCCTTTATATTTTTAAACCAATTATTTTCCAGGTCAGTCCTTCAACATCTAGTTTCCAACCTGTCCGTTGTTTCTTCACCACTGTCAACTGAACTCTCTCCTTCTGCTGATTCTGATCATGTGATTCTGAAACCCATGGATCACTTTCCATCAGTCAAGTCCAGACATGCTCCCTAGAGATCATCACTAGAGTGCAGACATTTGGCAACAGTTTCCACGCTCACCTTCCCACAAATCCTGCAGACTAAACAACATATAGGCCACCTTTGGACATAATGCCATACTGGAGGCAGCCGTGCTAGAGGTTTGGTTTTGTGGTAGTCTGAATATATGTAAAACCATGGATTTGTCACCAAGCTAACTTGAGGTTTTTGATCCCAAATTGTAATCTGGACCTTCAGTTTGTACTGAGTTTTGCTACCGAAACCTCAGGTTTGAAGGTGGCATTGTGACGTCCGAATTCTGCCGTAACCTGGGTTTTGTTCTGTGGCCGGTCCAGAAACCATAGAGAGGGTGGCTCAGCCCAGCCCAGAAATGTGTCAGCTCTATGCCTGCCATGCTTCTCGCTGGCTGCCTTTCCAATCAGTTGCTCCGCCCTCCACAGTCTCTGCACTCCTCCTGCCATTGCTGAGCAACAGGGATGCCGCATTCCCCCATCCCAAGCATAAAGGCATATAAAAGGAGAGAACTACATAGGGGAAATCCCGCTTTCAAATTTAATGTCTCTCCCCCCACACCTTGTCAATCCACACAAAAAGGATGGGAATGCAAGTCAGGCACAGCGGGAGAGGTATCCAACAATAAAGGACTTCAGAAGTATTTGCACAAACACATGGCGCCCCAGTGACACCAGGAACTGGGCAACTTGGTTATTTCCCAACAGAGATCACAGATGCCAGGGAACTGATACTGATCAAATACTGATCATAGACCCAGAAATTGGCAGAAATACTGATGGGCCAACCCAGTGCAGAAACACGTGGAAACTCAGTCCATGGAAACCTTTGTGCAGTCATATAAATAAAGAGATAACACGTATCCACACAGATCTCCTGAATGTATCTGTCCATTTGCTTGTGTTACTTGAGCAACCTGCAATGCACACCTTGGCACGTTGCCTGTCATGCAGGACCTTTAACTGCAATTTCCATACAAGATGTTTTGGCACTTCCATCCAGGGAAGTGGAGGGGCACACACACAAGAAACACTGGCATTCCTACATCAATGGGGGAATCTAAAGTTTGAGTTGAATGATAGCCCCTAGAATTCTTAAGTAGTTATGTTCTATTTTTGTATCAGTTTGTAGGGGATGGAGGGCCCAGCCCATTCACCTGGGGTGCAAGCATGCAGTCTCAGCCATAACTCATGAGAAGAACCATCCTGGGTTACACTTGGATGATGGTTATAAGGACAGGCTTGAAAGCATTGTGTGATGACAACATGTGCAATAGACGTATGTCCGTTCTCCCAAGGACTATACTCTCGTGGAAGTGACAGCATTGTTCAAAAAGACACAAGGATGCATTGGATTTTGAATAAAATAATAACCATGATTTGCACTGCGTCACCAGCATTGGCCTCACTAATTTTCTGGCATTTTTTTTAAGAGTAGCAGGGATCCACAGAGATAGTCTTTGAGCCTCTCTTGTGCTATGGCTGATCATTGGATTGAGGGATGTGGGGAGAAACATTGATTGCTTCCCCATGCAGCCGAGTAAGCTCTTATTTGTAAATAGGTTCCATCCAAGAGATTATCTGGAGAAAGTACAAAAATAAAATAAAATAAAGTTTTATTAATTCTTCATATTTATTATTGATTGATTGATTTGATTTGATTTGATTTCTATACCGCCTTTCCCAAATGGCTCAGGGTGGTTTACATTAAAACAAAACAATTAAAACCAATTAGCAGTTAAAAACAGAGGTTGTAAAACACCATAGAACAATAACAGTTAAAACATTCAAAACAGTTTTGAAACCCTGAAAAACCAGGTTACAACATTAAAACCATTGACAACAATTTAAAAACCCTGGAAGGTCAGGCCGAACATATCAAAGAGAGCATAGAGGAGAGCAGGGCCGGCCCATCCATGAGGCGACCTGAGGTCGTAGCCTTAGGCGATGGGCTCCCAGGTAGCGGGGAAGAAGCAGTGGCCACCCACCCAGCCCTGTATGCGCCCTTGCCAGTGCCACCCCTTGGTTGCCCCTTGACATTACCTGATTACCCCCTTGGCTCAGCAGATGCAGTGCACAAACAGCCACTCTTCTCCCTTCCTCTTTTAGCATGCTTCTCTTTGAAAAGAGAGGGGAATTGAGTGCTGGAAAATAAAATCTGGAGGAGAGGCAAATGATGGCCTAAAGTGTCTCAGAAGATGCTCTACGCTACCTGCCCACATTCCTCAGCACTTGCTTTACCAGCACTCCCGTCCTCTCTACTTTTTGAATAGAAGAGCTTTTCAAGTCTGTTCTGTGTACTAGTGAAGAGTGTGATCCAGCCAGAATTAAACACCTATAAGCCCAGTTTTTTTCAGTGAGAGCATTCAATGAGGCGCTCCACACGATTAGTGTGAAGTGCCTTACCAGGCTCTGCGGGGAGAGTGGGCTTAGCCCGCTCTTCCCGCAGATGATCAGGCCTGCACCAGCACACAAGCAAAAAAACAAGATTAATGAAGCACTCACTCCGTTAACTTGGTTTAAGGGTAGGGGGATTTTAGGTGGGCTATCCGCCTTCCAACAATCACTGGAAAGTGGGCTAGGCTCCCTTAGCCCACTTACCAGTGATTGTGTGAATAGGCTCAATGTGTTTCAACTGATACCAATAGGATTTAAAATGCTTTACATTGATGTGATGTTTATCATTACCATATGAGATAGATAGATAGATAGATAGATAGATACACGCATATACACTTATATATTTATTTATATTTATATATATATACACACACACACACACACACGAATAATATTCACTGCTTCTATTTTTATTACTCCTGTTGTTGCTGAAGGTGGGAAAATAGACACCTTTGGTCCTTCCTTCAAACTACATATGTGAAGGACAACATCCAAATTGAAGTGAAAGTATTGGAAAGGTCCATAGTATTTTCAACAGGATAAACAGGAATCTGAAAGTTCTTAATTTCCTCTTAGCACTCCTATTCATTATCCAAGCATCCCCACCTCTGCCAGTTTTTTGCAGGAAGATCAGTCCGATACAATGATTTCTTCCTTATGCAGGAACTTTAATGCACACCCGAAGCTCCCATGTCCTGCCTGATTAGTTTCAATGCAAAAAGCACATGCACACCGGCATTCCTTTTGTGTCCCTGTGTCTGAATCGGATTTCCACATCACGGCTCCATGTCAAATGGGTTGTGGAAGGATATACCGACCAAACAGATGTAGTCCAGGCAAGGGACTCAACAGTAAGAGCTGCCTTCATTTGTAACCATTAGTGGGGTCATGGCATCACCCTTCTACCAGCTTTCACAGCTCCCTGCTACAAGCCCCTACTTGTTACACCACAGTTGGGCTTGGAATACACTGCAGGGGTTTTCCTCAATCCCGATAGAATAGTTCTACTGAATGAGGCTGCTCATGCAACAGGCAATTCCTATCTGTAGAGTACCTCCTGCATTACTACTACTACTACTACTAATAATAATAATAATAATGCACTTTGTTAGCCGCCCCATAACAAATTGTTCTCTGTCCTGTTCACAACACAACATTAAAGCATAAAATAAAAACACATAACACATTAAATCATAACAGGCCAAAAGCGAAAAAAAGAAAATACAACATACAATACAAAGCAATTTTAAAACTTTTAAAATCAGTTAAAAATCAAATTGAAAAATCAAAATTTAAATGGACTGAGTGAACAAAAAGGTCTTTACCTGGCATCTAAAAGAACAAAGTGGTGAAGCCAAGAGAACCTCACTGGGGAAGCTATTCCATAAACTGGGTGCAACCATCGGAAAGGCCCCCTCTCTAGTAGCTACCCACCTTTCCTCATTTGGCTGGGGCACCTGGAGAAGAGGCTCTCAACAAGATCTCAAGGTCCGGGTTGGGACATATGGGGCAAGGCGGTCTCTCATGTAGCCTGGTCCCAATCCATTTAGGGCTTTAAAGGTTAAAACCAGCACTTTGAATTGGCCCCAGAAATGGACTGGGAGTCAGTGCAGCTGATGAAGGACTGGCGTAATATGCTCAAAATGTCAAGTCTCAGTTAATAAAATTGCAGCCCTTTTTGTACCAGTTGCATTCCAGACCATTTTCAAGGGCAACCCCATGTACAATACATTGCAGTAACCTAAGCAAAAGGTTACAAGAGCATGAGTAACTGTGGCCAAGCTATCTCTGTCCAGGTAAGGTCACAGTTAGAATATCGGCCAAAGCTGATAAAAGGCGCTCTGAGCCACAGAGGCCATTTGAGCCTCTAGTGACAGTGCTGGATCAATGAGCAACCCCAAGCTGTGAACCTGTCCTTTGGGGAAGTGCAACTCCATCTAGAACAGGCTGAACATCATTATAGGAAACATAAGAAACATAGGAAACTGCCATATCATATAAATCAGACCATTGGTCTATCTAGCTCAGTATTGTCTTCACAGACTGGCAGCAGCTTCTCCAAGCTTGCAGGCAGGAATCTCTCTCAGCTCTATCTTGGAGAAGCCAGAGAGGGAACTTGAAATCTCCTGCTCTTTGATAGATCCAAGCCATTGATAGATCCAAGAGAATTAACAGGGTTGAACTCCTCTTGTCCCTCTCATTCTGCACAGGTCACCACCACTTCCTCTCTCAATGAGGCATTTAGAATCTGCTGGACCCAGCTAAAAATTCCCTCCCTACTAGATTTAATAAACCCTGAAGGGCAAGAATCAAGCATGCATGTGATCAGCTGAACAACTAAACACCTTTCTACATCCTCAGGGACCAATAATTGAAACTCCTCCAGTACAACTAGACCAGGTGTTACTCTGGACACCTCACCCAATGACACTATATCAGCTGTAGAGTCCAACTCATGATGAATGCGATCGACCTTACCCTCAAAGTACTGTGCAAATGTGTCACAGCATGCTACAAGCATGACTTGTCCCTTTAGCTAAGCAGAGTCTGCCCTGGTTGCATATGAATGGGAGACTAGAAATGTGAGCACTGTAAGATATTCCCCTGAGGGGATGGAGCCACTCTGGGAAGAGCAGAAGGTTCCAGGTTCCCTCCCTGGCTTCTCCAAGATAGGGCTGAGAGAGACTCCTGCCTGCAACCTTGGAGAAGCTGCTGCTAGTCTGTGAAGACAATACTGAGCTAGATGGACCTATTGTCTGACTCAGTATATGTCAGCTTCCTATATTCCTATGCTCCTATCTTGCCTGAGGGCCAGATTTCAAATGGCCCCATGCCACCCGAAAAAGCCCTGCTGGATGGCATTGAAAGGATGTGATGGTGGATGGGGGCGGGGGGGGGGGACAAAACATTTCTTCTGTCCCATCACTGCCACAGAATAGGCTCTACAATTAGCACTAACCTGTTTTCGATCAGACTCATCCCACATTTTCCTCCCGTTATGTTCCAGCCATTTCCCAGCTTTCTTCATTGTCCTCAGCTCAGGTCTATATCAAGGCTCTGCATGGGCTCTGCTCCGCAGGAGTGGGCACTTGGGAGCAATTGTGTCAACCTTCCGTGCCATCTCTCCATTCCAGAGAGCAACTAGAGCTTTGACAGGAGTGCCTGTCATACCAGCTAGAAAATCCCTTGGAGTCCATCAGTCTCGGGAGGTGGACCATTTTTATAGGCTGCCCTTGTGGAATGGTGTAGCTCCTGAGAATCTAAACCTCTGGAGGAAGTGATCTGACCATGACAAGGGCACAGATGATATATCCCTCACTTCAAAATCATCATCCTCCTGTCCAGTCGGAAAAACCCAGATCCAGAGTATGTGTTGGGCCAACAACATGTTGGGACAGCCCCATGGTTGTGATGGTGGCCACGAAGTCCTGAGCCACTCCAGACAAGGCAGCCTCAGCATGTATGCTGAAGTCACCCAGAACAACCATTCTGGGAGTCTCAACACCAAATCCCAGCATCTGTGGTGCTGGGAACTCCTCTGCCCTGGGCCCATAAAGGAAGCTCATCAGGCCCCAGACCAGTGAACTTTCTGCACCACCACCTGCCTGCAGGTGTGCTCAGCTCCTGTTGGTGTCACTATGCCACCTACTCTGTCCTAGCTGAGCTGTCTCCCTCTGGCAGTGCAAATGGGCTTCAGAACAGTGGCCCCAGGTATGCCAGTCACCACAAGGCTTACCCCCCTGAACCTGTTTTCTCCATTCTAATGGGAAGAGCACAGCAAAACAACATAGGAAGCTGCCTTATACCCAGAAGTGACTCTAGAACATGCCTATAGCCACAGTGTATGCAGCCACTGCATACGTTGCTGAAACAAAAACATAAGCTGGGTTTTTTTAAATAAAAAAAATTACACTTCCTGAGCAACTTGGTAGAGTTGTTTTTTGTTTAGAAAATATGATTTTGCATCAGCTGGGAAACAATGAGTCCCAACATGGAAGAAAGAATATAATTGCCATAGCATTAAAAAAAAACCCAAGCTTTTTTAAAATGTCATCAGGATATGCTGTAATAACAACTGTATATTTCAAATGCAAACATATCATTGTCTATAAATCTGCAGACTATGAAAAGACCAACAGTAGCAGTGCATGCCATTGTGAGTGTGAGTATCTCCCCCAGGGGGAGAAAATGGTCACGTGCTCCTTGCAGCACTGAAACCTATATTAATCAGAAAAAGTCATGGGGGACATTTCATTTTATATTTTTATAATACATAAAATGGTGTGCAGACATAAGCTGAGCCTATTCCTGAAGAATTATTGATGTTTTTGTGGAAGAAATTTCCCCATATAGGGGGAAAGAATACATCTATTTCAGGAGAAAGAGTTGCTTCTGATTTAACATAAACAATATTACAGATGATTACATTGTCAGTTGTGTTGTACTGACCACTTATATTGGTTGCACATCCAATTGTAAAATGACAACCCAATCATATACTTGTTCAGTTAATTTGTTTATACTACCTTTCTTCCAAGATGCTCATAGTGGCATAAATAGTGCTCTCATTGAGGGTTAAGTGATAAAGAATGTGAAATATTTTTGTTTTATTATTTCTTTCATTTTTGTTATTAAAAACTTGATTTGCTTAGTTATTGATTCACCCAGAATCACATTCATTTCCTAATGAATTTTGTCCATCTTTGTTAGTCCCACTAATTTTTGTCTGCACATTGATTTTCATAGGAAGCTCATGGATAGTACTATGTTTGGAGGAGAATTATAAAAGATGATAATAGCTAATTAATTCTTCTCATCCAACCCAATATTTTTTACCAATCAAATGGTGGGCTGCACAAATATATTAATTTGTCACCATTGCCTTTTCAGTGGTTTTCTCAGTAATCATGCTGTAAGTTTTCTAATCTAATAATGGCAGTGTGTTGAAAAACTATCAGCTCTGTTCATAACCTACGGGTGAACTTGGCTTTGCTTTCTAAGAATGAGATTGTGATAACAGAACAGCTCTAGCAATTAAAAGACTGTAAGGTCCATGGGAGAGGCAAATGACTGCTCGCAAAGTGCTGCAGTGCACAATTTATGACATCCTTTATGTTAGCACTGCTCAGTATAACTTGTAAATGCATTCATATGCTTAAACCAGCTTATCCCCATGTTAATGGGCCATGATTGCAATCAAGCATGTCCACTGAAACTTCACACTTCCGTTTGAGCTATTATTTGATTTTTTTTTTTTTTAAGGCTTGAATCAATAAATCTAATTTCTTCCCTGGGCAGACACTGTTACATAATGTGTTTCCAATGGGGACTCGATCAATTTCCCTTGAATGGCAAATGCTCTCCATGAAATGCTCTCAGAAAGGTAGCCTACACAATCCATACGACTCTGTCTGCACTAAACTTAGCCTTATGAGAAGAAAATACGTTCTGTAACAAACTCATCCTGGCAGAAATGAGGTAAATTCATGAAGGTGGTGGAGCTTAGAGCTAAAGATGTATGGGGCAAAGTGCTATCTTTAAAACCTCTAGCTTATCCTGTATCCTATAACATAATGTAACCTTTATATCTGCTTTTGTACTTTTTACATCTTACCAATTGAATTACATCCTATTGGACTTAGAATGAATGGTCCACTGCATTCAGTCAATCTGAAGGCATAATCCAGGCCCTCATGAGGCCAAACTATGAAAGACATCTGTGACTGGACTGCCAATATGGTTTTTGTTGTTTTCAATTTACTTTAAGGAAGTCTTTTCTTTCATTGGAGCACAGACAGGGAGAGGCATCTCACCTTTTCAGTTTAAATAATCGCAAACTTCTATTAGCCTCACTGTGGAAAAAAATAAGATTTAGCCCTCCCCACAAGCCCCACAGTGGGGGTGGGATGCAGGCACACAGGTCCCCTGCTTTTGTCATTGGTGGCATTCTCACGTAACACAAAACTGCATTTAAATGGGGCAGAGGTTGGTGCTCTGTTACGTCTGAATATGTGCAAGCATGGTTTTGTGGCAAAAGCAACCTGTGGTTTACCTTGCCAAACTCCAATTTCAGCCTTCAGTTTGTGGTGAGTTTTGCTGCTGTAAGCTGAGGTTTTTCGGCGGCAATGTTGCATCCAAACACAGAAGATGCCATAACCACAGGTTTTATCACTTTCAGGAACTGTAATCATAGAGACGACGGCTCAGACCCAACTGGGATCACCCCTGCCCCATGCCTGCAGTGCTTCTCACAGGCCACCACTCCGAGCACTTGCCCCACCCCCTTTCTCCAATCCAATAAAGCAGTTGCCTGGCAAGAGGGATGCTGCCACTTCCCATCCCAAGCTTCAAAGTGTGTCAAATGGGGAAGTCACATGGGGGCATGCCCTCTTCCTAATCTGTCCCTTGTTCCACCCCTTGTTCCACCACCACCACCACCACCACCCCCAGCAGTCAAGAGAGAAAGGGATGGGGATGGGGTGGCAAGATGGGCACTACATGCTTTGCTCTCCGAAAATGAAGTGACAAAGATGTATGTTCACAAGCACATGCACTCAAGGGGGCAACATAAGCAGGCCACCCCATTAGAGCACTGGGACAGCAACATATGGCAGGGCAGTGATACCCAGGGTAGGGTTTAAAAGGCAACCCCAACCAGGAATTCTTGAATGGCTCTGCTCTGTTTTTTGTACAATTATGTTGGGGAAGGGGGCCCCAGCTTCTTCCCCTTGGGAAAATGTGTGAGGTCCCTAGGCTTACTCATGTGAAGGACTAGGCAGCAGGATCAGCATTGCTCAAGTGAAAGGAGTGATTCAGCATAAGTTGTGATGAACCCATCAGTGGCGAGATGGGTGTAGGGCAGAATCACTAATAATGTGTGATGGCATCCCCTTCTCCCATGGACTGCTCTCTCACAAGAGTGTCAGGCCATGGGAGCCAGAAAGCAGATGCCACCCTGCCAGGTTGCTCTATACAAGCAAGCCTTTATACAAGCAAGTCCTCTATACAAGGAGAGGTACCCAACAACAGCTCTCCCTGCCTTGGTGACTCCACCCATTTGAGCATGTCCATCTTTGTTGTTGCCTGTAATGGTGACCCCACTCTCCTAGGGTATCTGGAAATGCAGGCTTCCCTCTCCCACAATGCCCCATAACAGCAGATCTCCATACGGCACAATGCCGGTCTGAACCCAGGAAATTTGAATGATAGTAAAGATCTGCTGTTTTCCCAGTCTGCCCACCCATCAAAATCTCCTTTGAGTGAGTGACAGGCTTCCCTGGAGGGTGGAGGTGGGGCAGCAGTCACTGTGAAAAAGTTCTATCATTAACCAGAGAGAGCCGGGCCCCACACATTTGGAGCCCCCTCTTTTGAGTTAGCTCAACTCATGAATGTGCAGTCTGATGGAAGACTAAAGGTTTTTGCAAGCCGAAGGTCCTCCCCAGTAGACTGGCCCTCTCATGATAATGCTAGTCCCCTGGCAGCAAGCTGCCATGGGGGCAAGAGTGTGGTTTGGTCTCCATGGACTGCTTTGCCAGGATGGGCCATCTCAAGAGCATCCTTGGTCACAGTGGGCCAGACCCCAGGATCCTTTGCCCTTCTGCCTAGGAAGTCATCGTATTCCCTTCCCTTTCCTGAGTAATAGGGAAATAGTGCCCCCCAAGATCCCCCCCCCACCAGAAATTATGCTTGTGTGAGACGGTTTTGTTTCAGGGCTCTTACAAGGGTGGTGGTGGAATTGCTTTCAGGACAAGGGCTTGCATAGCATGGCATTTAAAGGGATTTAAATGCCCTTTCCCTGCTGAGGGTGGTTGGACAATTCCGAAAAGGCACGATCACACTCATCAGCACGCCCTCTTGAAGATCATGGCCAATGGCTGCCACCCTGGAGACATGCTGATGCCCTGCCCACAGTCTGGTGATGCGAGTGCTACAGAGGTTCCTGGGATATGGCCTCAGTGGAGCAGGGAGGGGCTCCCCTGCCCTGAAAATGGAGGTTGCCAGACCATGGTTGGAAAATCTGCAACGCCGTTCACGTTTTCAAAAATTAACCAGGGGCTAGGCAACCTCTGGTTTCACGTTACGTGCAAATGCAGCCATTTGGGGGCTTATATCAGCTTTGGGAGGGGGGGTGCCTGCAAATCAGGAAAATAGGGTTAAACATCCCCTCACCTAAAAGATTTTGATCAGCTTTTGCTCTGATCACTATGGGCTACTTAGGAAAGAATATTCTCCTACATGATTTAAAAGAAGAGATAACATTTTGAAGAATTATTTTACCCATTCTATTAAATGCATTGGAGAATATTCTTTTTCATTCTTTTACATGTCCCATATATTCTGTTACATGTTGTATAGTTGAATAAGATGATCTAATAAGACATGACATATTCTTTTACACAAAAGAATATTCTTTGACATGGTGTATAGTATCCAGTCATGAATCTCACATGTCACTTAGGTTTGTCCCTCTCTCACAGAGTTGTTGTGATGAGACGTGAACGAAAGAATGTGTGCCACCCTAAGCCCATTTGGGAAGAGAAGAACATAAATAAGATCAGGGGCGTAGCAAGGTTGGAATGGGCCCAGAGACAAGATTTTAAAATGCCCCCCCCCAAGCTCAGCCCATGAAGTAAAGAAATCTTAAATGACGCTGAATAGTGGTAACAAAAAGCATCTCTCTCTCTCTCTCTTTCTCTCTCCCCCTCCCTCTCTCCTATGTGCCACAATAGAACAACACAACATCCTAAATTATTTTTTAAAAGGTTTTGTAAATTGTGGACGATGCAAGTCATTGAATGGTACTAGAGAAAGACTTGCTGTTCTGGTAGCTCCAGGTCTTAACACATCAATTTCAGAGGATGAATACAACTGAAGGAAGACTGGGCGGGTGTGCAGCTGGGGGAGTCCGTCATGTGACTTGACTCTGGGAGGCCCCCCAAGGCAGTGGGCCTCCAGACAACCTCCTCCCCTTGCCCTATTATAGTTACACCCCTGAATAAGATAAACAAATGCAATCAATTTTACACTCAACGCTTACACCCAGAATGACTGAATGTACCCCCAAACTACTTTTCACATTATATTTCTACTGGATGCACGCATGCTGGCCCCACATGAGTCCAAACTGCATCCAAACTGAGTCCAAACTGCATGAGTCCAAACTGCCTAAGAATTGCATCAGTGCCGCAGTGACCCTGCTCCCATTATTCCCAGTTCTTAGGGAATGAATTGCAACTCTGATAAAATTCTTAGGAGCCACAGAGATCCTGCAAGAATCGGTAGAAGCAAGGATACAGTTTGGACTCATGTGGAGTCAGTGACTTGTATCCCCCTTCCATGGGCAGCATGCTGTGCTGAATGTAAGCCTATGGAACTATAACACCCTCTTGATGCATTCCAGATTTGGAAGGCATAGGTGAGGAGCAGTGTAGGTAAGAGCCGGATTCAGTCCTTGGAATAACTGATGAAAAGGATGCTCAGGATGGAAACAAGGCTGGGAGAACTCTTGGCCCGAAATCTTGGGGAGCGGCAGCCAGTCATAGTAGATAGTAGAGGCTAGACAGAACATTAGTCTGACGTGGTATAAGACAGCTCCTTAGTAAATGAGTTATAGGTTTCTACCATGTACTGGAGCCCAGTGAGAGCCCACCAGGATGTGTCGTTTATCAGTTGCCTCTGCAGAAATGAGCAGTCCAGGATCAATATACCCAGAGCCTGTGTAAAGCAATATAAATAGGCTAGAGCTAATGGTAAAAGTGAGACGTAGGTCCTTGCTTTCTGTCTTGCCACCCTGGCTCCAGTGAAGAATTAGCACCACAAAACCATTAGTCTTTCATCTGCATACCATTCATGAGAACATTTGATGACTTTCCCTTTTCTCCTCCCAATTGCCAGTTATATGTGTGTACAGGAATGGCAATATTGTAGAAGTCTTAAGCAAAATGATCTATGCATTTTCCTAGTAATCCTGGGGCAGCGTTGGGCTTCCTGCCAGGGAAGCTGTAGGAAACAGAAGGTGCAGTCTTCATCCATCAAAATCAATGGATGTTTTGCTCTTAGGAGAACCAGTTCACATTTCACTTGGGAGCTGAGTAACTTCCCACAAAGGTCCAAGGGCCAGTTCAGTTCTTTGTAAGTTAGCACATGAAAAGCAAGCGGCTTCTGGAGCATTTGGCATGATTTTTTGGGGGGGCGGGGGGAATCATGTGAAATAACTACAAAATGTTTCAGAAGCATTTTGGTGCGGTTTAAAAAAAAAATCATGGACAAGTGACTAGTACAGGGCAGGCATTTGTGAAACAAAACTATTTACGCATTTGGCATCTCTGCAGACATCCCTGCAGACACAAGTACCAAATGCATCCGGGATTATAAAACAACATTTCAGAACAAATTGCTCTCTTTGCATCTGCAAAATGCTGGTAGTGGTAACTGGAAGATATACTTGCAGATACAATGCTGAGTATAGTGGCAATTTAAGGTAATGCAAATGTATGCAATTTAAGCTAATGCAAATGTAAAGTTGGTGTTTTTATGGATATTTTAATCTGGTATTTATGTGTTTTAACTGTTAAATTCTTGATTTGTTTTATTCCTGGTTTGTTTTATGCTGTAAGCCACCTAGGGACTTTGAGAGTGGGTGGTATACAAATTTATTAAAAATAATAATAATAAATGTACTGCAAATGCTTTAATTAAGAAAAGCAAATAATTATGGACACAACCCAGCACCTTTGTATCCCACTAATTTCAATGTGAGTGTTAAATCATGTGCTCTGATTTCTTCCATTGAAGAAATTCTTAAAGGTGCTTAATGTTTCCTGGATCATGCCTATTACTGTGTTTTTTAAAAATGGAACCTTTCAGTTCTTCACTCTAGGATATATGCAAGCTCTTTGAAGTCCCAGACATTTTAATGTATGAGTTAAGTATATGCTTAAATCTCTCGTGTTGAATCCAGGGGGACTTCTGAATTCATAACTTGTACTGGATTATGGCCTACGTATTATATATTATGTGTACACAATAACCTGCATGTGATCAGACTTTCTGTTGATTCACTTTGCTTATCACTTTCCTAACCTTTTTATCATACGACTAAACAGTTCTATCTTCTTCCCTTCTTAAATGTGCTAACATTTTTACTGAATTTTCCTTTATCTTTATATAGGAATATAGGAAGCTGCCATATACTGAGTCAGACCATTGGTCTATCTAGCTCAGTATTGTCTTCCCAGACTGAGAGCGGCTTCTCCAAGGTTGCAGGCAGGAAACTTGCTCAGCCAATGTACTGTATGCTTTAGTAGTTTGTTGGTTCAATAAAAAAATCTTGTCCTATAAAAAAAAAATCTTGTCCTATCTTGGAAAAGCCAAGGAGGGAACTTGCAACCTTCTGCTCTTCCCAGAGTGGCTCCATCCCCTGAGGGGAATATCTTACAGTGATCACACTTCTAGTCTCCCATTCATATGCAACCAGGGTGGACCCTGCTTAGCTAAGGGGACAAGTCATGCTTGCTACCACAAGACCAACTCTCCTCCCTGACACTCTGCAACTCTTACACTACTACATATAGTTCTGTACCTACTTCTGATATAAAACCAAACTTGAGAGCAACAGAATTGTATTGCATGCTTTGTGATTTAATGCAAAGTGTTTCAATTTAGTATGAAACGTATTTTCCCTCATGTCATAATGCAATAAACAGCCATCTTAATCACTTAACAAGATAGAAAACAACTTCAAGTAAAAAGAAGAAGAAATTTGCTCTGTTAGCAAAATTATCACCAGAAAAAGAGGAGTACATAATTTATGCCTGCAAATTGAATTACAATGGTTTTCTCATTTATAATCAGCTTCCGGAATTTTGAATCATTCATATGCTGAATGCTGAGATAATTTCATAAGAAAGTAACACTCAAGTTTTCCCTGAGGAAAGAGGAATCATCAGATCCATTAAAATAAACTACTTACTGAAGATTGTGAGATTATTTGAGCACCGCCAGCAGAATGGTCTGAGGGCATACAATGTTTTTACAATTGTTGTTAGAGGTCTCTTCTTCTCACAGTACTAAGGCTGTAGTCTTATGCACACTTCCCTGGCATATGCTCACTGTTGAACATAGTGGCTGACATCCAAACTAATGCTACATTCACGTGCCTTCGTTTTCTGTCATATAAGAGGGAGGGGTGATTTTTGACAATCTACCCTTCCCTCTGCAGCTGCCTGTGCCTTCTGAAATTATGTCCCAAAGCACAGTGACTTTCAGAGATAAGGAGAAAATTTTAAAAATTGCTTCTCTCCCGTTGCCTCACAGGAAACTCTGGCATGTTGGTGCAGCACTAGTCCTGATGTCAGCCAGTAAAATGTACATCTGTGTAAATATATTTAGGACTGTGCAGTAAGACCTTTTAATTATACTGTACACCTAATGTAACTCTCTCCACCAAGAAGTCTTATAAAACTGCAACAAGAAAAGTGAAGCAATTGACAGCAGCAAAAATCAAATATCACTTTTTGAAAGCCTTGGCAATTTGTTTACATTGCTATTTAAACACCAGTATTGGGGACACTAAACAATTATTTCTGGGAGGATGTTCTGTAATATAGGCACCACCACAGAGAAGGCCCTGTCACCACTCACTCTCTGCTTAAACTCCATAGGTGGAAGTACTTGAAGCAGAGCCTCTAAAGATGATCTTAACAAACAAACAGGTTCAGATAGGAGAAGATGGGCCTTTAGATAAACCACTGGGGAGTCACCATTCTTCATAATCTCACACAGGAAACTACAAGTGACTGACATCCTGATAACAAATCACCAGTGCAATCCCAGAGGCACTGATGCTTCTGAAAAGTTCAACTAATTCAGCTCCACTGCTGGCTCAGTTGTGGGGGCAAATTTTGAAAGTCTCCCCTTCTCCCAGAAGTGCTCTGTGCCACCTGAAAATATGTCTCTTGGGGTCACACAGCCCTCAGGGACATATTTTCTGGTGGCACATTGGGCTTCCAGGGGAAGCCATTGAAATTCCTCAACACTCGCATACTAGCAGCACCAGTGCAGGTCTGGAACTCTTCAGAAGCAATGGTGCTACACTAATGCTTCTCTTGTTGTTAGTCTTGTAATATAAGACTAAATGCCAGGGCTTTAGTCAGGCTGCCAGCCAGTAACTCTACTGGAAGCAAGAATCAATGTAGTTCTTTGAGAAACTGAGCTCCAACTGAGCTCCAAAAAGCGAGTAAATTCGATGGCCCATGATGTTCACGCCATGAGGGCATGATCTGATGTCCAGTCTGATATTTTGTACTGGCCTACAAAATCATAACTATGGAAACACAAAATGGCATCCATGCTCCAGCCTCCTGGTGCTCCATAGGAAGCCGCTTTATACCAAGTCAGACCATTTGCCCATCTAGCTCAGTATTGTCTACAAAGACTGGCAGTGGCTCTCCCGGGTTTTCAGGCCAGAGTCTTTCCCAGCACTCTCTGGAGATGCTGCCAGGGATTGAACTGGGGACCATCTATCAGAGAGCTATGGTCCCATTCCCTAAGAGGAATATTTTACAGCAGACAGGGCTCGCATGTAGTCAACCAGCCAAATGCAAACCAAGGTAATCCCTGCTTAGCATTCATGCTTCCTACCACAAGACCAGATCTCTAAGAGCTATCAATGCCAAAGGGGGAAATTAAGTGGGAGGTGGAAAGGGGGCTCTGATATTAGCAGTGGGCTTTTCTGAGATAGTGGGCTCTCTCCATTTGCTGGAGAGTGCCACATCTTGGTGCCAGACCTGACCTCCTTGGTCTCTCAGATAAAAGTTTAGGTCTCTAAACATGGCTCATTATGGCCAGACAAGTTTATCTCACTCATGGAGCGAAGCAAGCGAATAGGAAAGGGAGAGAATCTAGCAGTTTGTGTTACACTGATTTTTATGGGAGCAAATTACTATCTTTCCGTATTGTCAAGTCTAGACTGCTATTTTTGTCCAACCTAGTTGTAATGTTCATTGTTCAGCAACACATTACATTCAGTGTAGGAACAATTAAGTAAATTAACATATACTAAGGAGAAATGCCCTTCTTTTCCATTAGTGATGAATTAGCACTTAAATTCAGTTTGTTCTGTAACTCCATTTCTGATCTAAAACAACACACTGTGAAAAATGTATGACATGAGCATTCATTCTGCATATAAGCTTGTATGCTAGTATTCATCCAAACCACTGCTCTGCACATGCCCCAAATAGTACTTTAAAGTTATCTCAGATGAACCCTCAGCCACACAACTAGGGCATCCCCCACTGAGGGGTGGGAGACAGGTGCACTCAGGGCACCAGAGGTTCACTTAGGTAATTTTGGAGCCTGGACCTAGAGGCCTTTGGAGGCCCCCCTCCTCTGCAAATTAAGCAGGTGACCACACCATCCGGGACATACTAAAGAGAATTTGGGGGGCCCCTGGGGCTGTGGAGGCCCTGGACTTTGGCCCAGATGTCCAGGGGTAAGAGCGCCTCTGCACGGCACACTCACATCTTCATCGCATGGGAGTGGTCCAGGCAAAAACATTGTCCAAACTGGCCCAGAGACATTCTCATATGGATCAAACCCTGCAACAAACCCAGATCCTCCCAACTCCATCTCCTCCTCTACTCAAGTAATATCATTACAGGACATAATAATGTCAGCCACACCACCAGGAGCTCATTCTCTTGCTCATCCTCTGACATCATATGCTAGCACCCGCCAGCAGCTCCCTTCTGTTGTCTACACAGGACCAACAAGAATCACAGCATAAGAGCAGAAAGGCTGAAATATGATGTCAACATTCAGAAAGCCATAGGGGAACATTTTGACATCCCAGCATGTTGCTGCTTAGTTAAACATCAGCATTCTTCAACAAAGGAACTTAACAGAGTCTTCAGCATGAAACTGCTGGTTTAAAATGTTACAAAAAGTTCTAGACTATATGTTTAGGCTTGAACTGAGGTTTTTTTTTTTACATTTTAAATTTTATTTATTTTTACATTTTATATCCCGCTCTTCCTCCAAGGAGCCCAGAGCGGTGTACTACATACTTAAGTTTCTCCTCACAACAACCTTGTGAAGTAGGTTAGGCTGAGAGAGAAGTGACTGGCCAAGAGTCACCCAGCAAGTACTATGGCTGAATGGGGATTTGAACTCGGGTCTCGCCGGTCCTAGTCCAGCACTCTAACCACTACACCACACCGGCTCCTTCATGCCAAGATAAGGGGTTTGAATTGAGATACAAGTTTTCTGTCACAGCATATGTGTTAATTAACTCAGCAAGCCTGGGAAGGCTTTGTCATCACCAGCTGGTGACCAATATCTGAATGGTGTCTGAGTGCTTCTACAGCCCTTCAGAGCTCTTGTGATTTTTGCCATTTTGCTCTTGCTCTGGAAGCACTCTTTGTCCCACAGAAACACAACCGAGAGCGATGGATAACCCTCAAGGATGAGTTTCCTCTGTCCCAGCGTGCTTCTGGAGCAAGGGGAGAGCAGCAAAAATTGCCACACTCTGGTGCGAGCGTGCCCATGCTTCAGAAGCAGAGAGGCTAGGAGTGCATGCATGCTTTTATTAGAAGCACATGTGCATGCTTAGTTAGGATGACCTAGGAGCCAAGGAAGCTGCTTTATGACCTAGGAGCCAAGGAAGCTGCCCATTGGTCTGTCTAGCTCAGTACACTCTGTGCAGACTGGCAGCGACTCTCCAAGGATACAGGCAGGAGTCTCTCCCAGCCCTACCTAGAGATGCCAGGGTTTGAACCTAGGGCCTTCTACTTATCAAACAGATGCTCGACCACTGAGCTACGGCCCCATCCACTGTTGTTGTGAATGGTCACTGTGCTTATCTTGTGTACCTTTAAGGCTTCACCCAGAATGGTTACAGATGAAACCTCTTTCGTTTCATGGTCTTTGACCTCTCCGTTTACAATTTGACCCTCTATGCCTCTGTGTGTGTGTGTGTATTTTTTTCAGTCCACAAAAGTATGTTACTATAAATTTGTTAGTCTCTAAAGTGCCACAAAGAAGTGATGCTGTGTGATTTTTGTTGCAACAAACTGTCACAGCTTGCTCTTGAGAAGTTACATCCAGGCAGATCTATCTATCTATTGATAGGTATCTATCTATCTATCTATCTATCTATCCATCTATTTACATACTGTCTGAAATATACATCTCTAGGTAGTATTCACAATCCAAATTACAATATAAAAAATGAAAACAAACAATTAAAAAGCTTCCACAGAATGAAAACAATGAAAAACAATCCTGGGGAATAGGCCTGGGAGCATTTCTTCTCTGAGGCAAGAAATATAGCCTCAAGATAACCAAACCTTTACATGTCATCCAGGCAGTTTAACAAATGCAAAAGCTTGATTTTATTGCTGACTTTTTTGTTTTTGCTTGCTTACTGTAATTGCTACAGCTAAGCGGTTTTGACATGTTACCTTGGTCAATAGAGATAAACATTTTCTGATGATTAACCCTATTAACATATTTGTGCATCACAATACTGATTCACAGCCTTTGGACTCCCCAGCAAACCTGTTTACAGAAAACAGTTTCTGCTAATCTGAAACTGGGGATGATGTCAGTGTGTGTGTGTGTGTGTGTGTGTGTGTGTATCTGAAGTGTATCGCCTTGTGCTGCAGTGCCCTCTTTGGCTTCCTCTACAGAGAAGGAAATTATATCATGTTTGGATTTAGTGCAGAGACTGAGTTAGCTAAAGAGATTTTGGTTGGGTGGTGTGTGTAAGTTCAATGAAACTCTGGAAAGAGTCTTGCAAAATGTAAGTTTATATAAACGCAAGATCCCCAGCTAAATCTGTTTTTAAAAATTAAAAAGAAAAGTGAGGCTTTAAGAAAAGGCACTCTATCAGTATGACCCCTCCAGACATCTCAGAAGAAACCTCGGGATTTTATTTGTTTGTTTGTTTGTTTAAACTTCTTATATACCACCTCCTCCAAATACTTTAGGCGGTGAACAACAGAAATACCAACAACAATCTTTTTAAAAAAAATTATTAAAGGGCAAATGCCTGGCGAAATAGGTGTGTCTTAAGAAGGGCCTTAAAAGCAGCCGGGCGGTGGGTGGGTGGGGGTGAACGAATCTGGGGGGGGGACACTGTTCCAAATAAGAGGGGTGGCCACAGAGAAGGCCCACCTATAGGCCCAGGCACCATGTACTACACCAGGGCCCGGGACACTAAGGAGGGCCAGCTGAGAAGACTTCACAGGATGGGATGCAACTGGCCAAGAGAGGCGATCCCAGAGATATACAGGTGCTAAGCTCATAAGGGTTTGGTAGGTGAGAACCAGCACCTTGAATTGGACCCGGAAGCAAACAGGCAACCAGTGCAGCAACCGTAAAAGAGGTGTGACACTATCAAATCTACAGCCACCTATGAGGAAGCTTCCAAATCATTTTCAAAGGCAACCCTAGGTAGAGCACATTAGAGTAATTCAAACGAGAGGTAACAACGGCATGAGTTACTGTTGTCAGGGCCTGCCAGTCAAGGAAAGGCTTGTCGAGGCAGCGGGGGGGGGGTGCGCTTCCCCCCCCCGCTGGCCTTCAAAATGCCCCCCTCAGGCCTTTTAGGCCCATTTTTTGGCCTTGCTAAAATGGCAAGGTGGCCAAAATGGTGGCCGCCGTGCATGCACAAATGGCCTCTTTGTGCATGTATGGTGGCCATTAAAAAAAAACCAAAAACTAAAAAATGGCCACTAAACAAAAATGGCCATTGTGCATTTATATTTTCTCAGTCTCCAAATAAAGTTAATCTAGGCATTTCTGATACCTGTTGTGTAAAGACTATGCACTGCACACACTATTGTTTAATTGCATATAGTGTGACAACTTTATGAAGCAAGTCATAGAAGCTCTTCTCACTATCTGTGAGAAGATCTTCTGTCAGGTTTATGAGGGGCTTAGCCCACTCTCCCCGCAGACAATCAAAGTGCAGCCCTGGGAGGCCAGATCATCTGCCCACACAACTGCCGGGATGGTCACGGAGCCGGCAGGGGCTGCAGGGAATCCTGGAGAAACACCCAAGTGCAGGAGGCTGGCTGCAGTGCCGCCGTGCGCTGTGCCGCCGTGCGCTGTGGCAACACACAAGCAGCACTTGTTCCATTAACCTCATTTAAGACAAGGGGAGACTTGGGAGTGCCTATGTGAGCTTGGTGGTTGGGCCTTGAGCTTGCCTGTGAGCCCGGTGGTTCCCACGATCACTGGAAAGCAGGCTAAACTCCCTTAGATTGCTTTCTTGTGATTGTGGGAATAGCCTCATAGTCAATCTCTGTTTCACAGCACATGCATACACAGTAACATAGACACATGAGCAGTCATCCCACATGGTGAGTCACGCATATCAGCTCTTTCCCCGAAAGATGTATTTTCTTGGAGAAAACTTGTAACTTCTGAAGCACAGCTTTTCGGTGAACTAACACTAGCTGAAGTCAATACCAACACTTGTTTAAATGGACTTGCTTCAAATTTACAACAGTGTTGCTGACTCTAGTATATAACTCTTAGATTTTTATGGGATTTACTTTATGCCCTGAGCAAATCGGCAGTCTCAGTGGTCTGAAACATGCCCATTCATAATTCACCATTGGCTGAGGCAATTTACATCCAAATTATTTTCCTGCTAATCTGCATTAGAGAACATGGACATAAAAGCAAAACAGCAAGACGAATGAAATCTTGGAAGAGAGTTAGGGCTCTCTGGATTCACTTACAGCCATGGTAATTTCCCCCCCTTTTTTTGGTCTTGCATATCTTTACGGCATCTATTACAGGTGCTACTAGGAATGCAATTTACTGGCTTAAAATAAAGACATTCATTGTTCCCTCTAACAGGCATTCCCAGCCGTATGACTACAACTCCCATAATCCCCAAGCAAAGGCTATTGCATCTGGGAATGCTGGGAGTTGTAGTCAACAACACCTGGAATTTCCTGTTAGAGGGAACACTAAAGACATTATTCCAATATGATCCCAGGGAGGGAAAATGGGAGACCTACTTGTTAAATACATGCTAACTTGCATATTAAATACTGCTGTAATTCAGTATACACCTGCAATGGAACAAACCAAGGGATAGAATAACAGAGGTGCCAACTCCTGAGATAAAGCTTTCTGGTGTCTGTGCAGGGCCTGGTGTGTGGCACAGGAAACATTCTTATTGCAGGTATTTCCACTTCCTCTGGCACCAAGCAATAGTGTCCATGAGTGATATCAGGATTCAACAGAGTACAACATGATACAGATTATTGTGTTATAATAAGGATGCAGGATATAATCTACTTGTATAACTCATGAAAGTGAGCCATGACACACACTACTGGTCCAGTTCTACATGTGCATAATATGGTCCAAAAAATAATGGGTCAAGAAACCATTTACCTGTTTTCAGGGGAACCCACTGAGGCCAAGACATAGTCCCAGCACAATCGTGATGCAGCAGAGCCACCAGCACAACACCCCTGTGCAAGCACAATGTCCTTTCTCAAGTGCACCATTAGTCAAGATGTCAACCCCTCTTTTCTTGCTTTAGAGATAGGAGTAAGGTTATACTCCTTAAATAGCCTCCTACTGTGGAAGGCAGAAATCCTGTCAACATGGTTTTCTGGGCCACCTAATGGCGCAGCGGGGAAATGACTTAATTAGCAAGCCAGAGGTTGCCGGTTCGAATCCCCACTGATATGTCTCCCAGACTATGGGAAACTCCTATACCGGGCAGCTTCGATACAGGAAGATGCTGAAGGGCATCATCTCATACTGTGAGGGAGATGGCAATAGTAAACCCCTCCTGTATTCTACCAAAGACAACTACAGGGCTCTGTGGCCACCAGGAGTCAACACTGACTCGACGGCACACTTTACCTTTACCTTTATAGGATATGTATTTGTATTTCTCTTCTTCTAGAGCTTGGGTTTGCATATGTGTATGTAAGCTAACTAGTGGTGCCAGCTTGTTAGAACTCGAGTCACAGTGTCCATTGCCCTTAGGAACCCATGGCAAGGAAACTGAGGTTTCTTCATTCGCTATCTTAGGGTGAAACTGAAAGAGTACTGCATTACAACTCTCAGCAGGCTCTTCCCTCCCTAAATGGACACACAACAACATTGCCTTCCCTGACCTTTGGCTCTGCCACCCCAGCTTGGGCTTGCACAAAATGGTCCATCTGTTCCCACCTATCATTGTGCTTGGTGGCCATTTCTCCCCTTCTCATTTTTCACAGATATAAAACTTTCTTAAGGCTTAAGCTTACCAGTCTGAAATGTGTATTAAAAGGGAAGGAACGGAAAGAATCTAGCTGTGTTTCTGATTAGGGCATGAATTCAGTCTTGTAAATTCCCAGTTGCCTCATTGCCCTGAGCAGCTGAAAGTTGCCTTGAGCAGCTGAAAGGTAAGCATATTTATTCTAATATTGAGGAACATACCTATTTCACACAGGGCAGTTGTGAGTGTCCCCCACAAACACAAGGATTATAAATCACTCTGAAAATCAATTGTGCTATATTTGTAGCATTGTTATGTTCTCTCTACCAGGAGAGCTGGTCTTGTGGTAGCAAGCATGAATTTTCCCCTCTGCTAAGCAGGGCCTGCCATGGTTAAATTTGAATGGGAGACTACATGTGTGAGCACTGCAAGATCTTGCCCTTAGGGGATGGGGCCACTCTGGGAAGAAGACCTGCATGCTTGCATGCAGAAGGTTCCAAGTTCCCTCTCTAGTATTTCCAATTTAGGGCTGAGAGAGACGGCTGCCTGAAGCCTTGGGGAAGCTGCTGCCAGTCTGTGTAGACAATACTGAGCTAGTTGAACCAATCTGATCAAGCTGACTTGGTATAAGGCAGCTTCCGATGTCCCTATGTGTTAGAGCAGGGTTTCTTAACCTTGGGCCCCCAGATGTTGATGGACTACAACTCCTATCATCCCTTGCCATGTCCCTTGTGGCTGGGGATGATTGGAGTTGTAGTCCATCAACATCTGGGGGCCTAAGGTTAATAAACCCCGTGTTAGAGGTATAACATTCTAGCACTGATGTCTCTATTTTACATTATGCCTTTGTAAGTTTGTTTAAAATACAAACACCATGCCCTTTCGGACAAATACTAACACAATGCCATGATATGCAAGCCATAAGTGAGTCAGCAGGAGATGAGCTGCACATTTGCAAAGAGCCTTCAGCGCCCTTACACTGTGTTAGGGAGCTTGGAGGGGAGATTTCTTTATCTAGCCCAGCTGCAGTGGAAGTACACAGGTAAGGAGAGCACTGCATCTGTTTGAAAAGGTAGCTTCCATCCTCTTCTCTCTCTATTTGAATGCCAAGATCATAGGAAATGCTTCCTAGTTCTTTCATGTCTACTTCTTTGTCCAGGCGCTCCACAATCTCATGACTGTCTTGTTTCTTTTCATAGCAAATGATCAAGTCATCAAAAGAAGTAAAAATGTAAGTCCATCTGTCATTTTTGAATTTTGAATATAGGCAGAGGCCAGCCTTTCCTTGCATGAAACCCTCCTTGAGTAATACCTGGTTCAGCCAGGGGCGTATCTAGGGTAGGGCAGGCAGGGCACGTGCCCTGGGCGCCACTTGAAGGGGGCCGCCATTTTTGAATTTTTTTTTTAAAAATGGCCACCAAAAACAAAATGGCCACCGTGCATGCTCAAATGGCCTCTGTGAGGCCCTAGGCCATGCCAGGACTCACAGAGGCCATTTGAGCATGTGACAGCCATCTTGTTTACAGCGGCCATTTTTTAAAAAATGTTATTTTTAAAAATGGCCACTGCACATGCTCAAATGGTCTCTGTGAGGCCCTAGAGGCCAGCTGGGGGAGAGGGAACCTTTGCAGACCCCCCTCCATGGCCTTTAGGAAGCCCCCCCAAAGGGGCTACAGGTTTAAAAAATAATTTTTTAAATATAATATGTCACTGTACACATATTCAGATTGGCACTATGTACAGAGAATCAGGGCTTGTGAATACTGAGCTGAAGCTTATGAGCTAGGATTGTATTCATTTGCTCTTATTTTGCTTCTTGTGATAAATGAGTTAAATGTGATGTCTTAATAATATGGCTATTAATGGTGAGTTTGTCTTTGAATCAGTGTGAAATCCTTAGTATTAAGGCCCACTGGGAGTTTCTTGCTCTCTTTCTCTCATTTTAACTGTCTTTCTGAAGTCTAGAATATATTCCAAGCAGTGACACAGTTTACTCTGCATATCCTTTAATTATTTTCAGAGTATCTGGGAAAAGTCAAATTCTCCATTTATTTCTAAAACTTATGTAATAGTGATGCTACAATGCATAGTAGAGAATTAGACAGGCACTACTGTTTAGTTTTCCAAGCACACCTCCACATAGTATTTGGATATTTCATGAGCCCCAGCATACTGAAATTGGTAGTTTTCCAGCATTTTTTGGTCTGGCTACATCTACTGCTAAATAGTTTTTGAAAGATTAAAAGATTAACAAGCTTGACTTGTATTTTTGAGCTGATATTATGGTAAAGTTATCTGAAAGATGGGTGTCAGATGTTTGGACAGGGGGCACAATTTCAGTGCTTGCCCTAGGCACTATTTTCCCTAGATACGCCTCTGGGTTCAGCTTCTCATTCCATGCTCTAGCAACCTGTTTCAAGACATAGATGCTTTCCTGGAGTTTGCATAAAAGCCTGTCTTTTACAGGTTCTTCAAATCCTGGTGGCTACTCCATGTAGATGTCTTCCTCTATTTCTCCATGCAGAGATACAGTTTTCACATCTAGGTGATCAACCTGAGTCATTCTTGCTGCTGCTATGCTGAGAAGTGCTCTTACTGAAGTATGCTTCACAACAGATGCAAATGTCTCATCATAGTCTTCACCATATTTTTGAAACTATCCCTTGGCTATTAATCTGGTTTTGTGGCACTCAATGGGGCTATTCACATGATTAGCAAAAATTGGGCTAGGAGAGCCTAGCCCGATTATTGCTAATCGTGAGAACCACCGGGCTCAGCTGCGAGCCCGGTGGTTCTTGAACAGGTAGCCCGCTCCTGTAGCCCTCCCCATAGCCCAGGTTTGTGGAGCGAGTGCTCCGCAAACCCGGGCTATCTGGTCGTTAGTAGCCCCCCGGAGGGGAGGCAAAAAGCCGCCTCCCAGCTCCGGAGGTCTCCCCAGTATGCCCTGCGCGCTCGCAAATACTGGGGCTTCTGGGGGCCATGTGGCCCCCGAGCTCCCCAGCCCCTGCCAGCTCTGTCACAGAGCCGGCAATCATGTGGGCGGCTGATCTGGCCACCCAGGGCTCCCTGCCCGCTCGTGTGTGGGGAGAGCGGGCTTAGCCCGCTCTCCCTGTGCACAGGAAGAAACCGGGTCTCGCTGATCATGAGACCTGGTCCAGTGTCTCCTTCCACATTGCATTTGGTTTTGAACACCCATTTGCATCCTACTGACATTCTGCCAGCAGGTAGTTCCAAGTTTGCATGTTTTATTTTTGTGTAGAGATTCTCTCTTTTCTTCTGCAGTTTTTCTCCCATTTTTAGCTTCATGCATTGGTAATTTTTCAGTGTCTGCCCATGTTGTAGTGAGCAGTCTCCCCTCCCTAAAGAGTTAATAGGAAGTGAATCCCCGTCTTGACTGACAGGCTGGTGATCTCCAGGGCTTGACCAATCAGTTCAACAGGTGGGTGGGATATGAGAGCTGTTGCGGGGAATTCTGGGAACAAGAAAGGAAGTCATGGCAGAGAGTGTGGATCAGCCTGAAGTCTTTGCTGGAGAAACAAGGAGGACATGCGGCAATGGAGTTTTGCTGCAGCTGGATGACTGTAGATCCTTATGAGACAGGATTGAAGGAGGCTTGATTCTCATCAGGAGCTTGGTGAGTTCAAGGGAATAGGAAGCCAAGGCTAGGGACTCTGGAAGTTTAGGGCAGGAGAAAGTGGTCTAGTAAGAATTTGTGTTAGAATTTCTGTTTCTTTGGGGGGGGGGTGCTTTGCATTGTCCAAAATATATGTTCTTTGCAACTGAGTAACTAAGAGTTCAAAGTGTGCCACCCTGGAATCATCAGGGTGTGTTTGAAGTATTCTTGTAACCAATTAAGTATTTTTAAGTGTTTCTAAAAAGCTAAAAGCCTCAGACGGAACCAGTCTGTAGTAACCGAATAAAAGTATTTTTGTCAAGGTCTGGCCCACGGTCAGGGAAGTTCACGGCTTGGCTGGACGCTGCTGACTGAATGACATGCGTTGAATCTCAGCAATGAGTAGGAGTCTGGTGCTGTAATTTATGGAGCAAGCCGAGAGCTCCCAGCTGGTAGGAATTTACGGCTTGTCAGCCCTCAGCGATAGGCGTTTGCTCCTCCGAACAGCTTCCAATTGCGTCCTGCGTTTAGAACACCTGCGTTGTTGTGGTGTCAACAGTGTTTCAATGCCTAGTTCTCCCTCCAATTGGTCTCTCACACTTTCTGCTGACTCAGGCTGCTGCGCCTGTTCTAAACCATCAGCTGGATCTATCACAGCTGTCTCAGGAACGCTGACAGCCAGGCTCTGCCCCTCAGATACTCCTGACTTGACCGGAAAGCTGCCAACCTCCCCTTCCTCCTCGCTGTCGGAGCTCAGGGGCATGACAATTTTCTTTGTTCTTTACCGTTTTCAAGCCTCCAAGGGTGGTTATTAACCCAGCAGGAGAATAGGGGGGAAGCAGAAGGGGGATTGCTCTGGTGAAAAATGCGTCTCAAAAAGAGCTTGGCCAAATTAATAATTAGGTCCACGTGCAGGCAAAACTCATGGGAGGGAAAGCTTTTTCTTTAGTCTTGCCTGTTATCAAAAGTGGGGAACAGATTTTTGCATTTTCCCAGTACCCAGCTATAGAGGGACCTTGGACTAAAGCACTCAATCCAATGGTCTGGTTCTAGGCAAGTCTTAGAGTGCTTGGTGGCAGCAGGAACCTACCAGAATCTCTGCATTTACCAGAATCTTTTCTTAGCTTTACTGGGTTTGGAAAGCCAAATATTTTTATACCAGCCAGTCTGTCTCAGAGCACAGGACAGGGGTGACTCAGCACTAAAGTCTCCCTCTGTTGCAGTACTGGTTTAGACCGGTCAGGGAAATTATCAATTAACCTGGCCTGAGTCAGGAAAGGAATTTTCCACTACCCACAATCCGCTACACATGTGCAGGGTTCCTGGGTCTCCCCCTTGCTGGCCATGTAGGAGAGTCTCCTGGGTGGAACCCCGTTGTTGGATCTTTGTGAGAGTCTCACTTCTGGCTTAACTTCTGCTTTCCTTTCTGGTTCTAGTTTGCTAGCTCCAGACTTATGGGAATTTCTTCTTCTCTTGGCTCTTCTTCCATATGGATCTCTTGTCCAATTTCTGGTACTTCACTTGGGGTTGGCCTCTGTCTTTCATCAAAGTATACTACATTGCGTATTCTCACTGTTCCAGTGGCCACATCAAAGGATTCTATATCCTTTTCATCCTAGTGTATATCCAGAAGTATTCCTTCTTCACATCTGCAGTTCGGTTTATTTCTTTAGGAACATATGTATATGCTTTTGATCCAAACACTCTGATATGCCCTAAGTTGGGTTTGTTCCCATGCCATAATTCAAAAGGTGCTGCAAACTGTTGCTTTAGTTGGCAGTCTGTTCTATAGGTAATTGGCAGTCATGACTGCTTCTCCTCATAATTTGCTTGTCAATCCTGCATCCAGCAACATGCACCTTGTCATCTCTAATAGGGAATGATTCTTTCTTTCTGCCACTTCATTCTGCTGTGGGGTGTAAGGCATGTTCAGTGTCTTGTTCCTTTAGCTAATTGGCCATTTCCCTTGATGTAAACTCAGTTCTTAGTCTCTGAGGTTTTCTGCCAAACTTGTTGTGCACTATTGCAACATACTCCTTAGATTGGCTTATCTCTTTTAGCATATAAGTAAAAGTGTATCTGGAGTAGTCATCAATGAAATTCAAGACATTTCTGTTTTCTTCTGATAATTCAACTTGCATTGGTCAACAGATATCACTATGAATCAACTCTAGGGGGTGCTGTAACTCTTTGTCTTTTTTTCCTGGTGAAAGCTTTTATTGATTCATTTGCTTTTCAGACATACACACACCGTGCATCATTGCTTTTTCAGGGTTGAACTCTCAAGCCTCTTGTGAAATCCCCCTTCTCAAGTTGAGAAATTACTTTAAGTTCTCTATGTGCAAATCTTTGCTGCCACAATTTTTCCCATTGGCTATGCAAGCATCCTTTTGCAACACTGGCTTTCTCATTAATGAAATCAATCTCAAGCAAGCCACTTTCTCTTAAAGAACCTCTCATTAACAATTCCTGTTTGTCTCTGATGTAGCAGTGATCATTCTTGAATTTTACTTCATAGCCTCTGCAAGTGGCATATTTGACTGATATAAAACTGCTTTCAAGAGCAGGGACTCTTCAATACTCAAAGTTATGCTCCTTCCCTTTGGCAGCTTACATCTGATTTTTGCTTCCCCTCTGCAATGATGTTTCTGACATCTGCCAAGCTTATTGAGGTTTTATAATTCAAGTCCAACTCACTAAACAGTTCCTTGTCTTTAATCAGATCTGCAGTTTGCACCACTATCAACAACTATCTCCCCACAGTCACTTTTGCGATTACTTTCAACATCACTTTCAACAGATTCAAATGCTTAAAAAAAAATGCTCCAAGCCCTTTTCATATCCTTTTCTTTGAAATCCTGTTAGTCCTGTTATTTTTCTGGTTTGGAGAGATTCTGGATGATGAGTAATCCCTCTTGGAATTTCTTTCTGCAGCTCTACTGTGGCCAGGGCCTTTGTTCTGAGGACAATTGGCGTGCAAATGGCTTGGCTTCCTACACAGCCAACAGACCTTGCTCTTTTGTTTGGTTTGAAATGTTATAAACTGACTCTTTAGGTCACAGAGCTCATTTGGTCAAAGAGCTTTAGGTCAGAGAGCTCATCATTGCATCTGATCTCATCTCAAACTCTTGAAGTCTAGAAATTACAAATTAGAAATGAATCTCCTGTTTGATTGCAAAGTAAAACATATAACTTAAAATAACAAATAAATAACACATGTATTTGTTATTTAAACTGAGTTTTAACAGGGTTTTGGAGCACATGTAGAGGGTGATTCAGATGAATGCCACTCTCACACAATTAAAGGATGGCCCAACAGTGCATTGGGACATCCTTTAGTGACATCAGGGTGGGCATGTTCTCAGCACATCCCTGCCCTAAACACATGTGCCAGCAGACACTCATCCACACTAGCTCATAATGTCTTCATAGGGCTGTGGTCTCCACACAAAATAGGGATCAGCAGCTGGAACTCCCTCAGTCAAATTCAGCTTCCTAATAAGGGATGCCAGTGCTTTCCCCTGAAGAAGCCAAGGAGGAAAAGAGCCTAGAGGGGTGCAGAGGACAGTCATTGATGTCAATAGGACTTGACATCCAGGCAGGGCTGTCCCTAGGGGTGTGTCGAGTTGGGGGTGACTTAGTTGCAGGGGAGGGTGCACTTGCAACCCACATTGGGCCTGCCTCCTTCCACCTGCACATCTCCTCTGAGCTGCAGGGAGAAAGTGTGCCACCACAGCCAGTGGTGGAGCAGCTGCTTGGGGGACAGGGAGAAAGTGC